>NC_066552.1:6409123-6429123 GCF_024679095.1 Eriocheir sinensis
CTAGCTTTCCTTCCTCTCTTCTTTTATTTTCTCCTCGTTTGCTGTCTTCCTGTCTTCCTTTCAGCCATCTTTCCTTTCCTCTTTTATTTTCTCCTCGTTTGCTGTCTTCCTGTCTTCCTTTCAGCCATCTTTCCTTTCCTCTTTTATTTTCTCCTCGTTTACTGTCTTCCTGTCTTCCTTTCAGCCATCTTTCCTTTCTTCTTTTATTTTCTCCTCGTTTACTGTCTTCCTGTCTTCCTTTCAGCCATCTTTCCTTTCTTCTTTTATTTTCTCCTCGTTTACTGTCTTCCTGTCTTCCTTTCAGCCATCTTTCCTTTCCTCTTTTATTTTCTCCTCGTTTACTGTCTTCGTTTCTTCCACCCAACCATCTTTCCTTTCCTCTTTTATTTTCTCCTCGTTTACTGTCTTCGTTTCTTCCACCCAACCATCTTTCCTTTCTTCTTTTATTTTCTCCTCGTTTACTGTCTTCGTTTCTTCCACCCAGCCATCTTTTCTTCCACCTTTCATCTCCTTTGCCTCGCCTCCTCGCCCTTGCCCTTGCCATCCTCCTCCTCCTCCTCCTCCTCCTCCTCCTCCTCCTCCTCCTCATAAACTATCCACACGGGAGGATAATTGTGAGTTATGGTAGGCTCTGAGGCATGTACTCTTCTCCCTATAGGAAACACAGAGCAGTATTACCTCTCCTCTTCTTCTGTGTGTGTGTGTGTGTGTGTGTGTACCACCTACCACTATCGCCATCACTACTACGACCACTACTACGACCACCACGACGCTTACTTTCTTCTTCGTTTTTCTGCTACATGTTTCTCTTTCTCTCTTTCTCTTGTATCTGTATCCGACCACTTCTATCACCACCACCACTACCATCACCACCATCACCACCATCACCATGCTAACCTTCTACTAGTATTGCTTTCTGTTAAATTTTTCTTTCTATCTGTCTCGTATGTGTCTTATCCTCACCATCACTCACCACAACTACCACCAACAACAACACCCACCACCATCATTCACCATCACCACCATCACCACCATCACCACGCTAACCTTCCTCTATAATGTCTTTCTGTTACATGTTTCTTTCTATCTGTCTCTCGTATTTCTCTTACCATCACCAACACCAACAACAACACCCACCACCATCATTCATCACTACGACCACGATCACCCACCTCCTCCTCCACCACCACCTTCCACTTCGGTCTTCTGCCACACTCGCTAAGTCGGCCCCAACCTCCGTGTAACTACCTCGCCAGGCAAATATTAGTTCGGCGAGAGGTTTGTGTTGCGTTTAGCGTCCGTTTGTTTAGGGCTAACTACACTAAATTGGGCGGTGCGAGGGGGAGGGATGAGGGAGATAATGAGGAAGGGAGAAAGGAAGGGAGTGAGTAGACCTTGTAAGGACTGGGATGGGTGAAGAGAAGGGAGACTTTGAGTGAGAGGAAAGAAGGGAAAGAAGGATGGATGGAAGGCAGGAAGGAAGGGAGGAAAGAATGAAAGAGAATAAAACGAATTGAGAAAGCAAGGAAGAAGTAAGAAAAGTATTACAGCAGAGAGTAAAGGAGGGGAAGAAAGAAAGAAAGGAAAAAAAAGAAAGAAAGAAAATAGAAACACAGACAAACAAAGATATACGAAGAAAAAAATGGAGAAATAAATAGAAAGAAACAAAGAGATAAAAGAAAGAAAGAAAAAGAAAGAGAGAGAGAGAGATATACATAAAAAGAAAAAGAAATAAATAAAGAGAGGAAAGAAAGAAAAGAAAACAAAGGGAGTAGGGCTTATAAGGAAGGGGAGTAATAAAGGGGATGTCTTGGGAAGGGGAGAAGAGGGGAGAACGCAGATGAAGGGGGGGAAAGGAGGAGGAGGCGTCAAGGGGAATAGGAGAAGGTGGAATGGCTCTGGAAGGGAAGTAAGGGGAATAACGACTTAAGAATGGGATAATGGAGAATGGATTAAAGGAGGAGGAGGAGGAGGATTAAGACGATGGCATAAGAAGAAAACGAAGAGCAGGATGGAATAGGCAAGACATGAAACGAAGTGGAGACGGGATTAGATTAACGAAGAGGAAGAAGAAAAAGGAGAAGATGAAGAAGACGAAGAAGGAGAAGAAGAAGAAGAAGAAGAAGAAGAAGAAGAAGAAGAAGAAGAAGAAGAAGAAGAAGAAGAAGAAGAAGAAGAAGAAGAAGAATGAAGAAAGAGAATAAAGAGAAAGAAAGAGGAGGAAGAAAATTGTGAGAAGGAGAAGAAGAAGAAGAACTAAAAGAAGAATGAAGAAAGTGGATTAAAAGAAAGAAAGAGGTGGAAGAAATTTGAGTGAAGGAGAAAAAGGAGAAGAACTAGAAGAAGAAGAATGAAGAAAGAGGATAAAAAGAAAGAAAGAGGAGGAAGAAAATTGAGAAGAAAAGCTTAAAATGGAAGGAAAGAGGAGAAGGAAGGAGAGAACGTGAAAGAATGGAAAAATATGACGAAAAGAAAGAAGAAAATGAAGAAATGTTGGAAGGAGAAAATCGATTAAATAAAAAAAAAATGAAAAAGAAAGAAAAGGATAAAGAAAGAAGGGGAAGAAGGAGAGGAAGAGAAGAAAGGGGAAGAAAATAGCGAAAAGGAGGAATGAATTGGAGAAGTATAGGATTGGATGGAGGAAAATGTTCTTTGAAGTTATATAATCCCCCCTTCAATCATCCTGTCGTGTCTGTCTGTCTGTGTGTCTGAGTGTCTGTGTGTGGGTCTGGGTGTCTATGTATGTATGTATGTATGTATGTATGTATGTATATGTATTATGGAAGGTAATTTATTCAGTACTTTTTTTTCAGTGGTACTTTTGATGTTATTTTTTCCTTTTTGAGTTTTTATAGTTTTTTTTTCATGCTATTCCTAAACCTTTTTTTTTTTTTCAATCATTCATTCCCTGACCTCCATCCAATCTCTCTCTCTCTCTCTCTCTCTCTCTCTCTCTCTCTCTCTCTCTCTCTCTCTCTCTCTCTCTCTCTCTCTCTCTCTCTCTCTCTCTCTCTCTCTCTCTCTCTCTCTCTCTCTCTCTCTCTCTCTCTCTCTCTCTCTCTCTCTCTCTCTCTCTCTCTCTCTCTCGCTCGCTTTCTGAGCAGATTATGGATTAGAAAGTCAGATTCATTTCGCATTAAGGTCCGATTGAGTTTCGATCTTATGGCTTCCGATTCGTCCTGGCGGTGGGATCTCTCTCTCTCTCTCTCTCTCTCTCTCTCTCTCTCTCTCTCTCTCTCTCTCTCTCTCTCTCTCTCTCTCTCTCTCTCTCTCTCTCTCTCTCTCTCTCTCTCTCTCTCTCTCTCTCTCTCTCTCTCTCTCTCTCGTAGCTACATAAATATACAAAAAATGTAGATAATCAGAGATAGATAGATAGAGAGAGAAGACACACACACACACACACACACACACACACACACACACACACACACACACACACACACAGAGAGAGAGAGAGAGCACGTACACACGCCGCTGCCATTGGTTCATGTACGGAATGTTGGCAGGACCCGCGGCCAATGACGTCACAGGGTTGCCAGGGCTGTGATTTCGGCGCCCAGGGATTGTGTTTTTAATTTAATTTGTCCGCTGATACTGTTACGGTAGAGAGAGAGAGAGAGAGAGAGGTGGTGGTATTAAAATTCTCTCTCTAAAGTCTTAAGCATCTGAGTGAGGTAGAGAGTTAAAGAGCCAATTATGATATTATTTTTCGACGTATTTCTCTCTCTCTCTCTCTCTCTCTCTCTCTCTCTCTCTCTCTCTCTCTCTCTCTCTCTCTCTCTCTCTCTCTCTCTCTCTCTCTAACGTGGTATGCTTGGTCACCTCCGGCCTTGCCACAACATGCCTCATTAGAGAGAGAGAGAGAGAGAGAGAGAGAGTTTTATAATATATTTACTTTGTTGTTTGTGTAATGAGGGAGAAAAGTAAAAGAAAATGGGAAACGAGACGGCTGACGAGAGAGAGAGAGAGAGAGAGAATTTTGATGAGGAAGAGAAAACATCCCCAAGGTCATTTCTTTCTGTTTTCTCTTCTTTTCATTCCCATTTTCCTTCCTTTCTTCCTCACCTCCCTTTCTACTTTAATATCTTTCTTACGTCTTCCTTTCTCCCTTACGTTTTTCCTTCTTTCTCTTCCTCCTTCCCTCCTTCTGTCTTAATTCCTTCCTTACTTCTTTGATTTCTCCTTTTCGTTTTTCTTTCATTCTTTCTCTTTCATTCTTCTCTTCCTTTTTTCTTCATTCCTTCATAATTTCTACTTTCTATTTCCTTACCACCTCTTTTCCTTCCTTCTATCCCCCCTTCTTTCCTTCTCATTTTCCTTTCTTTATTCATTTATTTATTTATATTCTTCCTTTTTCCTTTCTTCCTTTCATATTCCATTTCTCTCCACCTTTCTTTCCTCTTCCTCCTATCATTCCTTTTTTTCTCCTTTTAATATTTATACTTCTCTTTCACGACCTCCCTTGAGAGAGAGAGAGAGAGAACATTTTTCCAGAGGTGTTTTATCGACGTTTTATTTACCTCGTTTCCACACACATTTTTATTCATTTGTTTATGGCGTGAGAGGAAGGGAGAGAAAAAAAAAAACGTTGAATTTGGAGGTAATGGGAGAGAGGGAGAGACACTTGAAGGAGAAAAGAGGGGCAGGTGAGGGAAGTGTCTCTCCTGATGTATCCCCTTTAGGTCTCTCTCTCTCTCTCTCTCTCTCTCTCTCTCTCTCTCTCTCTCTCTCTCTCTCTCTCTCTCTCTCTCTCTCTCTCTCTCTCTCTCTCTCTCTCTCTCTCTCTTCGTTAAATGATGAATCTCTCTGTTTATGTCTCTTCCTCTTCTTATTTTCTCTCCCCTCCTTCCTTCCTTCCTTCCTTCCTTCCTTCCCTCCCTCCTTTCCTCCAAACATTTCAGCTTTTTTTTTCCTCCATTTCATCTTTCCTCAACCTTCCCTACATTCCTTTCCTCCCTTCCCTCCATTCCCTCCCCCCTCCCCCTCCCCCTCCCCCTCCCTCTGTCCCATCCAATTTTTCTCCATTTAGGAAAATCTTACTTTCAGGTCATATTTTTTTCCCTGACACAGTTTCCAGTTAGCCATTACCGCCGCTTCCTTTCCTTCCCTCTCCTCTCCTCTCCTCCCTGGTCTCTGAGGCGTATCTCTCTCTCTCTCTCTCTCTCTCTCTCTCTCTCTCTCTCTCTCTCTCTCTCTCTCTCTCTCTCTCTCTCTCTCTCTCTCTCTCTCTCTCTCTCTCTCTCTCTCTCTCTCTCTCTCTCATTTTCTCTTTAATATACTCTTTTTGTTTTTGTTGAGATGATTAAAGTTCTTTTTTCTTATTCGAATGATTTAGTTTTTTTTTTCTTGAACTCTTTTTAGGTACTATTACACACCACACACACACACACACACACACACACACACACACACACACACACACACACACACACACACACACACACACACACACACACACCACTTAATTGATGCAGGAAGCCGCCAGCGACCTGCCTATAAGGATCAATAGACACCATTCAACTATTGACCCATAACCCTTAGTGACACGCTTCCCCTCTGGTACAAGTGTTTTGGGGCCGAGGAGGAGGAGGAGGAGGAGGAGGAGGAGGAGGAGGAGGAGGAGGGGGTGGAGTGAGATATAATAGATTTGACATGTTAACAGAAGTGAACGTGGTTGTGCCTTCACGTTTTATTTTATTTTTATTTATTTTTATTTTTAAAGGACGCGTCGGTTGTGGTTTCGCTGAGAAGTTGGTCGATAGGTTGAAGAAGAGGAGGAGGAGGAGGAGGAGGAGGAAGGGTGATGGTGAACTCGTATTGATGGTGGTGGTGAAAGAGGAAGAGAAGCAGGAAGAGTAGGAGGAGGAGCAGGAAGAGGAGGAGGAGGAAGAAAGAAGGGAGGAAGAGGCATTGAAGGAGTGCAGTGGAAGTTAAATTAATAGTTGTTGTACGTCCATCAATCTTGCATCGATTTGACCTGCTTCTGTGTGTGTGTGTGTGTGTGTGTGTGTGTGTGTGTGTGTGTATAGGGAGGTGCACAAAGCGAGAAACCGTTCAACATAACCCAAATACAACCCAATATTTACCTTTCACATACCTTTCTCCTCTTTCCTCCTCCTCCTCTTCCTCCTCCTCCTCCTCCTCCTCCTCCTCCCATGGGTGTAATTTGTAAACAAACAGTTAGTGACGCGTTCGAATGCTTCCCTGTTTACATCCTCATTCCTTCTCCTCCTCCTCCTCCCTTCTTTATCTCCTCTTTCTCTTCTCTTCCTTTTCCTTTTCTCCTCCTTCTTCCAACATTCCTCCTCATCTAACTTTTTTTCTTCCTCGTATACATTCTTTTTTCTATTTCTTTATTCCTGCTTTCTCTCCTCTTTCCTCCTTTTCCTCCTTCCTCTTCTCTTCCTTTCCTTTTCCTCTTTTCCTTCTCTCCTCAGTCTTCCTACTATTTTCCTCCTCCTTTTTTTTCTACGCTAACATTTTTCTTCTTCGTACATTCCTCTTTTTTTTCTTTAATCTTTCATCGGTTCTTTTTTTACATTTACATCGTCATTCCTCCTCCTCCTTCTTCCTTCCTTCTCTCCTCTTCCTCTCCTCCTCCTCTTCTCTTCCTTCTTCCAACATTCTTCCTCTTCCTTTTTTTTCCACTTTGCTGACATTTTTCTTCCTCATGCATTCTTTTCTTCTTTTTCCTGATCTTTTTTTTTTGTCTTCTCTCATTCTCTTTCTCTTTCCTCCACCCACTATTTCTCCCTCCATACATTCTTCGTTTTATTTTTTCTTCTCTTTTTTAACCTTTTATCCGCCGTACAATCTTTTCTTCTTTTCTTCAATTTTTCTTCGTTTCTTTTTCTTCTTTTTTTCTTTCTCACTCAGTCCTATTTCTCCCTTCAATCTTCTTCTCATTCTCTTTTTCTTTTACTTTTTCTCCTCTTTCATTTATCATTTCTTTTCCTTTACCTTACTTTCTTTCTTTTCTCTTCCCTTCCTCACTCATTCTTTTTTACTTCCTTCAATCTTCTTCTCATCCTTTTTTTCTTTTACTTTTTCTCCTTTCCCTTTCTTTCTTTCGTTCTTTGCTCTTCCCTTCCCTTCCTCGCTCACTCATTCTTCCTCCTTTCCTTCCTCATTTATCACTATTTTTGTTCTCTTTCTTTCTCTTCTCTCCCTCCTTCTCTCCTTTATATTCATTATTCTTTTGTTCTCTTCTTATCATAACCTTCATCTTGTTTAGTCTTGTATTCTTCCTCTTCGCTAACTTCTTTCATATTCTCTTTATCGCCTTGTTTTCTTACCTTCATTTATTCCTTATTGTTTCTTCTTTCTCACTATCTTTCTCCTTCATCTCCTTTCAACCTTTTCTGATCTCTTCTTCCTTATTTTTATTCTATCTTCTTCCTCACTTTCTTCTTCCTTCAACTCCTTTCAACGTTTTCTGATCTCTGCTTTTTCCTCATTTTTGTTCTTTCTCCCTTTTCACTTTCTTTCTTCATCTCTTCAACGTTTTCTTCTCTTTCCATTTTTTCTTTTTTTTTCTTCTCTTCTTCCTTACTCTCTTCTCTATCTCTTTTCAGCGTTTTTTTTATCCTTTTTTCTTCCTTTTTGTTATTTCTTCTTCCATACTTTCTCTTCCTCCATCTCTTTTCATCCCTCTTTTTTTTGGTCCATCCTTTCCCTGGCTTCTTCGGTCCTCCCTCAATCCTATTTCGTCCATTTCCTCCTTTCCTCTTCGCTTCCTTCCTATCCCACCTTTCCTTCCTTCCCTTATCCATCTTTTTCTTCTATCATCTTCTTTTGCCATCTTCGTCCTTTTCCCATCTTCGTTCTCGTCCCCCTTATCGTACTCATCGTTCTACTTCTCCTCCTCCTCTTCCTCCTCCTCCTCCTCCTCCTCCTCCTCCTCCTCCTGCTCCTCCTCCTCCTCCTCCTCTTCCTCCTCCTTCCTCCCATTTCTCCGTCGGATTGAATTTACGTGAGTCTAACTAGTCTTAAATGCAGTTCTCTCTCTCTCTCTCTCTCTCTCTCTCTCTCTCTCTCTCTCTCTCTCTCTCTCTCTCTCTCTCTCTCTCTCTCTCTCTCTCTCTCTCTCTCTCTCTCTCTCTCTCTCTCTCTCTCTCGCTCTGGCTCTGTGTGTGTGTGTGTGTGTGTGTGTGTGTGTGTGTACGTGATCGAAGGTTCTAGGTTCAACTCGCCTGCTTGTCCTCGTCCTTGCATATAAAGTAAACCGTTTATGTAATAATTGAATCGCACGAGAGCTGCAAAAAAAAAATAAAAATAAAGTGTAAGAGGAGAAATCTATACGTTCAAGGATATCTCAAGTTTAACACCAAAGGAAATATTTACTCATGTGCAAAATGGAGAGTAAAAAAGTATATTCATCTACTCATGCTTTCTCCATTCGCTCTTTCTTTATCTTTTTTTGTTTTATTTTTCTATTCTCCTTTCTTCACTTCTTTACATTCACTATTCTTTCATTATTCATTCACTCATGCTTTCTCCATTCGTTCTTTCTTTATATTTTTTTGTTTTCTTTTTCTTTCCTCCCTTCTTCACTTCTTTGCATTCACTATTCTTTCATTATTCATTCACTCATTCTCTCTACATTCGTTCTTCCCTCATCATTACTTCCGTCCTTTCTTTCTTCTCTTTCCTTCACTTATTTTTATTCATTATTCTTTTGTACTTCTCTTAACATAACCATCTAGCTCTTAACATACAAGTGAAAGCAGTGACACCTATTAGAAATCTTAGACAAATGCTCAGTCATGAAAATAAAGAGCGAAAAAACGTACTTAAAACTAAAATCCTGTGACCAAAATTTTAGGCATATGCGCAGTGGGAAAAATAAAAGAGAGAGAAAGCGTACAAAAAACAGACCTTGTAACCCCAAACTAAAACGCATGTGCCTGTGTGTGCGTTGATAAATGAAGACCATGGTGATGAATAAATAAATGATCGAGGCGCCTGTGTGGAAAGATTCGTTATTCGCGAAATATGAGGAAAGTGGCAGTAAAAAGTGTGTGTATTAGCCCGTAACAAAGACGAAAACGCGTGTGCCTGTGTGCGTAGTCAATGCTTATAAATAAATGATGGACATGGCCTTGTGGGAAGATACCTTAGTTGCGAAATGAAAAAGGTAGTATAGTAAAACATGTGTATATCCCTCAGTAACACACAAATCAGTAACCTTGTAAAGAAAAGGTAGTCACAAAACACAATATGTACATACATATACTTAAAAAATAGCGGGTCGTTAAGACATAAAGAAAAATAAGATATATATTGGTTCAGGAGGGAAATGGCTCAAATTCGTCAACAACAATAGTGGTTCTTGTAAAAAAAGGTATTCAGAAGTAAATAATAAACGAAAAAAAGGAGAAATAGCAACAACAATGACGAGGACAATAACAACAACAACAACAACAACAACGGCAACAACAAAGTAATAAAAAAAGAAGTAAAAAATAATATCCGCAACAGACGTCCTTGAAAATAAATTAGCAAAGCAGCAACTTGAAATTAAAATATGAATCCAATCAGGAAATAATTCTTATTCGTCAACAAAAAAAACTCGCAGGAAAGCGTTGACATTAAGACGCAGAGGACACATAAACTAAAGGACATCAGACGCAGACGCCCATAAGGAGTGAAAAAGTACGTGGAGGCGCCGCGCGTATGGCCGCTGATGGCTCGGAGTGTTTGGCGGGGGATGAGGTCGTAAAAATAAAGTAAGCGACATTATCCTCTCAAGGACGGACGATCGATTCTCCTCACCGACGCGACTCTCCACCTGGACGCGAGGGAGCCCAAAAATATGTCACGTCGTCCTCTCCGTCGCTCCCTCCGTTGCCCCCTCCGTTGCCCCACTCCGCCGCCCCCTTCGTCCCCCCTTTCGTCACTCCCTTCGTAGCCCCCTTCATCCCCCCCTTCGTCCCCCCTTCGTCACCCCCTTCGTCCCCCCCTTCGTAGCCCCTTTCGTCACCCCCTTCGTCACCCCCTTCGTCACCCCCTTCGTCCCCCCCCTTCGTAGCCCCTTTCGTCACCCCCTTCGTCCCCCCCCTTCGTAGCCCCTTTCGTCACCCCCTTCGTCCCCCCTTCGTCACCCCTTTCGTAGCCCCTTTCGTCACCCCCTTCGTCGCTCCCTTCATTGCCCCCTTCGTCTCCCCCTTCGTTGCCCTCTTCTTCGCCCCCTCCACTTTTTCATCCTCCCACCTCCTCCTCATCTTCCATCCTCATTCCCCCTCCTCTTCCATTCCTTCTCTCCCTTTCCTCTTCTCTTCCTCTGCTCTTACGTCTCTACTCTTTCTTCCTACAGTCTTCCTCCTCCCCCTTTTTTTTGCGAAGGATGGACGAGGCGCAGCGATCACGCCCCAACCTGGGCCATTAAATCTGTTCTAAGCGGTTACTTTTACTTAAGCTTAAAACGATTTATTTATTTTTTTTCGGATATTTTTCTTTCTACATTTGATTGAATTTTAGCTTAGCCCGTGTTTCATCTTATTTTTCATATCTAAGCTCAATTATCATCATTAGTTTTTTTTTTCTTGGTATATTTTCTTTTAGACTTGATTGAATTCTAACTTAGGAGTCCATATGTTTAATCTTTTTATGCATATATTTAACTCCAATTTTCATCATTATCTTTTTTCCTGGTATATTTATTTGTAGGCTTGATTGAATTTTACCTGAGGAGTCTATATGCTTCATCTTTTTTTCTTTTGTTCATATATAAACATAAATTGTGTCTTAGTGTAAGGTCAAGTCGCATTATTAATTTTTTTTTTTCTACTGGTATGTTTCTTGTTTAATTTGCTTGAATTGAATTTTTTCCTTTTATATTTTAAATTGAAATTTTGTTTTTTAGTGTAAGTTCAACAGGCATCATTATTACCTTCTACTTCTCTCTGAACATGATTGAATCCTGAGCTACCATATATGTTTATTTTTTTCTTTTATATCAAACTTCAAATTATGTTTTTAGTGTAAGTTTCTGTTGTCTCATTAGCCATTGATGCAAAAAATTGTTGATTAAATTATATCGTGACCAGACACAACTCCGACCTTTCGTTTTGTTAAAGTATTATTATTATTTTTTTTTTTCCTGAGTTCAAGTTGACTTAGTTTTGTGTTCCTGGTGATCTTTTCATTAACTTTTTTAATTTGGTATCTTTCTTTTTTTCTGATTCACGGTGGTCTCTTAAGTTTAGGGATTTATGTTCCTTTCTAAAGTGAAGTAGAGAAGGGCTCATGTTCATCAACGTATATTTAAGCCTATTCATTTTGTATTTATAACCTTTTCTTGATAAGTTTAAAATGCATCGTTCGGTTATATATTTTTTCGTCTTTCTGAAGATATAAAAAAAATCATGTTATATATCTCATTGCATTCGGGTGCAAACGTGTGTATTTATTCTGTTATTATTTACAGCATTCAGCACATTAAGAAAACATGTCCCTTGCTGCTATATTACTCTATCGCCTGTTTGTCTCTTCGGTTCCTGTGTTATATATTATTGTAGGGACACCCCGAAGCGCCCCTCCTCTGTCCACTCCCAGCTCACCCGTCAGAGGAGTAGTATTGGGACATCCATTACGGCGGCCTCTTCTCCTCCCTTGTCCCACGTAAGCTATTTCTCAAAGGCCGTATCGGAATATCTCTCCCAAAAGTCTCTCTTCAATTTTTCCCTCGACACAGCCTCTTCAAGGGCCGGGTATCAGAACACTGGCCAAAGTTCCATAAATTGACTTCAGAATTTTCCTCTCGCTGTGTCAGAGGAAACGAAGCAAAGTCTTTCATTTTTGTTATTATATTTTCGTCACGTCTTAATGGAGTTCCTTTATTGATTCGGAAGTCTGCGGCGAGCGTGAGCAAGGCAGAGATTAGTCAGGGAGAGGGAGGACGTGTCTTAGGAAAGGTCTCGCTTGGGCTGAGGTCACAACTGCAACGTGAGTGTGTGTGTGTGTGTGTGTGTGTGTGTGTGTGTGTGTGTGTGTGTGTGTGTGTGTGTGTGTGCGTATAACCTTTTGACTTAGTTCACCTTCAGATTTTTCGTCATTCAACAGTAATCTTTCGTTTTCTTTTGTTTATCATCGTTGATTTGATTTTCTTAGTCATTAGGTTGTTTTCTTCTCGTCGTGGATTCATCGTTCTCTTGCATTAGCCACGTGTAATTATTTGTGTCCTAAGAATTCGCTGTCTCCCTCCTCCTCTTCCTCCTCCTCTTCCTTTTCTTCGTATCTTATTTTGTTCGTCCTTTACTTTCTTTCTCCGTTCACTCTTATTCTTTTTACTATTATTACTATTACTATCATTATTATTATCACCACCATCCTTATCAACGTGGGCTCACAGGAATCGTTTATTTATCTTCGACTTAATGAAACGTGGCCGCCTTGCTCCGTAGACTTTTACGGCAGCGCGCCAAAACCACCGCTTCGTCCCGGCCTGCGTTCTGTCCCCCCCCCCCCCCCCCTTCTCTCTCTCTCTCTCTCTCTCTCTCTCTCTCTCTCTCTCTCTCTCTCTCTCTCTCTCTCTCTCTCTCTCTCTCTCTCTCTCTCTCTCTCTCTCTCTCTCTCTCTCTCTCTCTCTCTCTCTCTCTCTCTCTCTCTCTCTCACACACACACACACACACACACACACACACACACACACACACACACACGAGTTTGCTTGGAATTGCATTGGGAAATATCATTGGGTACTGCGTCATCACCGAAAAAAAAAGATAAACCACTACAGTATTAATTTGTAACCTCTTAAATATCGTTAACAGATTAGGTATAAAATAAAAACCTGAACACTAGCACGTCCATGTATAAGTAATCTTGTAAAACTTGTGGAAAGAATGACAGCAACAACAACAACAACAACAACAACCAACAAGGAAGAGGAAGTGAAATTAAAAAAAGAGAAATGAGAGGGAAAACAAAATTAATAGGAAAGATAAATAATGACAAAGACAAGGGGAGACTAACATGTTTTTCCTTCCCCTCCACTCACTCCACGAGGGGCAAGGAGAGGAGGAGGAGGAGGAGGAGGTAGAGGAGGAGGAAGTTATGAGGGGAGACATTTTTTTTTTCGTCTAGAGAGATAGCGCCCTCTTCCTCCCTCTCTTTTCGTCCCCTTCTTCTTCCCTACTAGCCTACTTCCTTCTCCTCCTCTCTTTTTTCCCCTCCTTTCTTCCTTCCTCTCAATCACGTGGCAGGAAGTGGAGGAGAAGGAAAAATAATATAAAATGTATTCACCCGGTATATTTTCCTCTCTCTCTCTCTCTCTCTCTCTCTCTCTCTCTCTCTCTCTCTCTCTCTCTCTCTCTCTCTCTCTCTCTCTCTCTCTCTCTCTCTCTCTCTCTCTCTCTCTCTCTGCCTTAGGTTCTCCGTATAATTTATTCTCCCTTTAGGAATGTAGAGGACTATTTATCGGGGCTGTGTGGCCTGGGGAGAAGATTATAGTAAGACCGGGGAGAGGAAGGCCTTGGAGCTGGACAGAGAAATGTTGTTGGGGCGGGGAAGGGAACACTGATTCTTGGGGGAAGGGGATGAGGATCGGGTATTTGGGGAGGATGATTTTACGGGAATGACGAGAGATGGAGGAGGAGGAGGAGGAGGAGGAGGAGGAGAAGGAGGAGGAGGAGAGTAGTGATGTATGAGGCGTTAGACAGAAGTTCCAAGCAGCTGTGGCGGTGGTGGTAATTGTTGTCGGAGTTATGGTTTGGTGTTGGTGCTGCTGGAGATAGCGACAGTTGATAAGGAGTTACAGGCCCTGGAAAGAACCTATATAAAAGTGGAAGTAATAGCAGTAGTGGTGGTAGCAGCAGCAGTAGTCATAATAGTAGTAGTACCGTAGTAGTAATAGTAGTAGTAGTAGTAGTAGTAGTAGTGGTAGTAGTAGTAGTAGTGAGGGTGGTAGTATGAGCAGCGTTGGGGGGGAGGGTTCCAGAGGTCGTGGCCGCGGCTGTCATGCGCCCCGGAGCGTGTGTGGGCAGCGGCGGGCAGGGCGCCGCGAGCAGCCGTCAGTGTGGCGCCACAGCCGCCGCGTGAGTAAGGAAGCACCGCCTCCACCCGCCGCTCCCCGTCATCAAATCCTCCAGGCAGCCGCGTCCTCCGCACCACCAGGATCTTAGTGCAGGACATCCTCGTCTGTGCTCATCCTTGATCGCCTGGCAGCCTCACGGGGCACGTAGGATTTTCGCGGCTCTAGGACGCCACGAGTGACCCCGAACTTTAGTGTGTCAAGAGAGACTCCGCGCGGGTCCCCGTCAGCAGCGGGCATGAGGCCACCTCCCGCGGCGCTCTAACATGAGGAAGCGGAAAAAAGTGTCCCTTAGAGGCTCCACAAGTAGTGCAGCAGGAGTGTGGCGGCGTGGGCGTGTGGCGGGCGTGTGGGTGTGTCTGGCCTCGGCGTGGGCCCTCGCTGGAGGCACAAGGCTGTGGCTGTGAGGTGCAGTGTAAGGGCATACGTGTCGCGGGGCGTCGGAGGGCAGAAGCCCGTGCGGCGTGTGTAGGTGTGCAGGTGTGCAGGACTGGGCCAGGACGTGAGGTAAACACTAGCGGAGCCGGAGATCGATACGCTTGTATTGTTGAAGAGCGAGTAGTGGCCACAGACGGCTGGCAGCTCCTCGCGGCGGCGGCGGCAGCCCTCCCCCTCACCGCCGCCTCTAGCAGCATCGACCCGGCCCTTTCTGGCTACCTGCTGCCCCTCAACCACCTGTGGCCCGCTGCTGCTGCTCCCACCTGTGCCAGCTGCCAGGTGGAGTGAGGTCAGGAGCGAGCCAGGCGTGACAACGAGCCGGTGGCTGGCGACAGCTGGGCCCGCACGGTCCCGCCCCGGCCCTTTCTCCCCGGCGTCCGTTGTCGTCCGTGTCCGTGTGTCCGTGTTGTGTCCCCTCGTGGCTCCGTGCCCCGAGACGTCACCTGCCTCTCGACCATGCCCGCTCCGGCCGTCAGAGCGCCCCCCGGGGTCCTGCCTCCTCCCTCCTTTCTCCCGTGGGCAACAGGAGGCGGCAGGCGGGCGGCGTGTGGCTCCCTCAAGGCCACCTCCTGCGGCGGAGGATGCTAGGGCGGGCCAGGTCGCCGAGGACACCGGAGGGCCACAGGGCCGCCAACTGAGGCACCGAGTCCCCGGCCGACGGTATGGTCACCTAGTGTGGCGCGGCTCAGCGGGGTCGAGGCGGGTCGTGACCAGGGCACGCACAGGCTGCTGACCTGACCTGACCCGCTCATCACAACACCCAGACTGTCCACCCTCAGGCACTGCAAGACAGAGGGAGAGAGTGAGTGAGCGAGAGATAGAGCTTGGTAGAGATAGTGAGGACGAGAGAGAGGAGAAAGAAACGTACCTACCTACCTCCCCGCCCCCCACTAGACAGACAGACGCGGGAGGTGGAGTGCACACCCTCCACACCACACTCCGACAAACACTCACTGCCGCGCCTCGTCGTCGGTGTCGCCGTGGCCGCCACAGGGACGCGCCTCGCCCCTCACCCACACAATGATGACCTCCTTGCGAAGGACCCACCAGAGGTCATACTCAGATGACCTTACCTCGGCGGCCACCCCAACCTCGGCCGAGCCCCCACTCTCACCCCCCTTCTCCCCCGCCACCTTCCAGTCCTCCCCGCCCCCCTCCCCCTCGACCCTACCGGCAAAAGGTGAGTAAAGACATTCATTTACTACGGGCCGTCATGCGAGGAAATCCAGGTTTAGGGAGGGTGCTGGAGCGGGCTTGGCTTGGACTGCTCGTGGCGGTGTCCGGGAGGGTGTTGCGTTGGGGTGTGGGTGTTGCATTACAGTGTGGGTGCTGCGTCAATATGTAAGCGGGGTAGCTGCTACGTTTTGGGGTGGACTGTTGCTCCGGGATGTATGTGTTGTGTAGTGTGTAGGTTTTGTGTTGAGGATGAAGCGTCAGTGTTGTTTGAGGAGCATGGCGGTGCGTTGTGGCAGGGACTGTTGCTTTAGGGTGTGTGTGTTGCATGGGATTCTTGTTTGAGTTGGGGCGTCGTTGTCAGGTTTTAGTAGTGTTTTACGTGTGAGGCGCGGGTGATGTATTGCGGGTGTTGGGGCGTCGCTGTGAGGCCGCGGGTGTTGCTGCGGGCCATAAAGGTGCTTCCCAAAGGTCGGCTGAAGCGCCTCGCCTGTTGCTCCGCGCATTTGATGAGACCGCGTGTGCGTTTCACGGGAAAGACTCGTAACCAGGTAAACACACACACACACACACACACACACACACACACACACACACACACACACACACACAGAAATAGCTTATTTTTTCATGACGATGCAGACTCATGCAGCAGCCTTGTGCATACATAAACTAGTGTGTAAATAAATTAATAACCCAAAACACGAACATGCTATACTGTGTCCCTGGCGGCTCCTTCCACGTCAGTTTCAGTCATAACCGATTCAGAGCAAACTAGGGACAATAATTTAACGTCTCAAGAAAACGTTCGCTCTAAAAAAAGAAAAACGTTATCGAAATACAACAAAAATCGAAAGTAGGTGAAAAGTCTCGTTACAGATGAATAGTATAAAGACTTAACAAAATATAAAGGCTTTCCCAAAATACCCTGATGTTAGAGAGAAAGAACAGCAACTAATCTCTCCCAAAAGCCAGATCCTATTAACGCAAACTGCCTCTCTTAACAAATTATCTCATTCGAAGGTTGCGTTGCGCGGGGCGGTGGATATTACGGGTACTGAGCAGCAATCACGGAGGTAAATATCTCGCCGTAACAAACACTCGCCAACGCTAACGAGACTCGGGAAAGGAAATAACCGTAACAACATAACTCGTGACATCGATCTTGTGTGCATGGCCGTGAGAACTTTTTTTATATATTTGTTTCTGTACTAATGACACACACACACACACACACACACACACACACACACACACACACACACACACACACACACACACTTACGTCATATGTATTTTGAAGGGAATAACGCGTGTAAATATTTCTTTCCCTAATTAATGAGGTAATATATATACACATTTAATGTTTATTTACTCTATATCTATCTATCTATCCGTCTATCTATGTACCTTCTTTTATACCTTCTTTTATTTTTATTCTCTATATGCGTATCTATCTATTTGTCTACGTATCTATCTCTCTATCACTTAGAAAATATCGAACAAGCGGTATAGGCCCATTAAGCAGATTACACCCAATTCAGTCACAAACAGTACCGGCCGACCACTGTCAACAAGTAGTGCCATTATATAAACAGCTCCTACTCCATCCCTTACGACCGAAACATTACTCTTTCCCTCGGCCATGGAGACAGAGCAAGAGCGAAGCTAAAGGTCACCACGCGCCGCAACAGGCTGCTCCCCCGCGAAGAATACAAATGAATCACCCCAAAAAAGAGTAATCAAGGAAAGAGGCGAAGTTTGTGGTAATATAAATGTAAAGCAGGAATGACTATGAATCTTCGGTACTGTAGTGGATGATAAGTTGCTAAAGTTTTGAATATGGAAAATTGTCAAAAATGCGATGATTGTAGGAATATAAATGGAAAACAGGAATGACTGTGAATCTTTGGTAATGTAGTGGATGACAAGCTGTTAAAGTTTTGAATATGTAAATTTGTAAAGAAGTGAATATTGTAAAAATAGAAATGAAAAAAACAAAACCGGAATGACTATCTGGTACAAAAGTGAATGATAGCCAAGTAGTTAGTGTTGAATATATGAAAATTATAAAGATACGAATATTGTTAAAATAGAATGAAATACAAACAAACAGGAATGACTATCTGGTACTAAAGTGAATGATAGCCAAGTAGTTAGCGTTAAATATGTGAAAATTATAAAGATACGAACATTGTGAAAATAGAATTAAATACAAACAAACAGGAATGACTATCTCTGGTACTGTAATGGATGATAGTCAAGTAGTTGGTGTTGAATATATTTAAAAATTGTAAAGATGCGAAGGCTGTGAGAATACAAATGTTAAGCAGGAATGACTAGCTGATAACATAGTGGATGATTTTTTTTTTTTTCAGTAAAGAAAGCCCCGAAACTGACCTCTCTCTCGTGGCCAGTCATCTATACATCTCTTTATATGAGCAGTGATTAGCAGGCATTTTACTTATCGTTTATCTTTGCCCTTGAGTTGCTTCCTTTACTATAAAAAAAATTAAGCTCATGCAAAAAAATAAATAAATAAATAAAAAGCCTGCTAAAAAAAAAAAAGCTCGTTAGTCAAGTTGTTAGTGCCAAATATATATCACGTAGGTATTTGCTTTATCAGTAGTGGAAAAAACATCACAAACTAACAAGAGTCGTGTTTGTCAACGTTTATAATCAACAATAATAGACGCCACAAAGCCGGACAATGTTTACGTTCTTCAAACATGAAAATAAACGACAAAATTGCCCTGTGTCTCCTCGGAATGAATTATTATTTGGAGATGTTTGATATCAAGAGAAAGGAGATAGCAGAATGTCCTCTATCTTCTATGACCAACACTCGCATTATCAAACGTTCGGGGCTCTTGTTACGAACGTTTTTCATGGTCAGAGGGGAGCTACGTCGGGTCATCATGAGTGTTTTACCGTTCACGCCGTAGAAGCCTTCCAAAGCTCCGCCAGGCTCAGAAAACCACCAGTATTATCAAACGTTTGTGGCTCTTATTACGAACGTTTTTTCAAGGGCGGAGGGGAGCTATGTCTGGTTGTCACGAGTGTTGTCCCGGTCACGCCGCAGATGCCTTCCAAAACTACCTCTAGGCTCAGAAAACCACCAGTATCATCAAACGTTTTTGGCCCTTATTACGAACGTTTTTTCAAGGGCGTAGGGGAGCTATGTCTGGTTGTCACGAGTGTTCTCCCGGTCACGCCGCAGAAGCCTTCCAAAACTACCTCTAGGCTCAGAAAACCACCCGTGCCCGACAACCTATGCGAGAGCCTTTTTGAAACAGGACTAAGGGCCATATTCTAAAACATTTCGGCGCCCAAGTACACATATTTGACAAGGCTTTCGTCGGAATTTTTGGGGGATTTCTAGAGGTAGTTTTATAACCCTTCTGGTAGTGTGACCCTTCTGTACCATTAACCCAAGAAAACATTCATGAGAACCCGACTGATCTCCTTTTCGGCCTTTGGGAGTAGTTGATGCGGAAGCGTTTGAGAATACCAAGCTAAGCCTTCGAAGAACTTGATAATATGTCCCTAACTCAGCCCCTACAGCGTGTCGTAAACCTCGTACCCGGAAGACGACGGATAACTTCACCATAACAAAGAAGGAGGCGGGAAAATTTCTGGGTAATTAAAGTCCCATTAACTCAACACACGCGGTCGGGAAAGTACTTGAAAGAAAATTTGAGACGATTTGAGACGAAGTTGTTAATTGTCAGCGATGTCGTTCACCTCTACAAAAATTTAGACGGTGAAAGTTTTGATTGTCCGTTTTTATAGCGTTCACAATGACACCATAACCTCATCATCTATAATATCCGTTGCTAACTATATAACTGTTTTTAAGTTTTTTTGTGTGTGTGTGAGGAATTATAGTAACTTTCATCATAATGTTTTAAAGCTAAAAGACTGACAACTCGATATAATTTGATTTGGAAATGAGTGAATGAAGATAAAGTATAAAGTATTAAAGTGAAAAATTCAATGACTCTGTATCGTTTGGTTTGGAAATGAGTGAATCAAGACAAACTATGAAGTATTAAGGTGCAAAATTCAGGGACTCTATCGTTTGGCTTGGAAATGATTGAATCAAGACAAAGAAAATGGCGTGCTGTTAATGGATACGTTTCTTAGTGATCATCGTGTACTTGAGGCGTTTTTTCAAAGGTTTAGTTCTTTGCCGCTGCGGTGTGGACGAGAACAATGTCTGTGTTTCTGGTGCAACGTTGCCTCAGAAAACACCAGCGGAGGATCACTTGTTTTCATACCAACTCCAACACACAAGGCATTTTTTCGTGTGTCTGTGTGTGTGTGTGTGTGTGTGTGTGTGTGTGTGTGTGTGTGT
>NC_066552.1:6439123-6451623 GCF_024679095.1 Eriocheir sinensis
ACATTCAAAAATAGATTAGATAAATTCATGGACAGCGATATTAGGTGGGGTAGATACACGGGAGCTACAGGGGAGCTTAGGCTCAGAGGAGCTGCCTCGTACAGGCCTACCGGCCTCTTGCAGACTCCTATGTTCTTATGTTCTTATGTTCCTCCTCCTCCTCCTCCTCCTCCTCCATTTCTTCGTCCTCTCAGTCATCCTCTTCATATTTCTGCTTTTTCATATCCACCTCTTCACTTTCTATTTCATCTCCTCCTCCTCCTCCTCCTCCTCCTCCTCCTCCTCCTCCTCCTCCTCCTCCTTCATCTTCGGCCTCCTCCTCCACGTTCTCCTTCATCTCCCACTCAACGGCCTCCTCTTTCTAAATGTTTTCTCCTTCTCCTTCTCTTATGCCTCCTACTCCTCCTCCTCCTCCTCCTCCGCCTCCTCCTCCTCCGCCTCCTCCTCCTCCTCCTCCTCTTCATCCTCTTTCTCCTCCTCCTCCAAGCTCGTCTTTCCTCCTCCTCCTCCTCCTTTTCCTTTTTTATCATATTTTCTCTTTTTTTCTCCTTTCGATCGTGTGCGTGTGTGTGTGTGTGTGTGTGAGACAGAGAGAGAGAGAGAGAGAGAGAGAGAGAGAGAGAGAGATCGGTAGTATGGGAAAGACGAGACGGATGGATGGATGGATCGAGAGAGAGAGAGAGAGAGAGAGAGAGAGATCGGTAGCATGGGAAAGACGAGACGGATGGATGGATGGAAGGATCGAGAGAGAGAGAGAGAGAGATCGGTAGTATGGGAAAGACGAGACGGATGGATGGATGGCTCGAGAGAGAGAGAGATCGGTAGCATGGGAAAGACGAGACGGATGGATGGATGGAAGGATCGAGAGAGAGAGAGATATCGGTAGCTTGGGACAGACGAGACGGATGGATGGATGGAAGAGATCGAGAGAGAGAGAATCCTTACCTCGGCGTCTTCAAGTCTGGAGGTAATATGATGGAGTTGCATCCCTCCCTCTCTCCTTCCCTCCCTCTCTCCCTCCCTCCCTCCCTCCTCTTCCCTCCCTCCCACCCTCCCTCCTTCTCTCTCTCCCTCCCTCCCTCCCCCTTGTCGTCCCAAACTCATCCACTTTATCGCACTTCTCTTTCCCTTCCCTCCTCCTCCTCCTTCTCCTCCTTCTCCTCCTCCTCCTCCTCCTTCATGAAATCCTCCTCCTCCTCCTCCTCACCTCCACTTTATTCCACTTACTCCTCCTCCTTACACACACACACACACACACACACACACACACACACACACACACATACACATAGCATTTCCCTTTCTCCTCATCTTCCATTCATCTCTTCTCCTCCTCCTCCTCCTCCTCCTCCTCCTCCTCCTCCTCCTCCTCCTCCTCCTCTTCTTCCTTCTCCACCATCACCACCACCACTAACAAGACCACAACTATCACCTAATGCTATTATTCTATTTTATTCCTCCTCCTCCTCCTCCTCCTCCTCCTCCTCCTCTTCCATACATCCCTCCTCCCCTTCCTTTCCTCCTACGCAACTTATCAAACTTTCCTCTTCCCTTTCCCTCCTCCTTTGACCTTTCCTCCCCTTCCTCCTACACGTGGTGATTTTCCCCTTTTCCCTTCCATGTTTTTACCTCTTCCTCATTCACTTCCCTTTCCTACAGTTTTTCCTCTTCCTCCTTTTCCCTTTACCCTTTTCCTCTTTTTCCCTTTTTTCCCCTTCCTCTTTTTCATTTTTTTCCTCTTTCCCTATATTCCTCTTCCTCTTTCCCTATTTTTATTCCTATTTTTCCTCTATTTTCCTCTTCCTCTTTTTCCCTTTTTTCCCCTTCCTCTTTTTCCCTTTTTTCCTCTTTCTCTTTTTCCCTTTTACCCTCTTTTTCCTTATTTTCCTCTTTTTCCCTTTTTTCCTCTTCCTCTTTTTCCCTTTTTTCCTCTTCCTCTTTTTCCCTTTTTTCCTCTTCCTCTTTTCCCCTTTTTTTCTATTCCTCTTTTTCCCTATTTTTCCTCTTCCTCTTTTTCCTTTTTTTCCTTCTTCCTCATCATGTTACTCCTCCATCTTTCTTTATCCCCTACATGCCCTTTCCTCCTCCTCCTCTTCCTCCTCCTCTTCCTCCTCCTCCTCCTCCTCCTCCTCCGGTCCTTTACCCATTCATTTCCATTGCTCTGACTCCCCACCAATTCCCTCTGACCTTCCTCCCCATTAGCCTCTTTCCCCTCTTTATCTCCCTTCTCCCTACCTCCCTTTACCTTCCCCTGGCTCACTCCTCCTCGTTCCCTTCTCCCTTCATCCTTTGCACTTTCTTCCCTTCCCTTTCCTTGTCTCCACGTCTCTTCCCTTCACCTGTGTCTACCATCCCTTCATTTTCCCTTTCTTCCCCTCTACCAGCTCCCTTTGTCCTTCCTTATGCCTGCCAGACCCACCAATTCTTTCATGACCCTTTCTCTCTCTCTCTCTCTCTCTCTCTCTCTCTCTCTCTCTCTCTCTCTCTCTCTCTCTCTCTCTCTCTCTCTCTCTCTCTCTCTCTCTCTCCTTCCCTTCAGTGCCGCTTCATCACTTCGCTATGTCCTTCTATCAACCCTTTCCCTTCCTTCTTATCCCTTCCCCTCTGTCCCTTCATTTCCCTTCCCTTCTTTTCCACATTCTTTTCACCACTTCATAATGTCTCCTGCCAACCTCTCCCCTTCATTCTTATCCCTTCCCCTCCCTTCCCCTTTCTTCCCTTCACTTCCCTTTCAACCCTTCCCCTCTCGCCCCTTCCTCCTTTCGCCTTTCTTCCCTTGTTCTTTTCCCTCCATCACTTCCCTATGTCTTCTGCCAATTCCTCCCCTTCATCCTTATCCCTTCCTCTCCCCTTTCCCCTTTCTTCCCCGCACTTCCCCTTCAGCCTTTCCCCTCTCTCCCCTTCCTCCTTTCGCCTTTCTTCCCTTCTTCTTTTCCCTCCATCACTTCCCTATGTCTTCTGCCAACTCCTCCCCATTATTCCTAACCCTTTCCTCTCCCTTCCCCTCACTTCCCCTCACTTCCCTATGTCTCCTGCCAACCCCTCCCTTTCCTTCTTAACCATTTCCCCTCTCTCCTTCCTCTCTCTCCCCTTTCCCTCTCTCCCCGTACCATCTCTCTCCTTCCCCCCCTTCCCCTTTCTTCCCCTCCCTTCCCCTTGGCCGCGCGTCAAGAGGGGGTCATATTAAGTATTGCGTGATATCATTTCCTCCAATTAGAACACGGGGCATTAATCTCCCTACAAGCACCTCGCTGATTGGTCGTGACGGGCGTGTGTGGCCTCCCCCTACCCCCTTCACCCCCTCACCCTCTCTGTCATTGTTTAGGGGGGAGGGGGAAGAGGGAGGGGGTTTGATAGGATGATGGAGTGGTTGTGTAATTCCCTTTGTGTGTGTGTGTGTGTGTGTGTGTGTGTGTGTGTGTGTGTGTGTGTGTGTGTGTGTGTGAAAGCACGTGTTTCTGTGTGCGTCTTTCTATTATTCAAAAGGCATTCGTGTAAGTATGTAAGTGTGTAGTACCTCGTGTGTTTTGTTTTCCTAGATACGTGTGTGTGTGTGTGTGTGTGTGTGTGTGTGTGTGTGTGTGTGTGTGTGTGTGTGTGTGTGTGTGTACCGGCCTGAATACTTGCCTGTCTGTGTTTGTCTGTTTGTCTTTATTTTGGGAAGTACATTGTTTTTTTTATTTATTTATTTATATTGTTTTTTTAATTTGTTTTATTTTATTTTTTTGCCGGCGTGAAATTATCATCTTAGAAAAATAAATACACGTGAGATGATAACAGTGACAGTGATGGTAATAGCGAGGATAGTGATGGTGATGGTGGTGGTGGTGGTGGTGGTGGTGGTCAAGGCGCCGTGGTAGAGGCAGAGAAACATGATCCCGTGCTCGTTAGGGCTGATGATGATGATGATGGTCGGAATACACTCCCTGGCGTCAGCACGGGTCGATCTGAGAGAGAGAGAGAGAGAGAGCGGATTAGTTGATTAGTAAGTTTAATTTGTAAGTTATTTAATGAGATAGCTAATTAGTTATAGTTAGTTAATTAGGTAGTTTATTCAGTTCAACAGTTACTTTATTTTACGTTAGTTAGATATTCGTTAAGCTAGGTAATAATTTCAATAATAAATGATATTGTTATTTTGTTATCTCGTTAGTCATTTGGTTAATTACTTCATCAGTTTGTTATTCAGTCACTCAGTCACATAATCAGCTACATAGTTCGTTAATAAGCTCGTTAGGTAGTTAGATGAGGCAAAATTTCTGGTTTTTAATCGTTTTTGTGGAGTGGGTTTAAAATGTTTGTCGTGATATTGGTGTGGAAAGTTTGTGGAATCCAATGCCTTACCTTCAAGCTTCTGATGTTGACGCGAGTGTGAATAGAATCTTCGTGAAGGTGTCGAGTAGATGAAGGCGAAGAGGATAAATAAAAGAGAACACGCCAAGAATGTGAGGAACGAGAAATGCGATCATACAGCTGACAAACACACATTCTCTCTCTCTCTCTCTCTCTCTCTCTCTCTCTCTCTCTCTCTCTCTCTCTCTCTCTCTCTCTCTTTTATGATGGATGACAGGGAATCACTAGAGATCCCCTCCTCCTCCTCCTCCTCCTCCTCCTCCATTGTCTCCAGGTGGCCATTAAGGGTCGGGGCGGGGCACAGGTGAATGATTGGAGAGAGAGAGAGAGAGAGAGAGAGAGAGAGAGAGAGAGAGAGAGAGAGAGAGAGAGAGAGAGAGAGAGAGAGAGAGAGAGAGTAGCGGCTTCATAACTTCAACACACACAATTTAATCTACTGCCGTGCATCATAACCATTGCGTATCGTATTGATCGAGGAAGACGTCACCGGGGAGTAAAAGATGCAAGGGAAGAGGAGGAAGAGGAAGAAGTAAAAGTAGAAAAGAGGAGAAAAGTTAGAATATAGTGGGAGGAGGAGGAAGAGGAAGAAGTGAAAGTAGAAAAGAGGAGGAAAGTTAGAATGAATGAAGAAGATGGCGCCACTATAAACACTTGCCTGCGCCATGACGGGCTGGGGCCGAATACCATCCAGGCCCCTCAAGCAAGCCTACTGTCGCAATAGGCGTAGACGTTAAAAAAATGTAGAGAGTGGGAGGAGGAGGAAGAGGAAGGAAAAGTAGGAGAGAAGAAAAAAGAAAAGTTAATATATTTTATGATGATGAGGAAGAATAAGAAAGAAGAAACAGAAAAAAAGGTTTGTGTTGTGGAAAAGAGGAAAAAGAAAAGGTGGCAAAGAAGAGAAGAGGCAAGATACAATGTGATAAAAGGGGATAAGGAGGAAGAGGGGAAATGAGAAAGAAAAGGTGATGAGGAGGAAGAATAAGAAAGAAGAAACAAAAAAAGGTTTGTGTTGTGGAAAAGAGGAAAAAGAAAAGGTAGCAAAGAAGAGAAGAAGCAAGATACAGTGTGATAAAAGAGGATAAGGAGGAAGAGGGGAAATGAGAAAGAAAAGGTGATGAGATAGAATGAGAATGAAGAAACAGAAAAAAAAGGTTAGTGTTTTGGAAAAGAGGAAATAGAAAAGGTGGCAAAGAAGAGAAGAGGCAAGATACAGTGTGATAAAAGAGGAAGAGGAGGAAGAGGGGAAATAAGAAAGAAAAGGTTATTCGTAGACGATACAGGAAAAAGGAAAAAATGGAAAAAAAGAGAAAAGTTGACATTATTTAAAGATGAAGACGGGAAAATAGAAGAGTAACGATTCAGAAGATGCCAAAATAAAACCACCGTCAACAAGTAAATAAAGATAAATAAATAGTGAATGGAATAAATAGAAAAACAAACAGGTGAGGTACTTCATAGACAGCAGATAAATGAACCAACAGACAGCTATAGACAAGTCATGAATGGGTTGACAAATCACCTGTGCGTCACCTTAACAAGCGCACCTGTAAATCAAGGACAGGCGGGCAGGTGAGGATCGTAATGACAGGTGTGTTTACAAGGCAGAAAAAGTGCGTTCGAGTGTGCTTATATTTCATCTTCGTGTTTCATCCACTAACGAATGATGTGTTGGAAGGCGTTATGAGATGCGGTATTTATTGGATGTTGTAAATAAATAAGGTGAAATGTGTTAAGGGAATTTGTAAGAGAAGTATGTTATGTGTGTTTCAGTCTTGGGAATCATCTTATAACGAATGCTGTATTGGTATATAGGCGTCATCAGAGTTGGTATTCTCAGACGCGTCCACTTCCCGTAGTAATACATACATTTCCAAAAGCCAAAGGAGATTAGTCGAGTTCTAGTGAGTGACATTTTAGACTCATGGTACAGAAGAGTTAAACCACCACCAGGGTAATAATAATAAAATAAAATAAAACTACCCATGGAAATGCTCAAAACTCCCACGTAAGCCTTGTCGAATATGTGAGTTTGGGTCCCGACATGTTTAAGAATATGAACTCAGATGAGTTTGCTTGTGGTAGTTACGAAAAAAAAAGTTTGAAATATGTAATAACGGAAGAGTTAAACTAACACCAGGGTAATAAAAAAATTACCCATGGAAATGCTCAAAACTTCTACGAAAGCCTTGTCGAATGTGTGAGGTTTGGTCCCGATGTGTTTTAGAATATGACCTCAGATGTGTTTGTTTGTGGTAGTTAAGAGAAAAGCTTGAATTATGTCCTCAGTGTTGTATAGAAATTATGTTGTGGGTATTTCAGCGAGGTTGTCCGCTTCCTCACGAGACATGTTCATACGCGTTCTAACTTGATGAGACTTTGTTTTCTCACGCTAATTTCATGTTGCTTGGCCCTCCCCGTTTCATTATCTACTTCTACTTTGTGTCTTTATCCTCTATCCTCTGATATTTGTATTCTTCCGTCCCCACCAATTACAGTGTTTGATAATAACGATAATGATGGCAATTCTTCTCTTTGGATTTCAGTATTTACTATGACTAGGAGGGAAAGGATTTAATTAAAGATTTTTCTACTAATCTACAAAAAACTTTAGTATGTTAATAGCGAAGTTAATTAATGTCAAAAGAAGTAAACAAATCAGTACATTAAGTCTTTACTACGCATCGGTGTCAACTAACACACACACACACACACACACACACACACACACACACACACACACACACACACGTCAAGGACACACTGTTTTCCGTAAAGTCTTTGAAGTCACGAGATAAAGGAAAGTGTTTCTAACTAACTAGTGTTGGCTTTCCCTAACTAGCCCACTAGGAGAAAGAGAGAGAGAGAGAGAGAGAGAGAGTAAGGCTAAGGTACTGGAGGAGTGCCAAGCGGGTGGCACTGACAGGCTTAGTAAAGTGCCACAGCTCCTGCGTTCCTCCTCCTCCATCCACACACGTCTCATTCCTCCTGTTCTTATGGGTTCTGTTTTTGTTTCTCTCTCTCTCTCTCTCTCTCTCTCTCTCTCTCTCTCTCTCTCGCCACATTAAAATATCAACTTACGTAACGCTCAAATAATGGGGGAAAAAAAGGAGCGTCGCGGTAAGAAATATTTGGTCCCGACTCTGAGACGGTCGATTGTTCCTCTTATTTATCTACCTCGGGACCGTCCTCGCCCCGGGATTGTGGATCAGGTGGTGCCATTGACGTTTTTTGTAACTGTTGAGAGAGAGATAGAGAGTGGGGAAAGGTGTTTGTGTCTCTGTGACGATGAAAGGACTAGGTCTCTCTCTCTCTCTCTCTCTCTCTCAAGTCCCTGGTGTTATTCATCATGCTAATTTGTTCCTAGACCTTATTGTTTTAACTTCCTCCTCGCACCATTTATAGTGCACACACACACATACACACACACACACACACACACACACACGTATATGGTTAACTTGATTCTCTTCTATAACTGGTTCTGGCATTTATCTCCCTCCTCTCACCCTCCTCCTCCTCCTCCTCCTCCTCCTCCTCTTCTCCTCCTCCTCCTCCTCTCCCTCTCTATCTTTATTCCCTTTCCGATTCCTCTTGTCACTTTCCTCCTCACTGTCCCCTCTCTCTCCTCTCCTCCTTCCTCCTCTTACCTCCCTCCCCTTCCTCCCTTCCCTCCCTTAGTCCCTCTCCCTCCTCTCTTCATTCTTTTGTTTCTTTATCTCTTCCTCTGATCTTTTTTTCTTCTCTACGTCATTTCTTTCTTCCTTCTGAGCTCTTGCAATTGATTTTTGTTGTGATTTTCTTCTTTTGTTTTTGTTTTTAGATTTGTTTGGTAATTGCGTATATTTTAATTTCGTGTTTTTTTCTAGTTTTTGTCATTTTATTGCTCTATTTTTTATCATACTTCATGTCCTTCGTTCTCTTTTCCGTCGCTTTTTTTCTTATTTTCTTCTTAACTTTCCTTCTTTCGTCTTCTTTTTTTTCCTCCACCCCCATCATCATTATCTATTACCCCTCCTCCATCTTCCTCCTCTTCCCCCTCCTCTTCCTCCTCCTCCCTCCTCCTCCTCCTCTTCCATCTCCTTTTTTTTTACTGATATTTGTTTCCCATTTGTATTATTTATGAGAAGGAGAAACACACACACACACACACACACACACACACACACACACACACACACCATTAAGACATAATTATGCATGAAATTAGATAGCACACGTGGCTCCCCTCCCTCCTCCTCCTCCTCCTCCTCCTCCTCCTCCTCCTCCTCCTCCTCCTCTTCTTCCTCTTCCTGGGTAATTGGAAACTGTAGAAAGGGATGTGTTGTGAAGAACCATCGCGGAGAGAGAGAGAGAGAGAGAGAGAGAGAGAGAGAGAGAGAGAGAGAGAGAGAGAGAGAGAGAATGAGAATCAGACACACTTAAAGACAAAAAAAAAAAAAAAACGACCGAAACAGAGAGGCGGGAGAACACACACACACACACACACACACACACACACACACACACACACACACACACACACACACACACACACACACACACACAGACAGACAGACAGACAGACAAATAGATATAAATTGAACTAAAGAAAATAACCACGTGAGTTTTCTCTTAACTTCCAATTTAACCATGTCTCTCTCTCTCTCTCTCTCTCTCTCTCTCTCTCTCTCTCTCTCTCTCTCTCTCTCTCTCTCTCTCTCTCTCTCTCTCTCTCTCTCTCTCGTTGTCAAGGGAATTACGCCGCTAGGGAGGGTTGGTTTATGGTTTAAGTTTCTGTATGGTAAGTATTTTTATCGGGGTCGTGGGTTAAGGCGAAGGGGAGTTAATGAGAAAACTTCGGGAGAGAGAGAGAGAGAGAGAGAGAGAGAGAGAGAGAGGTCTATATAAACATCTTTTCTTTGCTCTTCATTAATAAAACTACCTCACCAAGTCTCCTGCAAGAGTTGTTTACAAGAGAGTTAGAGAGAGGGGGGGGAGAGGAATGGAAGGAAAGCAAAGAGAAGAAACACGCAGCAAATTCCGTAGCAGGAGGAGGAGGAAGAGGAGGAGGAGGGGGAGGAGGAGGAGGAGGAGGAGGAGGAGAAGGTTATGGAGACGAGGAGTTGAGAAATTTTTGTTTGCCTTTACATGGAAGAAAAAGTGTTATTATTTCCTCCTCTTTCTCCCCTTTTCCCTCCTCCTCCTCTTCCTCTTGCTCCTCCTCCTCTTCCTCCTCCTCCTCTTCCTCTTGCTCCTCCTCCTATTGGCCTTCCTCCTCCTCCTGCTTTTTGTTCGTCTGTCTCACCCTTCAGAACTCCTCCTCCTCCTCCTCCTCCTCCATCATCATCATCATCATCATCATCATCATCATCATATTTTCATTATCTGTACTCCACCTTTATGAATCACACACACACACACACACACACACACACACACACACACACACACACACACACACACACACACACTCTCTCTCTCTCTCTCTCTCTCTCTCTCTCTCTCTCTCTCTCTCTCTCTCTCTCTCTCAGATTGGTTTATGACGGTCAAATATCTCTGCTATCATTTGCCAATCAACGTCCCGGATTTGTGCGTTACGTCACCCACAGACCTCAGCCAATCAGAACGCCGCGCTCCGAGTCCCTCCAGCCAATCACAGCTCAGAATCTCCGCGCCATTACCCAATCAGCTCGCTCCAATTGATTGTGATATAGATACATACTCAGGTAATAATTTTGACCTATAATAGAAATACGATGATTTTTGTGAGGAAATGAAGAGAAAGAGTCAATAAACGATACGAAGAGAGAGAGAGAGAGAGAGATCAATAAGGTGAGCGATCAATACAATAATCAATCTGCGCTACACTTTATATAAGGAGGAATTACTTACCTTGAATATTAATGAAAAAAAAAGTAACATGAAAAACAACAATAAAAATAATAAGAATAAGAATAAGAAGTAGTAGTAATAATAGAAGAAGTAGAAAAAAAGACGAAGAAGAAGAAGAAGACAGAGAAGAAAAAGAACAAGAAAGAGAAGTAGAGCAAGAACATCAACAAAAATAACAACAACAACGAAGAACGAAAAGAAGAAGAACAAGAAAGAGAAGAAGAGCAAGAACATCAACAACAATAGCAACAACAACAACAACGAAGAACAAGAAGAACAAGAACAAGAAAGAGAAGAAGAGCAAGAACATCAACAACAACAACAACAACAACAACAACAACAACAACATCGACCTGTCTTAACACAACACTACATCTTCTTCCCTCCTTTATTAGTTATATGAAGAATATTCCCTAAAACTTCCCCATCTCGCTTCAACTTTCCCCTTACCCCTCCCCTCCCCTTCCTTCCCCTCCCTTCCCTTTCCCCTTCTTTTCCTCCCCTACGGTCCTCCTTCTCTTCCCTTTGCCTTCCCCTCCTCCACTCCCTTCACTTATCTTCCTTCCCCCCTTCCCTTTCCCCTCTCCCCTTTCCTCTCCACCTCCTTCTCCTCCCTTCCCCCTTCTTCCGATTCATTCCCCGTCTTTCCTCTTCCCCATCTCTTCCCCTTTCTCTCCTCCTCCTCTCTCATTCCCAACCTCCACTTCCCTTTCTCCCTTTCCCTTCTTCTTCCTTCCTCTGTTTCCCATCCCCTCCCCATCCTTTCCTCCTCCTCTCACGCCCCCTTATCCGCCTCACACCCTCTCCATCCCTTTCCTCTCCTCCTCCATCATCCCTACCTCCACCACCTTCTCCTATTCCCATCCGTTTCCTTCCTCTTTCCTCCCCCCTCCCCCACCTCCCTTCCTCGTGAAAGTTTCCCTCTTCCATGAAAGTTTTAAATTATCGTTGACTTCGTTTCTGTATAAGTTGTGTCATTATTGTTTTACCCCCGCCGGCCCCGGGCTCTCCAGGCGGGCGGCGATAGGGGGTAGGGGGAGAGAGAGAGAGAGAGAGAGAGAGAGAGAGAGAGAGAGAAATATGGGAAGAGGAATGTAGAGAAGAGAAAAAACAAGAATAAATTAAAAGAGAAAAAGGAAAAACAAGAATATATTGAAGGTTATGAAAAGAGAGAGGAAGAAAGGGAGAAGGAGAGACAAGACAGACAAACAGACTGACAGACAGACACACAGACAGACAGAAAGATAGACAGACAGATATTTAAGAAAACAGATTGAAAGAAATACAAACAAATGGACAGAAAGACAGGAACTCGGACAGACAGACAGACAGACAAAGTGACAAGAGAAACAGACCAATAGATAGACCGTCAAAAAGATATAATGGTAGAAGTTCCGACAGACAGACAGACAGAGACAGCCACACACAAACAGGGAATCGGAAACAGAAATAGAAGGCATAAAAATAAACTCAAGGTGATCATTTTTGTTCTCCTTTTATATTTGTTTATTTATTTACATTTGCGTTTATTATTTACATTTTTCGTCTATTTTTACCTTTTTTATGCTTGTTTACTTATTAATAGAACGCCCATGTAGTCATTCTATGCTTGGCAAGGACAGATATCGACCCACATTCCGACACACACACACACACACACACACACACACACACACACACACACACACACACACACGGGTAGATGGGGAGAACAAGGCCGGAACACTCACCAAAAAAATATATATATGAATTGTAAAGCACGAGAATACATTATTTTTCCTTCAAGAATTGTGAAAATGTTGTAGTTATTATTATTATTGTTGTTGTTGTTGTTGTTGTTGTTGTTCGTCGTCTTCGCATTTTTCTTATTTCTATTTTTATTCCTATTATTTTTTTTTATTACTACTACGTCATCAATAGGTTATTTTCGTCGGTATTATATATATCTTCCATCCAGAGAGAGAGAGAGAGAGAGAGAGAGAGAGAGTTTTTGCTTTATTTTCGTAGCTCTGGCCTTTCAGCTGCCCGTCCCCTTGTCTTGCCTCCTGTTTTTTGCACTCTCATTAACTTTGTACCTCGTTCTTCTTCTTTTATTCACTTTTCATCGCTCTTGCTACGTCCTCTCCTTCTTCTTCTTCTTCTTCTGTGCTATATTTTTCCTTTCTTTCCATCATTTTATCTTTCCTTCCTCACATCCTTCTTTCTTTCTTATTTTCTCCCTTTCCTTCTTTTGCTTTTATCCCTTTAACTTTCTTTTTTTCTTTTTCGTTTTGTTT
>NC_066552.1:6456623-6471623 GCF_024679095.1 Eriocheir sinensis
AAGGAAATGATGATGAGGGAAGGAGAGAAGAGGAGGGAAAGGAGAGGGAAGAGGGGGAGGAAAGGCTGATAAGGTTAGGGATAAAAAATGGGAAACGGGAGATAAGAGAGATGAAAACAAGGGCGGAAGAGAAAGGAGAATGAAATAAAGTATGAGTGGAAAGATAGGGAGGAGGAAGGAACTGAAGGAAAGAGAAAGGATGTGAGGAAAGAAAAGGGGTTTATAAAGGGGAAGAAGGGGAATGAGAGGAGCATACAAAAATGAGTGAATGAAGGAATGAAGAATAGGAGGTTGATAAAGGAAGCGAAGTAAAGTGAGGAAGAAAAGACTAACGAAAGAATGAAATGGAAAAGAAGGAATGGATATGAAAGTAAGAGGAAAAGCAAGCAAGGGAGGGAAGAGAAGGAAGAAGGGAAAGAGGGATAATGAAAAGAAGAAAAGGGAGGAAAGTGACTAGAAGGAAGGGAATGGAAGAAGAAGGAAAGGGAAATAAAGAGAGTAGATAGGGAATGGAGAAAATTGAGGTGGAGGAAGTGGAGTCATGACAGATGGAGGAAGAAGAAGGAGGAAGAGTAAGAGTGATGGATTAAGGAAGAGAGTACAGTAACGTGAAGGAAAGAAAGGAGTAGGAGGGAGAGAAGGGGAGGAAGGAGGGGAGAAAATGGATGTCGCAAGAGAAGGGAAAGAAAGGGGGGAGGGACGGGAGTAAAGTAAGAGGAATGGGTAAAGGAAGAGAGGACAGTAAGGGGGAGGAAAGGAAGGAATAGGAGAGAGAGAGGAGGAAAGGAACGGATAGGAGAGAAAGGAGGAAAGTAAGAGGAATGGATAAAGAGAGAGAGGACAGTAAGACGGAGGAAGAAAAGGGATGGAAGTGAAAAGGGAAGAGGTAAGGAAGGAAAGTAAGAGGAACAGGTAGGGAAGGGAGGGGGAAGAGGAAGAAGAGGAAAGTAAGAGGAATGGACAGAATAAAAAGACAGTAAGGAGAAGAAAGGGAAGGGAAGTGAGAGAGATGGAGAGAGAGGGGAGAAAACTGGAGGGAATGGATGGAAAAAGCATGAGAGAGAGAGAGACTGCGGTGAGACATATCTACCTTAACTCTAACTTCTACGTGTCAATATTCTCTCTAACCCCTCTAATCTCTGTAATGGTTGCTCTCTCTCTCTCTCTCTCTCTCTCTCTCGTATATATATATTCTCCCTCAACAACACACGCCAACCAACTAAGCGATTAAGGGTCCCAAAACAAGCAATCCAATTCCCCGCTAAATATTTGTAACCCATTTATCCGTCAGGCTGTTTGTTTACACTTTAGGTGGCGCCATCTATTGAGGGGATTTATGACTCCCTCTCTGTCCCCCTCGCGGCCTGTTTATGGTGTATAGTGTTGTATGTCCTGCTTCTTTGCGTGGTGGGAGTAACTGGTTTGGTTGTGTATGTCTTTCTTTATTCATTCTTATTCTCCTCTTTCTTCCTTTATCTTTTCCTCTTACTTTCCTCTTCTTCCTCTTCCTCCTTTCCCCTTCTTCTGTTCCTCTTTATCAATTCCTTTACGTGTGATTGGTGTGGTTTTCTTTCTCTTCCTTTTCTTTATTCAATCTTATTCTCATCTCTTCCTTTATCTATTCCTCTTATTTTCCTTTCCTTCATCTTCCCTCTTCCCTTCATCCCCTCCTCTTCTTCTCATCCTTTCATCCATTTCTCTTTTTTTTATCTCCTCCTTTTCTCTTACGTTTATCTGTTCCTCTTACTTTCCTTTCCTTCCTCTTTCCTCTTCCCTCCATCCCGTCCTCTTCTTCTCTTTCTTTTATTCATTGTTCTTACTCTCCTCTCCTTCCTCTTTCTCTTCCCCCCATTCCCTCCTCGTCTTCTCTTCCTTTTTTCCATTCCTCTTACTTTCCTCTCCTTTTTTTTCCCCCTCCTCCTCCTCCTCCTCCTCTTCTTCCCTTCCTTTTATCCATTCCTCTTAGTCCTCTCCTTTTCCTCCTAAACCTTCCTTTTCCTCCTTCTTTTGTGGCTTTTTTTTTTTAGTTTTCATCTTTTTTTGTGCCCTTGAGCTTCTTCCTTTACTGTAAAAAAAAATATATTAGATTCCTTGGCTTACTGACCCTTACTGATTGATTGACTTATTGATTGACTGATTGAGGACTGACTGATATGTTTTGTCTTTACTGATTAACTATAAGAAACTTCATTGATTCGTTGCCTTACTGACTAACTGATTGCTTGACTGACTGAGAGAGAGAGAGAGAGAGAATTACCAGTTTGTCTAAAAATATCACCTTTTCCTTCTATCTCCCTCCATCACACCCGTAAGGTAAACACACACACACACACACACACACACACACACACACACACACACACAGACAGAGCACACGTGTTTTGAGGCCGGGATCAAGTCAAGGCTCGCTGACTAGCCCGCACGCCACTTGACTCCAATCCGCGACGCTGCAAACTTTGTAAAACAAGTCTCGCGAACTCTCTATTGCGACCAAAACAAAGCTGGCTAAACGGAGACAGATAGATAGATAGACAAACAAATAGAAACTCGTTGATAGATGAGAGACATACGGTGATAGATAAAGACATGCCGATAGATAGATAGATAGATAGATACTCAGAGATAGACAGAGAGATGGACAGATATATAGATAGATAAGTAGATTGATAGATACATTGGAAGCTGCATAGATACGATGATAAAAAAAAAAACAATAAAAACGTTGATAGATTAAGACATACGACGATAGATAATGACATACGCTGATTGATAGATAGATAGACAGATAGATAAATAGATAGATAGATAAATAGATAGATAGATAAAGAAATAGGAACGTTGATAGATAAGAAACAAACATAAATAAACAAATGTAAACGTATTGAATGATAAAGAGAAATGTGAATAAACAAATAAAAGAAAAACGTACTGATCGATAGAAAGAACAAACGTGAATAGACAAATAAGAGGAGGAAGGAGGAAGAAATAAAATATGAGGAAAGATATGGAGGAGGAAGAAACTGAACGAAAGAGAAATGGTGAGAGGAAAGTAAAGGGGATGATTGAGGAGGAGAGGAATAGGAAGGAAAGGAGATCAGGAAAATGGGCGAACAGAGGAATAGACTTGGAGAGGTAAATAAAGGGAGCGAATAGTAAACAAACGTAGATAAACAAATAAAAAAACCGAATTGATAGATAAAGACATACGAGGAAAAATAGAGAAATCGTTACTGTTTGTTATTTCAGATTAGATTATAAAAGAAATATATTAATAGCAAGAAAAAAACAATAAAAAGGAAGTAGATAAGCTGGAAATGATAGACAGACAAGCATAAACGTTTTGATAGAAAGAGACATACGTGGAAAAATGAAGTAATTGTAATCGTATCTCTTTTATCTGTAGGTAATACGAAAATAATAATAATAATAATAATAATAATAATAATAATAATAATAATAGTAAGAAAAATAATGATAATGTAATAATAATGATAGTAAGAAAAATGATAGTGATAATGTAGAAGAATATAGTTAAATAATACGTCTAGAAAAAGTGTTATTGTATTTTTTTCTCTTTTCTCTAACTAGTAGAAGAAAAAATAATGAAAGGAAGAAAAATAATAATAATAATGTTAGAGTATGAATTGATATGTCTAGATAAATAGTGTCATTGTATTATTTTTTTAATTTTTGCTAATGGAAGAAGAATCGTAAGAGTAAGAAAAACGATAGATAACGTAAGAAAGAAAGCGTATGTCATTATCTATCGTCGTATGTCTTAATCTATCAACGTTTTTATTGTTTTTTATCATCGTATCTATGTAGCTTCCAATGTATCTATCTACTTGTCTATCTATATATCTGTCTATCTCTCTATCTATCTCTCAGCGTATCTACCTATCTATCTATCTATCTATCTTTGTTTTGCTTTGGTATTGTGGTTATTGATTATCGACTTAGCAACAAATCTATACAGTATGATAACCCACGATGTGTTATTTTTTTCGTTTATATCTTAGTGTGTTCGTGTATTCGTGTGTGTGTCTGTCTGTCTGGTAAATTACGTCAGTCTGCGCTCCATTGGTTATTGATTATCGACTTAGCGGCAAATCTATACAGTATGATAACCCACGATGTATTTTTTTTTTTTTTTTTTTATCTTAGTGTGTTTCGTGTATCCGTGCGTGTATGACCGTCTGGTAAATTACGTCAGTCTGCGCTCCATTGGTTATTGACTATCGACTTAGCGGCAAATCTATACAGTATGATAACCCACGATGCATTGTTTTTTTGTTTTGTTTTTTCGTTTATATCTTAGTGTGTTCGTGTATCCGTGCGTGTATGGCCGTCTGGTTTATTAAGTCAGTCTACCCTCCATCCATTTTTTTTTTTTGTATTAATGTATTTGTCATGTATTATTTCATCTCCTCTTTCGTTATTTTTTTCCGTGTGTTCGTGTATTCGTGTACCGGTGTCTGTTTTTTTACGTCAATCTACCCTCCCTCCATTTTTCTTTTTGTATTAATGTATTTTCGTCTCATATTTCTCATTAGTAAACCCATAATGAATTTTTTTTTCGTTTATTTTTTAGCGTGTTCGTCTATTCATTCGTGTATGACTATAGTGAATTACGTCAGTCTACCCTCCCTCCATTTTTCTTTTTGTATTAATGTATTTTCGTCTCATATTTCTCATTAGTAAACCCATAATGAATTTTTCTTTCGTTTATTTTTAGCGTGTTCGTCTATTCATTCGTGTATGACTATAGTGAATTACGTCAGTCTACCCTCGATCCATTTTTTTCTTTGTATTAATGTATTTGTCATCTGTTATTTTTATCTCTTCTTTCGTTCATTTTTTTTTCGTGTGTTCGTGTATTCGTCCGTATATGGGTGTCTGATAAATTACGTCAGTCTACCCTACATCCATTTTTTTCCGTATTTATGTATTTGTCATCTGTTATTTCATCTCTTCTTTCGTTATTTTTTTCCGTGTGTTCGTGTATTCATGAATGGATGTCTGGTGGATTACGTCAGTCTCCCCTCCATCCATTTTTTTTTTTGTATTAATGTGTCGTCATCTCGTATTTCTCCTTCCTAATGTTCTTTTTTATCACCTTTCTTCCAGAGCCACGAATATTTTCCTCTGCGTCCCTTGTGTCAGAAATATACGCCTCCTGCCACTCTTCTTCCTCCTCTCTTTCGTGTCCTTCTCCTCCTCTTACTCCTTTTCATTCTTCTCTCTTCTCCTGTTCTTATTCCTCCTTTTGTCAGAAATATACAGCTGCTCTTTTCTTCTTCTCTCTTCTCCTTGTCTTATTCCTCCTTTTGTCAGAAATATACAAGTGCTGCCCCTCTGTGTCTCTCCTCCTTTTCCTCCTCTTCCTCCATATTCCCTCTTCTATTTCTGGTCCTCCCTCTCTGTCTATTCTATTTTCGTTTTCTCTTCTATTTCTGGTTCTCTTCCCCTGTGTTCTCTCTTTACATTCTCTTCTATTCCTGGTCTTCCTCCTTTTATTCTTCTTTCTTTGCATTCCCTCTTATTCTATTCCTCCTCCTCCTCTTCCTCCTTTTCTTTCTTGTTCTTCTATTTCTGGTTTTCCTCCTCTACCTCCTTTTTTCGCATTCCCTCTTATTCTATTCCTCCTCCTCCTTCTCTTTCTCCTTTTCTTTATTCTTATCATCCTATTTCTATGTCTGTTTCTCCTCTTCTATCTCCTTTTTTTCTTCTTCTTCTCCTACTTCTATTCTTAGTCTTCTCTCGCTCCTCTTCTTTCCTCTTATTCTCCTACTTCTATTCCTGGTCCTCCTCCTCCTCCTCCTCCTCCTCCTCCTCCTCCTTCTCCTCCTCCTCTATCTCTTTTTCTTTCCTCGTATTTTCTCCTCCTTCTCCTATTCTTACTTCTACTTGCGTCAGAAATATACATCAGCTGCCTCTCTCCTCCTCCTCCTCCTCCTCCTCCTCCTCCTCCTCCTCGTCTTCCTACTGTTTCTCTTATTTTCATATATCTCTTCTTACTCTTCTTCCTCCTCCTCCTTCGCTGCCTCCTCCTTCTGTCTATCTCCTTCCACTCCTCCACTTCCCTTTCTTTCCTCTTATTCTTTTTCTTTCCTCCTCCTCCTCCTCCTCCTCTTTCTTTGCCTCCTCCTGCCCATCTCCTTCCGTTCGACTACCTCCTCTTCCTCCTTCTCCTCCTCCTCCTCCTCATCATCATCATCATCATTCTCACTTTCTTTCCTCCTCCCCTTTCTTCGCCTCCTCCTGCCCATCTCCTTCCGTTTCACTACCTCCTCCTCCTCCTCCTCCTCCTCCTCCTCCTCCTCCTCCTCCTCCCTTCCTTTCAGCTCATACGCTCTGATTCACACTCCATAGACTTTTCTCTCCTCCCTTCTCCCCTTTTTTTTCCCTCCCTTCCCTTTTATTCACCCTTAAACATGCCCGTACGCTTCCTCCCCCTTCGTCATTCTTTCCTCTCCCTTTTCTTTTCTTCCCTCCCTGCGCCTCCCATCCGTCATCTGTCTTCCTCTTCCTCTTCTTCCTCCATTCCTCGCCTTTCCTACCCGTCTACTCTTTCCTGTTGGTCATTTTTCTTCATCTTTGCACTTTCCTTCACCGCCTCCTCCTCCTCCTCCTCCTCCTCCTCCTGTTCCTCCTACTCCACCTCCTCGCCCCTTCCCTTTTCCTTACATCTTTCTTCTTCATTTCTCTCTCTCTCTCTCTCTCTCTCTCTCTCTCTCTCTCTCTCTCTCTCTCTCTCTCTCTCTCTCTCTCTCTCTCTCTCTCTCTCTCTCTCTCTCTCTCTCTCTCTCTCTCTCTCTCTCTCTCTCTCTCTCTCTCTTGTTTCACTCTATTCTCACTCCGTACCTTTCTCTCATTCCCTTTATTCTCCCTCTCTTCCCTCCCTCCCATTCTCTTTTCATATAATATTTTCACTCTTCCTTTCTCGTCTTTTTTATTTTCACTCTTTTTCCTCCCTCCCTCCCTCTCCCTTTTCTTCCTTCCTCTTCTTTTTATTTTCCTTTTCTTTCCTTCCTTCTCTTCTTTTTGTTTTCCTTCTCTTTCCTTCCTCCCTTCCTCTTCCTTTCCTTCCTTTCTTTTCTTCTTTTTATTTTCCTTTTATTTCCTTCCTTCCTTCTCTTCTTTTTATTTTCCTTCTCTTTCCTTCCTCCCTTCCTCTTCCTTTCCCTCCTTCCTTTTCTTCTCTTTATTTCCTTTTTCATTCCTCCCTCCCTTCCTCTCCCTTTCCTGCCTTCCTTCTCTTCTTTTTATTTTCCTTCTCTCTCCTCCCTCTCTTTCCTTCCTTCCTTCCTTCTCGTCTCTATATTCTCCCTCTCTTTCCTCCCTCCCTTCCTCTCCCTTTCCTTCCTTCCTTCCTTCTCTTCCTTCCTTCCTTCTCGACTTTATATTCTCCCTCTCTTTCCTCCCTCCCTCCCTCTCCCTTTCCTTCCTTCCTTCTATTCTTTTTTATTTTCCTTCTCTTTCCTCCCTCCCTTCCTCTCCCTTTCCTTCCTTCCTTCCTTCTCGTCTCTATATTCTCCCTCTCTTTCCTCCCTCCCATCCTCTCCCTTTCCTTCCTTCCTTCTCTTTATTTTCCTTCTCTTTCCTCCCTCCCTCTCCCTTTCCTTCCTTCCTTCTCTTTTTATTTTCCTTCTCTTTCCTCCCTCCCTTCCTCTCCCTTCCCTTCCTTCTTTCTCTTCACACATCATCTTCGGCATCTTTTCTTCAGGAGGCGGCAAAGTCAGGTCGTTCCAGCTTTCCTTTATCTAAACCTGTTCTTCTCCCCCTCCTCCCATCCTCCTTCCCTCCTTCCAATATGTTAAGCAGCCTCTTCTTTCTCCCCTGCAGGTGGCAAAGTAACGATTCTTTATCCACACTTGTCTTCCCACCCTCTCTCTCTCTCCCTTGCTCCCTCCCTCCCACTCTCCTCCAATATTCTATCATGTTACCTTCAGGAGCTTCTCTTCTTCAGGAGGTAAAGTCGTGCCGTTCTAACCTTTGTTCACACCTGTTTTCTCCTTCCCCCCTTTCCCTTTCATCCCTTTCCTTCAGTATGTTAAGTATCCTATTCTCTCTTCTTATGCAGGTGTTCTCCCTCCACATCCCTCCTCTTCCTTGAGGGCTTCGTGGTGCAGTGGTTAGCACACTCGGCTTCCCTTCCTTCCCCTTCTGTCTCTCTCCGGCATATGACCACAGATGTTGCGCCGACTGAACGAAACTTTCCAACTTTCCTTCTCTTCCTCCTTCTCTCCCTCCCTCCCTTCTTCTCCTTCACTATGTTGGTCATCCCCATCTCACTCCTTATGCAAGTGGTGTAGTTACTTTCTTTATCTATACCTGTTCTCCCTTCCTTCCTTTCCTCTCTCCCTCTCCCTTACTCCCTTCCCTCTCTTCCAGTATTCTAACAAGCCTCTTCTCTTCTGCAGGTGGCGAGGTAACTTTTCTTTATCTACACATATTCTCCCTCCTTTCCCTTCCTCCCTCCCCTCTGCCTTACTCCCTCCCTCTCTCCCTATCCTCCACTATGCTAACAAGCCTCTTTCCTTTTCTCCCTCCCATCATCATTCTCTCCCTCCTCTCCCCCTTTCCTCTCCTCTCCATCCCTCCTTCTCTAGTCTGCTAACCACCCTCTTCTCTCTTTCAGGTAGCGAAGTAACCTCTCTTTACACCTGTTTTCCTTTCCATCATCATTCTCTCCCTCCTCTCCCCCTTTCCTCCCCACTCCCTCCTTCCCTCCGGTCTGCTAACCACCTCTTCTCTCTCTCAGGTGGCGAAGTAACCATTCTTTACAACTGCTCTTCTTTTTTTTTTCTTTTTTTAATCAAGGGTATAGTACGAAGAGGAAGCGGGTTAGTGGTGAGGTACAGGTGGGGAATAGGAAAGACAGTTGGAGTGTACAGTTGTGTGGTGTAGGCTCTCCCTCCTCTCACCCTTTACCCCTCTTACTCTCCCTCTCCCTCCTTCCCTCCAGTCTGCTAACCACCTCTTCTCTCTTCTCTTTACAACTGCTCTTCCTCCCATCATCATTCTCTCCCTCGTCTCCCCATTTACTCCCCGTCTCCCTCCTTCCTTCCAGTGTCCTAACCACCTCTTCTCTCTCCTGCAGGTGGTGAGGTAACTTTTCTCTATCCTCCCCTGTTGTCCCTCCCTCCTTTCCCTCCCTCTCCCTCCCTCCCTCAGTGTCCTAACCATCTCTTCTCTCTCTCCTGCAGGTGGCGAGGTAACTTTTCTCTATCCTCCCCTGTTGTCCCTCCCTCCTTTCCTTCCCTCTCCCTCCCTCCCTCAGTGTCCTAACCATCTCCTCTCTCTCTCCTGCAGGTGGCGAGGTAACTTTTCTCTATCCTCCCCTGTTGTCCCTCCCTCCTTTCCTTCCCTCTCCCTCCCTCCCTCAGTGTCCTAACCATCTCCTCTCTCTCTCCTGCAGGTGGTGAGGTAACTTTTCTCTATCCTCCCCTGTTGTCCCGCCCGCCTTTCCGTCCCTCTCCTCCTCCCTCAGTGTCCTAACCATCTCCTCTCTCTCTCCTGCAGGTGGCGAGGTAACTTTTCTCTATCCTCCCCTGTTGTCCCTCCCTCCTTTCCCTCCCTCTCCCTCCCTCAGTGTCCTAACCATCTCTTCTGTCTCTCCCTCAGTGTCATTACCACCTCTTCTCTTTCTCCCTCAGTGTGCTAACCACCTCTTCTCCCTCCCTCAGTGTCCTAACCATCTCTTCTGTCTCTCCCTCAGTGTCATTACCACCTCTTTTCTTTCTCCCTCAGTGTGCTAACCACCTCTTCTCCCTCCCTCAGTGTCCTAACCATCTCTTCTCTCTCTCCCGCAGGTGGCGAGGTCGGGGCGTCCCTTGGGTCGGCCTCCGCTGCGGGGGGTGACAGACCGCTCTCGTCGGCGTGGCAGGCGGCGTTAAGCGGGGCCACCTCCATGACGCAGGGCCAGGTAGATGGTGCCTCCGCCGCCCCCCCTCAGCCCGCAGACGTGCCCGCCCCTGCTGGGCCCCCCACTGCCGAGGCTCCCACGCACGAGGCATGATGCTATGTGTCGCCCTCACCCTCACGCCCTCACCCGCCATCACTCTGTCTACCTGTCTCTCTGTCTCACTTTCTCTCTCCGTTTCTTTCTGTTTCTCTGTTTCTCTCTGTTTCTCTGTTTCTCTTTCTGCTTCTCTGTTTCTCTGTTTTTTTGTCTGTTTATCTCTGTTTCTCTGTTTATTTCAGTGTTTCTCTCGCTTTCTCTGTTTCTCTCTGTCTCTGTTTTTCTGTTTCTGTTTCTCTCTGTTTCTCCTTGTTTCTCCCTGTTTCTCCTTGTTTCTCCCTGTTTCTCCTTGTTTCTCTGTTTCTCTCTGTTTCTCCTTGTTTCTCTCTGTTTCTCCTTATTTCTCTGTTTCTCTCTGTTTCTTCTTGTTTCTCTGTCTCTCTCCGTTTCTCCTTGTTTCTCTGTTTCTCTCTGTTTCTCTGTTTATCTCTGTTTCTCCTTGTTTCTCTCTGTTTCTCCTTGTTTCTCTGTTTCTCCTTGTTTCTCTGTTTCTCCTTGTTTTTCTGTTTCTCTCTGTTTCTCTGTTTATCTCTGTTTCTCCTTGTTTCTCTCTGTTTCTCCTTGTTTCTCTCTGTTTCTCTCTGTTTCTCCTCGTTTCTCTGTTTCTCCTTGTTTTTCTGTTTCTCTCTGTTTCTGTTTCTCTCTGTTTATGTTTCTATCTGTTTCTTTCTCTGTTTCTGTTTCTCTCTGTTTCTTTCTGTTTCTCTGTTTCTCTCTGTTTCTGTTTCTTTCTCTTTTTCTGTGCCTGTTTCTGTTTCTCTTTTTCTGTGCCTCTCTGTTTCTTTCTCTTTCTGTTTCTTTCTCTTTTTCTCTGTTTCTCTCTGTTTCTGTTTCTTTCTCTGTTTTTCTGTTTCTTTCTCTGTTTCTCTGTTTCTTTTTCTGTGCCTCTGTTTCTCGATTTCGTTCTCTGTTTCTGTTTCTCTCTCTCTCTCTCTCTCTCTCTCTCTCTCTCTCTCTCTCTCTCTCTCTCTCTCTCTCTCTCTCTCTCTCTCTCTCTCTCTCTCTCTCTCTCTCTCTCTCTCTCTCTCTCTCTCTCTCTCTCTCTCTCTCTCTCTCTCTCATCCACCGAAAGGGAACAGTAAGGGATCACAATTATTTTTTTTAGTTGCACCGAAATTGCCAAATAAGAGAGAAGGGAAACAATAATAATGACGACAGTGATAATAATAGCAATAATAATAATAATAATAATAATAATAGTTTAATAGTATCTGCACAAGTAGTTTCCACGATATATAAAGCACAACAAAAATCTCTACAACAACTATTATTATTTTTATTGTTATTAGTTAAAGTTAGAAATTATGAAGAAGTAAACTTTTAAAATCGAATTCATGTACGTAATTCAGCAAAACTTTCCCGTCTCTGTTTTTTCATTGTCTGTCTGTCTGTCTGTCTGTCTGTCCGGCACAAAAATAAATCACAGCGCGGACAACAAAAATAGCAACACTCAATGATTAGTACCAAATAGCTCTCCTACGTCAGCCAATCAGCCGCGGCCTAAATGTAACCTCCACCAATCACGGCGCCCGGCTCTGATGACGTCATTCGCTTAATTAGAGACGAGGCGAGTGAGCTACTTTAACGGGAGGAGTGGATTGTCGTCTTTTGCAGCGGCGTTCATTATAGCGATCCCTTACTTTTCCTTTTGCCTTCATGTAGATGTAAAAAATATCACCATCACCTTTTTTTTTTCTTCATAACTTTAGAGAGAGCTTTTGTTTTTATTATTTTTTTGATGATGGGGAAACGGGCGACAGATCCGTGTGTGTGTGTGTGTGTGTGTGTGTGTGTGTGGTTAAGAGAGAGCGTGTGGTTGGCAGTTCAAACTCGCACAAACACACACACACACACACACACACACACACACACACACACACACACACACACACACACAGAGCCCGTATTCCCCACATATATCTATACACACAAAGAAAAACAAATCTCAACCAAACAGTAAAGATGATAAATAAATAAAGAAAAGCAAGAAAAAAAAACATAAACGAAACAAATCTAGAGTAAGGGAACAAACAAACACACTCACACACATAGTTGCCATCACTCACTACATGTTCCCCACCAACTCTCTCCCTTTTTTTCCCTATGTTTTTATCGTTTATTTATTCATACATTGTTCCTGCACCACCTTAGCTTTGCGTAGTGACTCTCATAGTGATTCCAGTGTTTGCGTAGCTCCACCGTAGGATCTGAGCGGCTCACTACAAGGTGGGTCGAATCTCCCTCTTTTGGATCTGTACTCCCGCTTTGGAAATGTTGTCACTTTTGGATCCCGCCCCTTGTGATGGATTCCAACCCTCTTTTTGTGGGATCCTCCTCCTCCTCTCCCCCCCCCCCCTCGCTGGTTGTCATGCAGTGTACTGTTAACCTCGCCCATGCCCTCCTCTACTTCGCTGTTTTTGGTCAATGTTTTACACACTTACACACGTACTCACACACGCAAAAAGTTCATACACAGATACGCACTCACGCAAAATGCACATGTGTGTACGTACTTGACTACTTACTTAGCTGATTTTTTTTTCTCTCTCTCTACGCGTCATTTTAATGCGGTCCTTTTAACTCCTTCCTCCCAGTCTGGCATCGATAAGTTTCATTCATATATTTTTATACGAAATGATTTTCTTGATAAATTATGCGTATCTCACGAACGAAGTTATCATTATTACTATTATTATTACTATTATTATTATTATTATTATTATTATTATTATTATTATTATTATTATTATTATTATTATTATTATTATTATTATTATTACAATAGTGTTAAGTTATCCGTAATTCGGTTTACCTTTCAATCAGCTCGGTGTATTCAACTTGTCTTTTTTTCACATAGTCGCATAAATTATTCACATTCAATACCTATAACAACATTCGTTTTCTCTTTTTCAAATTCATTTCAAATCATTTCATGAGTGCGTGGCCTCGAGTTCCATCTTGTTCTAAAATGGAAGCAAAACTGTCTACACAATTTTCATCTCCCCTCAGACATGAAAGCTTAGCGGCGTGCATGTGGTCCCGTTGCCAGGTCACCATTCACAGGCACGAACTCTTATTGGACCGTTTACTCGGATAATGATGAATTCTGATTGGCTAAAATGTTGTGATTGACTTTTCGTCTGAAGCAAACTGGGAGGAATAAAACGCTCTACGTGAGAAAGGTTAACAGATAATAGTGAAGCAAAAATGACGGTAATGAAAGGATGACATTCGAAATACGTCAAGTAAGTTTAACGACTGAAGTTCTAAATATTTTCCTTAAAACTGCAAAAAATGAATGAATGAATACATAATTAAATAGATAAATTCATAGATAAGTGAACAAATAAATCACCCAAAACAACCGACTAACTAAATATAAGAAGAAAAACAAAACAAACACACATCCAACACCTGTACAAAGGCTACTCGTCTTCTGGTTCCCTAATTTGATGTCTTTCTGTACATAAACAACAACAACTATGCTCAGTGTCACTACTCTTATTATTATTAGTATTACTCCTATCACCATTATTACCATCACTGTTACCATTATCGCATCGCTACTTTTTTTTATGCTTGCTACGCTTGCCTAAGAAGATGGTTTCGTTCCTTACGCCGCCGCCTTAGCTGTTGTAGTGACCGTAGTGGTGATGGCCATGCTGTAGAGGCGCTGTGGGATTGGTGTCTTGGTGTCGTAGCAGTATTTGTAGTTCTATAGAAGCACCAACTCTTTGTAATCTCTCTCCATGTGATAACTTTTGTACTACTACCTTTTGAGATTTGAGTCTTAAGATGAGAAATGGAGTTAAATAGAGATGTTTTTTTAATGTGTTTTTTTTATATGTGGTCTATATACTATACTTTTTTGAGGTATAAATATTAGTAGTTGATTTTGAGTATTAACGATGATTTTTTTTTTGTTAATTGTTGTTGGATTTTTTACCCTTTAATAAATTGTTGTAGTTGAGGTACTGTGTAATGGTTGGCGTAACTACTACTACTACTACTATATTTCGACCAGCAACACTTACTACTACGATACCCACTTTCACATTTACTACTACTACTACTACTACTACTACTACTACTACTTATACTACTACTACTACTTATACTACTACTACTACTACTACTACTACTACTGTGGCCATTACTACCACCACAACATTTGAACTCCATAACTACCACCACTACTACTGTTACTAACTACCACTACTACTACTACTACTACTACGACTACGACTACTGCTACCACAACCTCTGCTACTACGACTACTGCTCCTACCGCGCGCCAACCATTACAAATAAGTCAGTGGCCGAATTGAAATAAAAAGAAACAGACCTAGTGTAGTCATTCCCATCTTCTTTCGCTCACCTTCGTTCAGTCTGCCACGTCTCTCAGTAGGAGGAAGAAGCAGCAGAGATTGATCACTCAACTTAGAACGAAGAAAAGTGAACACCCAACTTGTTATCAGTGATTTAATCTGCTATTTTTCTCCCCCCCCCACCCACCCACCCCCATCCCTCCCTCCCTTTCTCTCACTTCTCCGTCTTTTTTTTTTCTTTTATCCACCCCTTCCTCCCCTCTCCAAACCTCCCTCCCTTTCTCTCTCTTTCTCTCTCTCACTCTCCACACGCTTTTTCCACCTCTCTCTCTCTCTCTCTCTCTCTCTCTCTCTCTCTCTCTCTCTCTCTCTCTCTCTCTCTCTCTCTCTCTCTCTCTCTCTCTCTCTCTCTCTCTCTCTCTCTCTCTCTCTCTCTCTCTCTCTCCTCTTTTATTTAACATTCCTCCTCTCCCTTTTATCCCTTTTACATACAATCCCCTCCCTTCCCTCTCTCTCCCTCCCTCTTCCCCTCTTCCTTCCTTCCTTCCTTCCTTCCTTCCTTCCTTCCTCTGAAACACACACTCCCTTATCTCTCTCCCATTCACTCCTTTCCTCCCTTCTCTCCTTATCTCTCTCTCCTCTGCCTCT
>NC_066552.1:6474123-6519123 GCF_024679095.1 Eriocheir sinensis
TGTTTAATTTGTCATTAGTCTGTATTTTTTTCCCTCTTCTTTTTCTTGTGTTTTTGATTTATTTCCCTTTTACTCCTCCTCCTCTTTCCCCCTATTCTTCTTCCTCCTCTTCTTTTGCCTCCTCGTGTTTCTCCTCCTCCTCTTCCTTTTCATCATCATCAGTTTCTTTGTCTTCCTCCTCCGTCTCTTCATTTTCATTCGCAGTCTGTTTTCTCTTTTCTTTTTTTGTGTGTTATTGACTTATTTCCCTTTTACTCCTCCTCCTCTTTTCCCTATTCTTCTTCCTCTCCTTCTTTTGTCTCCTCGTGTTTCTCCTCCTCCTCCTCTTCCTCATCATCATCATTTTCTTCGTCTTTCTTTTCCGTCTCTTCATCTTCGTCTGTTTTCTCTCTCCTTTTCTTGTGTTATTGATTTATTTCCCTTTTACTCCTCCTCTTTCCCCTATTCTTCTTCTTCCTCTTCTTTTGTCTCCTCGTGTTTCTCCTCCTCCTCCTCTTCATCATCATCATCATTTTCTTCGTCTTTCTTTTCCGTCTCTTCATCTTCGTCTGTTTTCTCTCTCCTTTTCTTGTGTTATTGATTTATTTCCCTTTTACTCCTCCTCTTTCCCCTATTCTTCTTCCTCCTCTTCTTTTGTCTCCTCGTGTTTCCCATTCTCCTCCTCCTCTTCATCATCATCATCATTTTCTTCGTCTTTCTTTTCCGTCTCTTCATCTTCATTCGCAGTCAGTTTTCTTTTTCCTTTTCTTGTGTTATTGATTTATTTCCCTTTTACTCCTCCTCCTCTTCCCCCTATTCTTCTTCCTCCTCTTCTTTTGTCTCCTCGTGCTTCTCCTCCTCCTCTTCCTTCTCATCATCATCATTTTCTTCATCTTCCTCCTCCGTCTCTTCATCTTCATTCGCTGTTTGCTTTCTCTTTCCTTTTCTTTGTTTTTTTATTTATTTCCCTTTTACTCCTCCTCCTCTTCCCCCTATTCTTTTTCCTCCTCTTCTTTTGTCTCCTCGTGTTTCTCCTCCTCCTCCTCCTCCTCCTCCTCCTCATCATCATCATCATCATCATCAGTTTCTCCTTTCTTTTCCGTCTCTCCTTCATTCGCAGTCTACTAGGTCATCCTTTTCTTTTTTTTCCCCTTTTTTCTCCCTCTTCTCTTCCCCCTCTTCTTACCCCGCCTCCTCCTCGTCCTCCTCCTCCTCATCATCATCATCATCCTCCCCCTCACTTTTCTCCTCCTCTTCCTCCTCCTCTTCCTCTTCTAATCCGATAACCCGATGTTCATTTGTTATTAGGGTTATCTCTCCTCTCTCCTGCTTCCCTTATTTATTTTCTCCTCCTCTTCCTGTTTGTTTGTTTGTTTGTTTGTCTGTTTATTTGTTTGATTTATGATGTGTTGTTATTGGTTCTGGTGTCAATTTGTATGTGTGTGTGTGTGTGTATGTGTGTGTGTTTTTTCTCTCCGTGTGTTTATGTGTGTGTGTTTTTTCTCTCCGTATGTGTGTGTGTGTGTGTGTGTGTGTGTGTGTGTGTGTGTGTGTGTGTGTGTCGCTTCTTGAGGGCCATTCATTACTTTGCTTTCATCTTTTGAGTGGGGAAAATTTAACTCTCTCTCTCTCTCTCTCTCTCTCTCTCTCTCTCTCTCTCTCTCTCTCTCTCTCTCTCTCTCTCTCTCTCTCTCTCTCTCTCTCTCTCTCTCTCTCTCTCTCTCTCTCATAAGTAGAAGAGAAGTAACAAGGACAAAAAGATTAATTATACAAAGTGAAGGTGTGGAGCAGGAGACTGACATTCCTTCATCACGGAGAGGAGGAGGAGGAGGAGGAGGAGGAAACGAAAAAAAAAAACTGGTGAAATAGAAAGAAGAGCGAGAAGAGGAAGAGAAGAAGAGAGGGAGAATAATAGTAATAGGAAGAGGAAAACCGGAGGAAGAGAAGGAGGAGGAAAAAGAGCAATAGGAGAAGGAGGGAAATCGGAGGAAGAGTAAGAGGAAAAGGAGGAGGAGTAAGAAGAGTAATAGGAGGAGGAATGCTGGAGGAAGAATGAGTAGGTGGAGGAGGAGGAGTAAGAGGAGAAGGGGGAAGGAAGGACGGAGGAAGAGGAAGAGAAGGAGGAGGAAGAAGAGTAATGTGAGGAAAAGGTAGGAGGACGCTGGAAGGGCAGAGAAGATTTTGGGATCGATGTTAAGTTAGATATTTAATCATAAGAGGAGGCGGAGGAAAACGAGGAGGAGGAAGAGGAGGAAGAGGAAGAGGAGTAGGAAGAGAAAGAGAAGGAGGAAGAAGAGAAGGCAGAGAGGAAAGGAGAAAGATGAAACTATGGAAATAAACGAGGAGGGAGAGAAGGAGGAGGAGGAAGAGGAGGAGGAAAAGAAGGCAAGGAAGGAGAAGAAGGAAGAAACTGTGGAAAAAATAAGAAAGACGTCGACGAAGAAGAAGAAAAAAGGAAGGAAAACAAGAACAATAAGAAGAAAAAGAACAAGAAAAATAAGAAGTAAAGGAGGAGGAGGAGGAGGAGACAAAAAAAAAACTAGAGAGAAAAGGGAAATATTCAACAAGAAGAAGAAGAAGAAGAAGAAGAAGAAGAAGAAGAAGAAAAACAGGTGAAATAAAGGAGGAGGAAAAAGCAACGGAACACACCTAGAAAGAAAACGAGAATATTCAAGAAGAGGAAGAAGAGGAGGAGGAGGAGGAGGAGGAGGAGGAGGAGGAGGGGGAGAGAAGAAGGGAGGTACAGGAAATGACGGAGGGAGAAGCGGAGGTATTTTAGATCCTATAAAGATGATGACGGAAGACAGACGATGGAAATAGAAAGAGGGCGAAAAGGGAGTTGAAAATGGAATAGAAGGAAAATAGAGAAGATGATTGTGGGAGTAAGGAAGAACAGAGAAAGGAAGGAGAATAATATATAGAAAGACGCCAATAAAGGAAGTGAAAAATGGAATAGAAGGAAAATGAAAAGGAAGACGATTATGGGAGTAAGGAAGAACAAGGAATTAAAGGAGAATGAAATATAGAAAGAGGGCGAAAAGGGAGTTGAAAATGGAATAGAAGGAAAATAGAGAAGGAGATGATCGTGGGAGTAAGGAAGAACAAGGAATGAAAGGAGAATGAAATATAGAAAGAGGACGAAAATTGAATGAAAAATGGAATGGAGAGAAAAAATGGAAAAAAAGGAGGCGATTTTGGGAGTAAGGAAGAACAAAAAATTAAAGGAAAACAAAGATAAAAGTAGAGAAAAGGCCGAAAAAGGAGTAAGAAAGGGAATGAAAAGAAAAAAAACATGATTCTGGGTAAAGGAAGAATGAAGAAAAAAAAAGAGAATTATAAGAGAAATGAAGGAAAATGAAAAATACGATTGTGGGAAAAAGTAAGGAAAAAAAAAAACGAAGAGATGAAGAACACAAAAGAAAATGACGATAATGAGAGAAAGAAAGAAAAATAAAAAAAAACAGACGATTGTGAGAGAAGAAAAGGAAATAAATAAGAAAATGATTGTGAGGGAAAAGAAGAAAGGAAGGAGAATAAAGAGAAGCCGACAATTAATGGAAAAAGGAAGGAGAAAAACAGACGATTATGAGAAAGAAAGGAAAAATAGGAAAACAGCCAAAAAAAAAATATTGTGAAAATGTACCAAGAAATATAAAAAAAAGTAGGAAAAATAGGAAAAACAAAGCCAAAAAAAGGAAAATAGTGTGAAAATGAACAAGTATAAAAAGAAGGAAAAAATCGATCTTAAGGGGACGAAAGAAGAATAAAGAAGCAGACGTTTAAGAGTGAAGGGAAATGAGAAGTAGAAAAAAGATAATTTTGAGAGAGATAGAAAGGAGAATAAAAATAAATCGTGCACCAAATAAATGATAAAGAAGGAAACCAAAAAAATACTTAGCAATTTCGAACTCAAGAAAAGGATGAAGAAAGAAGAAGACCATTTTGAGGAAGATAAAAAGAAGACGTTAAAAAGTTGTAAAGGAGACAAGAAAGACTCGTAAACGGATCGATAAAAAAGGAAAGAGGAAAAAATTAAAATAAAAAGTTGAAGAAGATAAAAAAAATCGATAAAAAAAGAAAGAAATGGGGAAAAAATGAAGTTGTAAAATAGAAAAAAAAATCGATAAAGAAAGAAAGAAATGGGAAAAAAATGAAGTTTAAAAATAGAAAAAAATACTTTGATCGATAAAATAGAGAAAAAAGATGTAAAAATAAAATAAAAAGCTTGGAATCTTAAACTGCGCGTGACTTCGGTGCTCATCTCCGCCTCCTTAACCCTTGACCCTATAACGAAAAAAAACGCAGATATAGAAATACAGGAATATAGGGAAAAAACAAAGGAAAAGGAAAATATTTTAAGAATGAACCAAAAGATGTGAAGATATAGGAAAAAATAAAAAGGAAAAGAAAGGAAAACACGAAGACTAAAAAAAAACGACACAGGTATAAAAATGTAGGAAAAAGAGGAAAAGAACAAAGAATAAAAAGCGAATATTGTGGAAATCAACCAAGAAATATGAAGGAAAAATAAGGAAAATAAAGAAGAAAAAGATAGTATAATGAAAATGGATCAAAAGATATAAAGATACAGGAAAAAGAGGAAAAGAACAAAGGGAAAAAGGAGAATATTGTGAAAATGAACCAAAATATAAAAAAAAGTAGGAAAAATAGGAAAAAACAAACCAAAAAAAGGAAAATATTGTGAAAATGAACCAAAATATAAAAAATAGGAAAAATTGGAAAAAACAAAGCAAATAAAAGGAAAATATTGTGAAAATGAACCAACAAATATAAGAAAAGAAGGAAGAAAATTGGACAAATGAAACCAAAAAAAAAGATAATGTGAAAATGAGCCGAGAAATAAGATAAGGAAAAATAAGAAAGCAGAAAACGAAGACTGAGATAAGGAGATGTTTTTGTGCTGGTCAGATAATAGGAGGGGGAGGGGGAGGGGAGATCAGGCCTGCGACACTCCTCACCTCCTCTGAGTCAATCTTCCGACACTCACTCGATGTTAGCGCTCCCCCGACGACCATAAATTCGTATAACCCACTGCCAAGGCGCCTCACCAGATACCTGTCTCCTCCTCCTCCTCCTCCTCCTCCTCCTCCTCTTCTTCTTCTTCTTCTTCTTCTTTTTGTTTTTGTTTTTCTTCTTGTTTTCCTGCTTCTTCTTTTCTTTTTCTTCTTCTTTTTCTTCTTCTTCTTCTTCTTTTTCTTTTTCATCTTCATCTTCTTCGTCGTCGTCTTCTTCATCTTCATCCTCATCTTCACCTTCACCTTCACCTTCATCTTCTTCTTCTTCTTCCTTTTGCTTTTCTCGTTTTCTTACTCCTATTTTTATTTTTATTTTTTCTGCTTCTACTTGTTTTTGTTGTGCTTGTTCTTTTTTTCTCCCGTTTATTTTTACTCCTGTTTTTTGTTACCTATTCTGCTTTTAGTTGTTCTTCCTTCTCCGTGTTCTCCTTTCATTCTTGCCCCTTTTCTATTTTCTCCATGTTATTTTTATCCTCTTCCTCCATCCCATCTTTCTATTCCTCTTCCTCTCTCTCTCTTTCCCATCCTCCTCTTCTTCTTCCTTATGCTCCCGTGGTGTTTCTCGCCTCTTCCCCTTCCTCCCTCTCCTCTTATACCACCACCGCTGTTATCGCTTCTCAAGGTAGCAATAATTAACCGTTTAGGAATAATCGCTTCACGCACAACATAAATCCGTTCTACTAATCTAACATATATCAACACAAAGCCCTAGTAACTGCCTCACTAAACCGGACATAAGGAAAAAACTTAATTAGGAATGAATCGAGACCAGAAAATGACAAAACACACCCACTTCAATAAGACTTTCCTAGAGGTTGTGGGTACTTCCATGGGTAGTTTTATGAGCCTAGTGATAGTTTGACAAGGCCTCTGCACCATGAACATGAAAAAAACACTCATGAGAACCCGATTAATCTCCTTTGTAGCCTTTCGATATATTTGTAATGAGCTGAAATCGTCTCAGAATACAGGCCATACACACACACACATTTGATAAGGTTTTTGTAGAGGCTGTGGGTATATCCATGGGTTGTTTTATGGACCTTATGAAAGTTCGACAAGGCTTCTGCACCATGAACATAAAAAAAACATTCATGATAACCCGATTAATCTCCTTTGTGGCCTTTGGAAGAAATATTTGTTGTGATCTGAAAGCCTCCGAATCCTCGTGCTCCCATCTCGGCTTCCGCTCTGACGGGCCAAGTGTTACGGGCTGGCGGGAGGCGGCGCGGCGAGGGGATTATTGCCAGCCTAATATATGTGTGAAGGGGGGCTTCGGGGGGCCTGAGAGAGAGAGAGAGAGAGAGAGAGAGAGATGTATGGAAAGATTTGGTTAAGAGATGGTGGACGTATTCTAGGATCTCTGGTTGCTATGGAAACGTAATTCTCTCTCTCTCTCTCTCTCTCTCTCTCTCTCTCTCTCTCTCTCTCTCTCTCTCTCTCTCTCTCTCTCTCCGTGGGTTAACTTAAAGGTCATATTTCCATCAAAATACAAGCAGGGGGCTTTAAGGCATGAGAGAGAGAGAGAGAGAGAGAGAGAGAGAGAGAGAGAGAGAGAGAGAGAGCTTTCCTCCCTCCTTTCCTCAGCCTCCTGCTGTCTCTTATAACGCTCACTAAAAGCTTTGTCTAATCTCCTTGCTCTCTCTCTCTCTCTCTCTCTCTCTCTCTCTCTCTCTCTCTCTCTCTCTCTCTCTCTCTCTCTCTCTCTCTCTCTCTCTTATCGCGGAGAAAATGGGAACAAAAATGCAGCTTTATTTATAGATGTTATTGACTTTCTTTTGATGAGGAAATAGAGGATGCGTAAACAATGGAGAGAGAGAGAGAGAGAGAGAGAGAGAGAGAGAGAGAGAGAGAGAGAGAGTAATCCATGTTGCAGTGTACAGTATATTGTGCTTATTTCTCTTTTTATCATGTTGTCGTATTTCTTTCCGTTATACTTCTTTGCGCCATATAATAGGTGGCTTTGGTGTTTGATTCCCTTACACTTTTGATACCTTGAGAGTAACAATAGCATCTCAATCTATCCTTCGTCCATCAATCAATCAATCATTCTATCTATCTGTCCATTTATCCATCTGCGCATCCGTTCATCAATCAATCAGTCATTTTATGTCTATCCATCCATCTACCCATCCGTTCATCACTCAATCAATTATTCTATCTATCTTTCTATCTATCTATCTATCTATCTATATCTATCTATCTATCAATCCATCTGCCCATCCGTTCATCAATCAATCAGTCATTCTATCTATCTATATATCCATCTACTCATCCGTTCATCAATCAATCAATTATTCTATATATCTATCTATTTATCTACCTATCTATCTATTCGATTCTTCCTCGTTCTAAGGTTGGAAGCTGAATATTCACGTTTTTATTTTATTTTTTATTTTCTCCGACTACTACTATTACTACTACTATTACTACTATACTACTACTGTACTACACACACACACCCCCGGTACCTTTTCCTTAACCAGCTCCTCCAGGCCCTTCGAGTGGTTCATCCTGGTGACCATCTTCGCCAACTGCGTGGCCTTGGCGGTCTACACGCCGTACCCCAACTCCGACTCCAACGCCACCAATGCCCAGCTGGTGAGTCGTGGGGTCTTGGGGTCTCTGGTGGCTGGTGACCTGGATGGAGTAAGAATGGAGTGCTACTGTGATACGTGTCTTGTGCTTGTGTATAAGTGGGTTAGGTTAGGTTAGGTTAGGTTTGGTTTGGTTAGATTAGGTTAGGTTATGTTTGGTTAGGTTAGGTTTGGTTTGGTTAGGTTAGGTTAGGCTAGGTTTGGTTAGGTTAGGTTAGGTTAGGTTAGGTTTGGTTAGGTTAGATTTGGTTAGGTTTAGTTAGGTTAGGTTAGGTTAGGTTTGGTTAGGTTAGGTTAGGTTAGGTTAGGTTAGGTTTGGTTAGGCTAGGTTTGGTTAGGTGAGGTTTGGTTTGGTTAGATTAGGTTAGGTTAGGTTAGGTTTGGTTAGGCTAGGTTTGGTTAGGTTAGGTTAGGTTAGGTTAGGTTTGATTAGGCTAGGTTTGGTTAGGTTAGGTTAGGTTTGGTTAGGCTAGGTTTGGTTAGGTTAGGTTTGGTTTGGTTAGGTTAGGTTAGGTTAGGTTAGGTTAGGTTTGGTTAGGCTAGGTTTGGTTAGGTTAGGTTTGGTTTGGTTTGGTTAGAATAGGTTAGGTTAGGTTAGGTTTGGTTAGGTTAGGTTTGGTTTGGTTAGATTAGGTTAGGTTAGGTTAGGTTTGGTTAGGCTAGGTTAGGTTAGGTTAGGTTTGGTTAGGTTAGGTTAGGTTAGATTAGGTTAGGTTAGGTTAGGTTTGGTTAGGTTAGGCTAGGTTTGGTTAGGTTTGATTTGCTTTGGTTTGGTTTGGTTAGGCTAGGATAGGTTAGTGTGTGTGTGTGTGTGTGTGTGTGTGTGTGTGTGTGTGTGTGTGTGTTATATGGTAATGATATGTTTGTTCTTTACTTGGATATTCTCTACGTTTCTTTTCTTTTTTATAGAGTAGAGGTCATAATTATAGTACTTTAGCAACCCCCTTTGATCGTCTTTGTACAAACAGCAGTATTACAAGCTTACCTTTCATATATATTTTTCTTCCTTTTATTTTTAACATTCCTTCGACTGTCTCCATGTGCCTTTAATAGCGTGAGTCGTTATTTCCACATGTGATTCATTTAAGTGGACTTGAGTGGACTTGTTGCATCATGTGGCGTGTTGGGTAAGGGCCATATTTTAAAACATTCCTGCGCCCAAGAACACGTAATTTACTAGTCTTTCGTGGGAGTTTAAGGCATTTCCAGGGGTACTTTTATGACCCTGGTGGTAGTCTGAGCCTTCTTCTGTACCGCGAACTTAAAAGAACACTCATTAGAACTCGATTAACCTCCTTTTTGGCCTTTGGAAATTGTTGATGTGAGAGGCAGGGTCGTCTAAAAATACCAACGCGTGTTAGAACTTAGCAGAGTCAGGTCTGTTGCATGTGGGGGTGAGTGGATCGAGTCTCCTGGTGGGACGTGAATGACTTGTTGCTTCATTCATTTGCTCGGTGAGTCAGCCATTCTCCGTGTGTGACTTGGCTGATCCATTTCATGTGTTTCTTTCTTGTGGTCCCAGCAAGTGAGTCAGTCGGTGAGTCACTTAACACACTCTGTACTGCCTGGGGGTTGGGATGGCATGCTCCTCCCTTCTCCTTTGTTGTTTACTTGCAACAATAAACTATCAATTACTTAATCAAATACGCCACTCCCCCCCCTAGGACTCACGCCAAGTGTACAATATTAGTGGATTTTAGTGTTGCTTGGACATTCCTTAGTGTCTCTGTGGGTGTTTCATTCCGCGGTACCGAGCATTTGTAGAACGTAGCCCCATGGTAATATAAAATAACGTTAGGGCAAGAGTTGGAGGCTGTGCGTTGTCATGGCGTTAATTTCCGTGTTTTTAGCCTCCATAGAGTTTTTTTTTCATTCGAGTCCTTATAGCCACAGTTTGCTTAGCAGTAGGTGATATAATTTACATCATAGACTCGTGAGATTGTAGAGTCTGACTTGTATGTTTCATGTTAGTTGTCCCTGTGAAGGATTAGTGTGTATAGAGGCTGGGTTTATATTCCATGTACCTTAGTTATGTATACAAATGAATAATAATCAAAGAGAGGCTGTTTTGTTTATTTATTTATTTATTTATTTTTAGATAATATTGAATTTATAATTGTCATCTCATGCGAGGCTATTACTTGCATTATATTGTATTTTGGTTAGATAATGTTGAATTGGGTCCGGTTAAGTTATTAGTTTGGTTAGATTAATTAATTAGGTATGTCCTACGCTTCGTGCTGCGAGGCTATTGTCACGGACGGCGGAGTAGACGACGGCGTTTTGCTACTGTACTCATGAAGATTACCTTAGGAAATGCCCTAATATGTTTGTGTGCTGAGAGTATTTGGATTGGATGGCAGGCTATGTACATTTGTTAACACACTAACGCCTCTCGCCTCCCCGCAGGAACAAATCGAGATCATCTTCATGGTGATCTTCACGCTAGAATGCTTCATGAAGATCATCGCGTACGGGTTCATACTGCACCCGGGCGCCTACATCCGGAGCGTATGGAACACGCTGGATTTCCTCATTGTTGTCATCGGGTGAGTGGACACAGCAGTTTAATGGTGAATGGGCCAGCAAGTGGATGATGATGCGGCTCAAGATGGACTAATGCAGCGTCGTAAGCAGAGGTGTGGAGTCGGAGTCTGAGAGATTTTTTTTTTTTTTCTAACTCCACACCCCTGGTCGTAAGAGGAGGGTATCAGGACACCTCTCCTCCCAAAATTGACCTATCTTTCGGCCACTCCTCTTGACTCTTTGTAGTAGCAGTAGGAGTAGTAGGAGTAGCGGGCTTTTTTCATTATTGTTTTCTTCTCTTTTTTTTCCCTTGAATTGCTTCCTCTATTGCAAACAAAAAAGAAGTGTAGGCAAAATAACCCCCTAAGTAATTGTGTATAAACAGTTCTCATCCCCCGAAGCAGTTGTGAAATGTACTTACTTTTTTTTAGTAGGTGTGTATGTGAGCGTGGAGCCTCGGCCCAGAAACCAGTATCGCCAGATCCTGCGCAAATAGTCTTTTGTTTTTATTTCTAGCAGCATAAGCAACTGGGAGCACTAAAGTTATACCAAGACTCTATCTGGCATTGTGTGTGTAGCTATTTTTTAGATTGTTTCTTTTCACAGCATTACAATCACTACTCAGGTGTTGGATCTTCCCTTGGCTCCACATGATGCCAAAGGAAGAGGCAGACTGCTGTCACCCTGTAACCCTGTTGTGTTTTTTTTCTCTGCCATATTTCGTAGCTTTTCTCCTGAGTTTCATGACTAAATTAGCTCTGTGCTGATTCTACTTCTGTACTTACCCTTACCCTTACCCTTAGAGTTTTTTATTATTATCATTCATTTTATTACCATTACTGACTGGCTGTGTTGGCCCCCAGGCTGGTGAGTGGTGCCCTCGACTTCCTGATGCAGGGCAAAGGTGGCGAGGCCGGCTTCGATGTCAAGGCGCTCAGAGCCTTCAGGGTGCTGCGGCCACTCAGGCTGGTGTCCGGCGTGCCAAGTGAGTCACTCAGGGCCTGTCTTTCAGAATACATATGCCAGATCCATTGCCTCTAGTAGTTATTGAGCTTGCTAACGAGCAGTAAACTTAGAATTTAATATCTCTGAAAGTACTCAGTCCGTGCCCGCTTACTATCTTAATAAAAATCAATATGTCTTTTAGATTATAGCAATAATGATGGAAGAAAAGAATATTCTTCGGCAAATCATATTTTTTTATCTTATGAGCCTAGTTCACATGCCTCCTGTCATATTTAATTTTGTGTTATGACACAACATACTGACAACTGTCATGTTCTGTCAGCACCCATTACAAGTTATGCAACTCTTGAGTCTTGTCACATTACATTCACTCCTGTCATGTTAGTGTAGCAATTAAACTTTAACTTGACATAATCACCTTACTATCTTGTCATGTTCTAAAGCGTTTGCTCCCTTTCCAGGCCTACAGGTGGTGTTGAACTCCATCCTGAAGGCTATGGTGCCACTGCTCAACATTGCCCTCCTTGTTATGTTTGTCATCATCATCTACGCCATCATTGGACTCGAGCTCTTCTCCGGCGAGCTTCACTTCACCTGCTATAATAATGAGACAGGTAAGTTACTCAGATTAGAGCAAGGATGGTCCACTCCTCCTTCCCACTTTTCCCCTCACCTCTTCTTCCCACCATTCAGTCTGTCCCTTCTCTATTCTTTTCTTCAATTTCTCATACCTCCTTCACCCTGTATAGTTCGTCAGCCCTTCTCAAAACCCGATCCATCCTCACACCTTCCCATCCCTCAATACCTCACCCCTTCTTCCTAGCATTCAATCCCTTACTTCTCCATCCATTTATTCAATCACTCATACCTTCTTCACCCTGTTCAGTTTCTCATTTCTTATTCCCACACACAGGTAGCAGGATGGAGTCACCGCACCCCTGTGACAACGAGACCGCTGGCTTCAACTGCTCCGCCCTTAACTCCGACGGCCAGTTTTGGGTGTGTCGGGACGGCTGGGAGGGACCTAACTACGGCATCACCAATTTTGACAACTTTGGCCTTGCCATGCTCACCGTGTTCCAGTGCATCACCATGGAAGGCTGGACGGACATGATGTACTATGTAAGTAATTTAGGAACCTGGGCTTGTGGCTGGGTGCTCTGATTTTCTTTGTCTTGAAATGGAGGAGCAGGAAGGGTATGAAGACCTGTCAGAGGGATGTGTAGTCAGCTTGTCTCGACTCATGGAATTGAGGGTCATATTAAACATTTCGTTGCCCAAGCACACACACTTGACATGGCATTCATAGGAGTTTTGGGCATTTCCATGGATAGTTTCATGACCCTGGTGGTAGCTTGACCCTTTCTCAATACCATGAACCAGAAATACCACCATTAGAACCCGACTAATCTCCTTTTTGGCCTTTGGAAACAGGTGATGTAAGAGGTGGCAGTGTCTTACAGTACCAACGTGAATGCCCCTCCCTAGCGTAGTCTTGTATCCCCTACATTAAAGGAGTATGCACCAATAAGGACATGCAGCATTTAGAACATGACCCAGTGTCCTTATGGTGGCTTAACCCGGCAGCAGCGATGGGCCAAATTTGTGGCTTTACCGTGTAGCAGCGAGGGCCAAATTTGTGCCATGATATAAACCCCCAAAAATAAATGATGCATAAACTGATCCTAAATGCCTTGAAATATATTATGATATGGTTTGTGTTAGTGATGATTTTTCTCATTTTTCTTGCTTAGAGGGACCATTAGGAAACATGATCCCTGCTGCTACTGGGTTAATAGAGAACACTACCAACACATGCAGACATACTCTATGGAGCCTTTCAGAACAAGCAGAGATAATATTTCTGAGAACCATTAGTATAGTTGTTTGACCTGTTTATTGTAGTTCTGATTGCTTTGTAGAGGACAGGTTCATACCATTATTAGTTCAGGTCAGTTCATTATTTTATGTCTATTTATCTCTGGGCTGAGCTTGGTAGGTGCACTGGTTTATATCTCTATTATCATACATCTGGGGACTAGAGACAACAGGTTAATGATTTTTGTCTTCCTCCTGTGCTGTTATACCTTTATTGGAGGCCTTCTCTTCTAAGTTACCCTCTATTCTTCCTTCTCACAGTCAGTTCCCATTTTTTCTTTTTCCTCTTCTGATCACACTCTCTCCTAATTTTTTTGTTTATTTCTCATCCTGCCCTTACTACCACTATCACCACCTCTACCATCACCACCACATCCATCTCTCACTCGTACCTTCCCTCCCCAGATTGCAGATGCCATGGGTAACAGCTGGCAGTGGATATTTTTTGTGTCCATGATCATCCTGGGTGCATTCTTCGTTATGAACCTCATTCTTGGTGTCCTCAGCGGGTGAGTTTAACTTCCTCATTTCGTTGGTTCCACACATCATTTGTGCCGTACTATAATTCACTTGACAGGTTTGGGTTATTCATATGGAAAGTTTTCATTCATCATTACTTCATTTGTTGAGATATCCTTCATATTCATTACTTCTCTATTATTTCAGCTCAGTCATCATTTTATACTTTTTATGAAGTTTTAAACGAACTAGCTCATCCAGCTGCTGATGAAAATCATTGGTCAGATAAAAAAGTGATGATATTATAAATAATATAGTATACTGCATTTAGGAGACATTACCAGGTGACCTCCCAGTCACTATCAAGGACATGAAATTACTAAAGGTGAGGAAAGTCTAAGGCATGTCAAATTTTATTAAGAAGAGGTTTGACCAATAACTCCTTAGTTAGTGCCTACTCAGATCATTGTGTAAAATCATGCTGTTTGTTTGATTTTCTTGAATATTATAAGAAAATAGGCAAGATAAAATGATATAACTGAACTTGTCCTGTCAGCAGGATCTCTGTTCCTGTGTGGAACATTTTTCAGCAGGTATGATAATACTATTTGTCATATTTTATCAGTAGTACATCTTGTGCTGGCAGTCACACTCACATTGATCATTTCCTTAAAACCAAAGGTAACAATGTTGACAGCATTAAGAATATGGAATTCCCGTATGTCATAACTAGGTAAATACTGTAAATACACACACGAGAAAGATAAGATTGACCCTTCTTTGAAACCTGGCAGAGAGTTCTCCAAAGAAAGAGAAAAAGCACAGGCACGAGGAGACTTCATGAAACTCAGAAAAAAGCAGCAGATAGAGGAAGATCTGAGGGGCTACCTAGAGTGGATAACAGCAGCAGAGGACATAGAGATGGAAGGAGATGACAAAAAGGAAACTGATGGTAGGGAGAAGGAGTGTGGAAGAATAACAAACCAACAAAGAACTGACAGCCTGCTTGCACCGCACTAACCTGGGTGGAAATAGTGTATCATAGCTGAGCCGTGGATCCACAGAGCCTTGAATGTTGAATGTACTGGAGGACGTGTTTGGTTGGTGCGTTAGACGTCAGTCCCACACCTGATCTTCTGCTCCATCAGGGTGACTAGAATCTGTAGGGGAAACTGTGTCGTATGTTGTCGCTGCTGCTTCTCTGTCTAGCCTCCTCACCCACGATTGTGTAGCGGAGTGTGTCGGCAAACTGGATCATTGTAACCGTGGCTAGAGTCACTGCGTATAGTGTCATCCCTGTAAAAAGACTGGAGATGAGTAGTTTTGAAAGTGCAGATATTCATACATAAATGAATATAAAGAATAAGCAAGTATAAGCTGGCATCTGCATAGTCACAGTAACAACAGATTCCTGGATTTGAATGAGAGGTTAACAAGCCGGTCAAGGTATAGCCAGGGTACCATGCTCCTGCCTTGCCACAGCTCCCAACAAGACTAGAAGAATAACACAAGCGCTAGTGAGTCTCCCTTAACTCCAAATGTGAGCCTCCTTTTCAGCCTAACTCCACCTGCTCCTGACTAACCTGTGCTGTCCCTTGTCTGTCCCCTCACTAGAGAGTTCTCAAAGGAAAGAGAAAAAGCCAAAGCCCGTGGAGACTTCAGAAAGCTCAGAGAGAAGCAGCAAATTGAGGAGGATCTTCGAGGTTATCTGGAATGGATCACACATGCCGAAGACCTCGACTTGGAGGAGAAAGACGATAAGAAGGAGTCAGACGGTAGGCGTCCTTGTTCCCTTCCTTCCTCTTCCGTGTCTCTTTCCTGTATTTTCTGTCACCCTCATCTTCATCCCTTTCCATTCACTCACCTCTCAGTTTTTAATAATGTATATATTGGTGGAGATAGAGATGGTGCTAAAGGCATTGCTTCTCTTTGTCGCTGTTGGTACACTGATGGTGGAATCCCTTCCCCCTCTCCCCCTCTTAGTTTTAGAGTTATTTATAAAAGGTTGATAATAATGATTTGTCTGTCCTAGAGGTAAAAGTAGTAGTGATAATTCCAGTAATCTATAACTTTAATACAGAGAACAGTGAAATGGGTTTTCTGCCCCTTCTTCCTTCCCCTGTTGCTCCTCCTCCTCCTCCTCCTCCTCCTCCTCCTCCTCCTCCTCCTCCTCCTCGTCCTCCTCCTCCTCCTCCTCCTCCTCCTCCTCCTCCTTGTCTTTTTTTCTAGAATACTGATTAATACTGTAGGAGTTTTTGTAGACATATATATTTTTATCAACATAAATGACTAGTATATTCATAGTATAGTGTTCAGTGTTTTCCCTGATGTTGTTTGATATTTTAGTGTTGATTTTCATAACTTTTCATAGATAAAAATAGGGTTTTCATTAATCAATGTTATCTTACAGCAAACTCAGGCTGATGTACTGGTGTAGGAATTAAATCTTTAATCTTATAATAGTGTTAGAAATAGTAAATTTCTCACTGATGTGAAAGTAATCCCCCCAAAACACTGTTGATGTGGCTCATTACTAATGTCTTCACTAAAACATTAATCTTAAATAATGCCGTAATTCATGTTTACCTAATAACTGCAATTGGATAAATAATGCAGTAATGTTTTTTTGCTAATTACTGACAAATATTTCTAACCCTAAGATTTCCTACTAAATTTTAAGTTTGAAAATGATTACTAAGTATGGACGAAACAAAGGTATGATCTAACAACTTGCTAGAATTCGCCCGTAAATTTGACCAAGCCAAGGCCATAGTATGCATTCATAGTTGTCAAGCATTCTTTACATTTTTGGCAATGGTGCATTTTACTCCTATATCAGTAATTTGTGTTACTCAAGTAATCATCATCCTGCTATGTCGCTCACCATCACTTCACCACCACCACCGCCACACCATTCAACAGTAGAGGGTTGACCAGCTGCCGTCCACACCAATCAGCCCGGCTGTGAATGTGGTGTGTGCATGTGGCTGTGGGAATGATGGAGCAAGCATAAGTTGCTCTGGGAGGCCATTCACTCATACATCTATTACATTCATTTCATGCCATTCCATTTTCTTTTTAGTTTGATACCATTTAATTTAATTTCTTCTCACCCCATCCATCCATCCATCCATCCATCCATTCATTCATTCATTCATTCATTCATTCATTCATTCATCCATCCATCTATTCACCCACCCATTCATCCATCCATCTGCTGGCTGTAGAGGTCTTGTACTGTAGATTGAGGCATTCATGAACTCCCCGTGTCGTGTTGGCATCGTGGCCAGGCTTGTATTGAGAGGCCATGCAGCTCCCTCAGGTCCTGTGTACTGCTGTGTCGGCCTCGACGCTCAGCACACACATACTCATGGTTTTTGGCTCCATTGACAGCATGCAACAGCAGTAGATAATAATAATAAGAGTAATAATGAAATATGCAGCTTCATTACATACTATCAGCTTTGTTGAGAAATGGTTCCCCTCCCATATATACTGCTGAAGAGACATTTTTTATTTTTGGCTGACATTGAAGAGTTTATATGTTGTAACTAGAACATCACTCATCATTTTTATATACAGTATAAAAAATATAGATATATATATATATATATATATATATATATATATATATATATATATATATATATATATATATATATATATATATATATATATATATATATATATATATATATATATATATATATATATATATATATATATATATATATATATATATATTGTGTGTGTGTGTGTGTGTGTATGTGTGAAATATTCATAAAAATTTCCAAAAATATATGAAGCACTTTTTTGGTTTTGCTGTCAGTTGTCAGTATTATGCACCACCCCACCCCTGCCCCACCCCACCCCCACCCCAGGCCAATGTGTGAGGCGCGGGCATGTCAGTGTCACTCTCTTAAGGTGTCCAAGCTCTTGGAAAATCACTGTTGTCAGGGTACCTTTGGTGCACCTTGGGTGTGTCTGGCTCGGCCAAGGTGGTTGTGTAGCTCGTAACGTGATCTCAACAGCAGCTTGCAGCGCCGAGCGGCCCTAGACTGACCCTTACTGCCCCAAAAGTGCCCTGACTGACCTCCTCTCTGGATCAAGTTTATTATTAAACAATAGATAAGAAATGTCAGGAGTCTATGCCTATCAATTAAAGTTGATGTGAGTCATTATTATTTATACAGTTTCTTCTTTGCTATTTTTAAATATGCCTTCTATGCCCAGTTTATTATTTTTCAGTGTATTATCTGTAGCCAGTGTAAGTTTGTACCCCCTCCCCTACCAAGGTGCAAGAGTAAATTTAATTTTAAAATGTGACCCTCCATTCAATAAAGTGCCAGAAGCCAAAGCTCTTATGTACAATATTTTGATGGTTGTATGCATAACCAATTTGCCTTTTATTTTACCATTATGATTTGATTTTTAAGTAGATGCTCACATTTTTTGGCCTCATACTGTCCTAGTTTTCACCTGACCTTGTTGTTTTCTGACCATGCCTTGAGTCTCCCCAGCGTGTGGGGCTGTTTGTCTCCAGTCGTGGACAAGCCTCCCCTCGGCCCCAATGCTGATTCATGACCCGTCTCCTCAGTCCCACCTCTGTGCAAATTTTAAAAGTGAATAATCATGCACAGTATTCCATGATCAGACGTCTTCACCTTCAATGTGAAGAAAGTTATGCTTAATAACATTGAGGATGCTTGCCATAAGATAACCAAGATGTAGAAGTTATAAACCAAGCACTGTATGATGAGTTTAATGACTGTTTGACAGTCTCCAGTAACTAGTAGATAAATATTATTTTCTATCCCACTCAGTGGAAAATACACTTTGACTTCTTAGAAAATCATCAATGACTATCTCCATAGTCTTTTAATCCCTGGAGGACATAGACATATTGATCTCCAAGTCCTCTGTAAGAGGGGCTTTGGACTTAATGAGTGGAATCAGCAGTGGTGGGTCAGGCTGGAGAGACACAGGCAATGGTGGAAATCATCATAACAAGATGACCCGTGCTTGGGGTGGCCTAACCTAGGAGAGGGTTGTGAGGGGAGCTGGTCCAGTCAGCCCCTCTTGTTGTCACTGAGGGAGATGTACTGGAGGTGTTTTTTCCTTCTGCTACATCCTCAGGCAGTGATGGTCCAGCTGCCATGTCTCAAAAGTCATTGCACTTCAGTATCCCTGTAGAGACTCAACAGCCATATAGTTAACATGCACTCTTAGCTCTGGTATCAATCCAAAGCACCTCCCTACTCTGGGTGAGAGGAGATGGAGCTTGTTAGAGCTTGAGAGCGGGCACTTCACGCCCCGCACAACACAAAGGGTGTGGGCTGCTGCTATAACAGCGTTCCGCCCCCTATCTTCAGACGGGCGCCGTTTAGTGCTGCCGGGCACCAGCAACCGTGGAGCCATGTCCGTGGCCTCCCCAACCTCCCTTCTGCTCTTCTTGCCTCTCTTCTCTATGCGTAACTGTATGTATGAGGCCAGAGAACTGAACAGGTGACAGGCCAGGCCCGCCCTCTGGCTCCACAGCTCAGAGCGCGGGCAGGCTGCTACTTTACACCTTAAAACAAGGCTCATTCGCTAGCACGCTCGCATGGTGTGGCGTCCTCATGTCCCTCACCAGAACACTTTAATTTTCAGTAATGATTTACCGGTTGATTCCACTTTTTTCTTAATCCGTGCTGCTGCTGCTGCTGCTGCTGCTGCTATGTTTGAATTTTTCCTACTTTCAGTTGAGACCTGCAGTCTTCATTATACCCCTCTTTATTTTATTGCACTGTTGCTCATTTTTCTCACTCAGCCATGAGAATTGGCTGTAACCCTTTCTCACAAAAATGTTTATCCTAAGTCCATGATTCTGAGGCCAGCACTGACTTGATGCCTCACCTGGATATCTTTCTCTCCAACCCCCTCCAATTTTATATTTTTCCCACCTTTCATTCCTCTTTTCCGTTCTCCATTTCCTCCCCCTCTGTAAATTGGGATTCCTCACCTCTCCTCATCCTTCCCTGCAGTGTTCCTTTTTTTCCCAAAAATTCACAAGGTGTTTTTCTGTAGTTCTTTCCTCCTTCCATTTATCACTGCAGTTCCTGTGTTTGTGTGATTCCTTTATTTGTGAAAAATGGTACAAGAGTAAGATTTTGATATTCTATTCTGTTTGGCTTCCTTCAACAGCAACTAAGTTTATCATATTTAATGTTTTGTTTTCTCAAAGGGATGTGGAGTTATGTTTGAAATTTTTGTGCTGTTATTTGTTTGTTTGTTTGTTTGTTTGTCCATCCGTTAAGTTGATATAAAGTTTCAGCTTGTGCTTTGGTCATTGTAAATGTCCAACAATTTTCTTCCTTTGCAACACTGTTTAGGATAAAAGTTCTGCTAAACCCTCACCCAAACTATCCCTTTAATAGTACTTGTGTGTAATACCAAATGATTCTCTTTTCCCATCATCTGCAAGACCATTATTCTTTGTATCTTTTCTCCATAATTAAATATTTTAGACATGACTCTTCCAACTTAACAAAAAAATGTTTGTCTTCATTATGACATTTCGCATCTTTCTCATTATCATAATCTTTTTGGCATGAAAAGTGTAGCAAACGTAACAAACAGAGCCCAACAACGGATATATTTAGCCTGTGATGCTTGTAAAATATTGATAGACCACCCCAAGGTTTAATCCCTGAGGAAAGTACATCCATTTCCATCCCCAATATGCCTTCACTGGTACAACACAAACATTTCTAAGTTTTTGCAAGATTATTAGATAATTTGTAGCTCCAAATCATCTTTTAATGTTGTGCTGATGTTTTCATGACTATACTAGTGTGTAATTATCGTCCTGGCTGCTTCATGGCTTCATGAGGCCATGTTTAGAGATGTCGTTCAGTATTTCCCATCATTCATGTGTGAGACGCTGAGGTGGTGTGACAGGAAGGGATGTTTGGCGCAATATGAGTGAGTGGTTGGTGAGAGGTCAGAACACTGATGTCGTTCTGTGTGTCAAAATGATTCTGCTGAAGTCTGGCTGACTGTCAAGTGAAAAAGATGGTGGTTGATACTCAGTGTTAGTGAGCAAAAAAGTAAATGAGTGTTTGCAGTGAAACCCTAAATTTCACGAAACATTTGTGTGAAGGTCACCACCATAGATATGTGACAGACCTTCATGTATCTCACCTACACAAATGTTCAGACACTTTCCATCGTCATCCTAATTAAAGTACCCAAAAATACCAAATGTCATGTGTTTGGTGTATCTTCCTTTGATATTTGAACACTAAATATATCTTGTAAAAGTATTCAATAAAAATTTCCATATCTGTTCCTTTAGCATCAGGTATTTTCCTTCATGTGATCCCGAGCTTTATTTCCCTCCTCATGAGTATCCCAGTAAGCCCATTGAGGCACTAATTGGCAAAGCTAAACACAGGTAGCATTATGTAGAGTACCCCTGAATCACCCAAGCATCCATACGTTTTCCGTTTCATGCCATAATCCCTCATGTGTTCCCTTTCTCCCCAGTCGATGCGAGTGTGATCCGTTGAGTGCCCTTCCCTGCGTTCCTGATAATAAACTACCTTCATTCATGTCTTAATTTTCTCCTACAAGTTCTTTATTCTCATGACTGTTTTATATTATCAGCTTGAGTGTCTTCCTGTGCATGGTGCTGCTGCTTCCCCACGCCTGGCTCATTTCCCCGTGTCTGCACTGTGTATTTGTGCCTGTACTGTGTTCTAGTGCTGTGCTGGTTCTGTGTGTTGTACAAGTATCACAGTGTTGTTGATGGACCTCTTGTATTGCTGTGACCTGAACATGACTGTGTTTGAGTTGATTTTCTCTCTCTCTCTCTCTCTCTCTCTCTCTCTCTCTCTCTCTCTCTCTCTCTCTCTCTCTCTCTCTCTCTCTCTCTCTCTCTCTCTCTCTCTCTCTCTCTCTCTCTCTCTCTCTCTCTCTCTCTCTCTCTCTCTCTCCATAGCTGGGCACGATAACAGAAAACCTTATTCCCGATAACCGATAACTGATAATGGAAACCCTTATCGGTGATAACCGATATTTGTTAACTGGAAACACAAATATAGGCGATAACTGATAACCAATACCCGATATTAATCCACAATTCCGATACTAGCTAGCGATAAGTCCGATAGGCGAAAACGATACTATATTGATATTTCAAGTAAAAAACATAGATGTATTCAAATTTTCATTATTTGGATTTTAGAAAAATTACAAAACCTGAAAAACCACACGTTTACACGTACCTATGGACGGCGTCCCCACCATCAAAAGCTGGCGCTTTTGTTTACAAACACTGGTCTCTCGTGAACTGCGCATGCTCAGACCAGCAAGCGTAGACCTGTACAGTCTCACAAAGCTTTTTAACCACAATTAAGAGTTGCTGGAAGGCTGAATCAGACATACAGTACCACTACCACCATCGTGTCGTTCTAGAAACAGCGAGGATGGTGGTACTGTATGTCTTATTCAGCTTTCCAGCAACTACTCTTAATGTGTTAAAAAGTTTAGTGAGACTGTACAGGGCTATGCTTACTGGTCTGAACATGCGTAGTTCACGAGAGACCAGTGTTTGTAAACAAAAGCGCCAGCTTTTGACGATGGGACACCAAATAACACAACACCGGGTGCCTTCAATACCATGACATGCTCACAAACAAATATGGAATATCAAATTTGAGGCAGTGAATAATAATTTTTTGGGCAAAGTTAAATGGTTTTTCTCTTTGATATATTTATTTTTGAGTCTAACATAAAAAAAATAACCTAGTGTTTTAATGCTGATGATCTAAGTATGAAATCTCTTCACCGAAGATATTTCATACCCCGAAGTTTTTTCATACAACACCGGGCGCTCAGGCAATGCATGCGCATTAGGGAGGAGACAACGTTTTTTTCTGAGAGGCGGAAAAAGTAGCGATTATCGCTTATTTGGTTACAAAAGTAACGAAGATACCGAAGATACCGATATAGATTTAAATAAGTAGCGGATGGCTGTAACCCGATTTTGTCATCAGCCATAAAGTATCGCGATAACTTATCGCGATAACGCCCATCTCTCTCTCTCTCTCTCTCTCTCTCTCTCTCTCTCTCTCTCTCCTGGAATGCCTCATGCATGTTGTCCATTCCTTTGTTTCCTCCCTCTGTGACACCTTTCCTGTAAATATGATGGTGTTGTATCCCTTTATTGTAGTTCACTTTCCCTGTTTTCTCTCCCAGCTAGGTTACAAATTTAATTAAAGGAATATAAAAAAAGCCACTCGTTATTAAGATTAGTCACAAGATAGAGATTTTACTGTGGCAGCAGCCAGAGTCTCTCTCCTCATATGACAATATATTACTGTCTATAGTTTACATGACTAGTCGTTGTTTCAGTCTGTATTGTCCTATAAATAATTTATGTATATAAGCTTATATAACTGTGTACCTATAGTCCTCCAGATACAGTATATAGACTATGCTCTTTTGTTGAGCATTATAGTCATTATGTGTAAATATATATTACATATAAAAACAAACTTTAATACCATCAACTAAAAGAGAACACAGACCAACCTCTCCCAAGCAGGCCCTTGGCTGATGACAGGCTCTTAGCTATGCCACCTTGCCGCCACCCCTGCCTCTCGCAACACTCACTAGACATGTTCTTTGCAGCCAAGGCTGTTGAAGTTGACGCTGACAAGGGAGAAGAGAATGACGAGGCGCAGCAGCCCTCTTGGTGGCAGAAGAAGAAAAGAGGATTTGACCGGTAGGCATAATGCGTCATCTTTTTCTTGCCTGTTAAAGCTCCTTTGTTCCTACAATAATGTACTAACTGTCCACTTGTGCTTATAGTTAATTATACATTCCTTGTGTTAGGAGGACAGCTGTTGTTTGCTTGTTTTGATCAAATTTTGTGTTACTGAAGTGACTGGGTCCAGTTTTTCACCGCCACATCTTTTATCTTTTGGTATTTTTTACTTCACTTTTTACTCTTTCCTCACTTTTCAGAGCAATATGTTAGTACTGTGCTTGTGTTAGTCAAATTTTGCCCACTGTGTTATGTCAGGCCTTCCACACTGACTACCATGCAGTGTCATATGAAAATTTCTTCATATCAGGGAAAATGTTTGTGCTTGTCATTGTTCCATCTCTTCATAGCTTCTAGGATTTACCTCATATCATCTTCACCCAGCCATTTGTTTCTGATGCAGGTGTTAGTGTCAAAAGAGTGCTAGATTTGAAATGTTTCCCTTGCATTCCAGTCCATATGTAATAACTGCAGTGTTGCATTTGGGGATAGGCAGAGATTTCTAACACCCAAGAGTGTTGCAGTTGGTCTTCCTTTACCCTCATCGATTTACACACCATTCTAGTTATTTTCTGCTTAATGGTTGAGAGTGTGTTGCGATGTTACTGCAACTTGGAAATCTGTGACTCATGAATTGCATTTTATATAGTTGGGCTTCTGTACTGATAGTCAGAAGGCTTGACAGTAAGATGTAGGAATGGAGGTGTGGCTGGCATCACATGGCAGTCTAATGACTTGTATCTTTTATTTAGATTTTTCTTGAGTTCTTGTTATAAGTGAAGATGTAGCCTTATCAATCAGACAGCATTTTCATCATTGACAGAGAGGCAGGAGAACATGCCTTGTGGAGGGCTGAGGGGTAAAGGTTGACCCACTGCACTCGTGTGTGTACCACTTTCTTCCTAAACACCACACAACCCTTATATTAAAACAAGCAGAAACAGAGCACAAAAGCCCATGTTTCTGCCACTTTTTTTTTTTTATCTAAACACCACAAGATTGACAAGGAAGACTTAATTGTTAACATTGTGGCAGCCAAAAGCAGTCACCAACAAAATGTGTATCAGTGTCCCTTTAACCCTAATCCACCCTTAAAGAAAGAAGTGTCTAATAAGTCCACCTCGTACACCAGAATAATTAATTCAGTTAATACATGATTTCTTTTATGTTGCCATTTCAGTTCATGTAAATTTACTTTGCATTTAGGTACTGTATTTATTTTTTGGTTCATCAAACTCTTCCCTTAAGTAGATAGTTAGTTGCTTTCCAGTAAAATACAATGTGAGCATCAGCTGATTAAGGTGGTCAGAGTCATGAAGCCGCTGAGTTGAGTTGACTGATTATGATTCTTAGGCAGTATCCTACAGGAGTTGTAGTAGTTGTTCAATGCTCATCAATATTCACTCAAGAAATGTAGATATGAGGCCATGAAAAATGCTTTTAAACTGTTTTTATTTTGTCAAACTAAAGACATTTTGAACATTCATATTGTCATACCCCAGAACTTTTACTCCTTTGTTGGTGATGATGAGGAGAGTGATGATGATGGTTTGGATTATAATGATGGACTTATTCTGCTCACTTGGAGAGCCCAATAAAAATCCTTTAAATAATAACCACCAGCAAAAGTACTATATTTAATAGCCCATAATGATTGTGAAGGAAAATACTTTTGTAGCTGTTATGGATATGATTATGTTCTTGTTTCAGTTTTATAATTAATTGACTTAACGAGTAGTAATTAACACAGTATTTTCTTTTATCTCTCCTGTGTAGCTTCGTGAAGGGGACAGTTGGGTGTGTACCATTTTGAGGGTAAACCATTCTTTCCCCCCTGACCCAGCATGACCCATCCCCATCCGCCCCCTGACTCTGAGGCTCCTCCACCTGCACACTGCCCCCTATTTGTGTGCGCGTGTGTGTGCGTGTGTGCGCACATGAAAGGCTGCACTTGACATGCTGACACTCATGAGTCTTAACTGTGTGCACAGACATCCCAAGTATTCATGTCTACACAACATACACTACTAGTGTGACTGACTTTGTCTGCCTGAGACTATTCTCTTGCAGGCAATTTCCATAAGTGTGAACATTATTACATCACACTCAGCACTTAGATCAGTCACACTTCTTTACCTCAACACTTAACCACACACCCAGTAAGTCATGCTGTCAAGGATGTATCCTCTACAGTCTCTTATGAGAGTTGGTTCACCATTCCAACCTCTCTGTGAACTATATTTGTGACTCATAACTTGCGACCTCTCAAGCAGCTCTGATGCAAGCAAATTGGAAAATGATTTACTATTTTAGTCAGAAGCCAGTGAGTCCCAGGTTCATAGATTGGTGCACAGACCTTTGTAAATAACTGTGCAAAATACCACCCAAACATTTTTCTTATTATTCTTAAGTCATAATTTTTAGTGTTCTTTACTTTAGACATTTATTGGAGTTTAAGGTAAATGTATCCTTTATTACTATATAAGTGTGGAGGCACAACTAAACCTCTCCATTCTGCACACCTGGAAACATGTGATAGAATTGGGCAGCATTGACTTGAATTTTTGGTGTGTAGAGCACCTGTACACACATTTACAACATGTATATACAATTTTTTTTCAAACTGCTGTACATACAAGCTTAAGGAAGGTTTCCTCTGAATCTGGAAAGTAGTAGTGCATTTGGACAACACACAATATTTTGATGATGATAGCATCCTCCCAAGAAAAAGCCTCATTCCTTTGCTCCCCCCTCACAGTTCTCATCAGAATGCCCTGCTATGTGTTTTTTGGTGTGTTCTAATTAGAGTTTTTTCTCTAATGAATATGTACATGCATGTTTGAGATGCAGCTGCTGCTTTTTCCTGCTGTTTTCGGCCGGGTCTATCATGAGTTGCACTTTTTCCCCCAGTGAAGGATTGTTTTTCCTGTTGTTAGTATTCAATTTTTTTTAAATATTGAAATTATTTTTATGCCAGAATTTTTAAGCTTATTTGCTGTGGTGTGTGTGGCACCACAGGGCTGGTGTGTGTCCCCCTGTGCAGACCTCACAGGTGCAACAAATTAATTTCACCCTTAAGCATGTGTTTTGGTATGTACAGAAACAAATCAAGGTTTATATAACATCTGTTGCATGGCTGCCAGTAGTCTTCACTCAACACACATATACCAGGTAGCCACTCACTGTCAGGCAGCCACCAGGCACTGTTCACAGGGCCTCTGGTGGATGAAGGCAGTGAGTGCGTTGGTCATGCAACAGACTTGAGGCCGTTTTCAGTCGTCCAAATTACGTGGAAAGTTTTATATGGTGGAAAATCAAAGAAATTGGTGAATAAACTTTATCACAAATCATGGGCAATAAATAATGTTCTGATGTACATATAAAATGCTAAAATAGCAGTTAATTTATATTTACAAGTATGTACTTGATTATATTTTAACCTGGCCTGAGCTATATGAATGATTTGCACTTTGTGATTAGTTATATTATGTTCAGGTTTTCTTACATTGCTGTTTTCACTACCAGTATTTACTTTTGAGTCAAGAAAATAACACCACCACTGTTGAATATTATATATCTTTGGGTATGACTGCAATGTTGCTTTTCAAATTATATGTAATGCCCAGGTACAGATCGATACTTTTTAGTAAGAGAAAAATATCTCCAGATTGGTAAATTACCTTTATAAGTAAGATTTATTCAGTTAGCCTTTGTTACTTAGTCTAGAAGCTAGTAACAGGCTCTGTCAAAAGTGCGTGATGGCCGCAGACCAGGAAGACACTTAGCTTTATGTCAATGTGTGACAGTGATGTGACAGACTCATACCTGCAGGATCAACAGGCGAGCACGGAGAGCGTGTCGCAAGGCAGTCAAATCACAGGCCTTCTACTGGCTCATTATCGTCCTCGTCTTCCTCAACACGGCGGTCCTGGCCAGTGAGCACTACCAGCAGCCTGACTGGCTTGGTCAGTTCCAAGGTCAGTGAAATTAACATCTTACGTCTCAGAAGCACTTTGATCTCTGCAAATTTTTCTTTTTAATGCTCCATGATTGATATCACAACTTCATTTGTGATGATATTAATATTTTTAATGATATTCTAAATTTAGATGACTCAACTAATCATGTTTTCATAAATTTCCACCATGATTTGTTTTCTCTTTTCAGATTATACAAATCTTTTCTTTGTGGTGCTGTTTACTTGTGAAATGTTGTTAAAAATGTACAGTTTAGGCTTCCAAGTGAGTACAACCTGTATGGCATGATGAGTCACTTGAGATATTGTTAATCTTAAGAGTCTTATTTTTGTTGTCATTTTATTGTGATGTCTACTCATTTCTCTAAATCAGTCATGGAAATGTTGAATGTATATTTTTTGTTAATAGATGCTCAGGGTTAAACTATAAAGTTTACCAACTCACATGTAATTTTGTATTTTTCTTCTTAATCATAAAAATATCAAATATTTTCTTCCCATTATCAAGAAGGGAAGAAAAATTGCCTGCATCCCTCTAAGCTCCAACTATGCAAGATGTGTATCTGATTTTTTGTTATTTGGTTTTCCAGGGCTACTTTGTATCATTGTTCAACCGTTTTGACTGTTTCGTGGTGATCAGCAGTATCACCGAGGTCGTCCTCACCTCCACGGAGATCATGCCTCCACTTGGGGTCTCTGTGCTCCGCTGTGTCAGACTCTTACGAGTCTTTAAGGTCACCAAGTAAGTCTTCCATTCTGCTATTGGAACATCTACCCTCTAATCATTAATTATTTTGTGTTTGTTGTATGGGCCATTTTATTATTGGGGTTTATTTTTCTTATTTCAGCTTATCATTTATGTTTCCAGTACTTTATTTTAGCATGGAACATGAGATCATTGACAATGTTATGTTTATGGATAGGCACACTAAAGCAGCTTTTGTGTCATTATCTCAAAGCTTGTTGACTGACTTGATCTCACAGCTGCACAAATGACTGGTTCAGATAGCAACTGGACCATCTGTATGGGACCAGCTGGATTCAGATTTGGAAAACATGAACTGGAGGAAGAATAAAGTAAAATCCCCTTATTAGAGAATTTAGTAAAGTTAACAATGATATTTTTTACATTCAAGTGTTTACTGGTGCATAGACATCCACCCATCTCTTACACTTTGGGTGTATTTTGTTGCAACATAGAAATTCATTTTTCACAAAAACTCCTATTTAAAATGCCTGACAGAATTCCTTAGAGTCTATTGTGATTGCATTTCATTTGTACCTTCAGTCAGAACACTTCTGTGAACACTCCTTCCAGGTACTGGCGCTCCATGAGGAACCTGGTGTTGTCCCTCACCTCCCAGTGTTACTCCATCATGTCTCTCCTCATTGTCCTTTTCCTGTTCATCTTCATCTTCACCCTTCTTGGGATGCAGATGTTTGGAGCAAGGTTTCCCCCAGAACAGCGATATAACTTTGACACATTTTGGGCTGCTCTGTTAACTGTGTTTCAGGTACTGACACCCCCACCCTTCACACATCACCTCTCAGGAAGGTGGTGGTGCTGAATGCATTCTCCTGCATGTGCTTCTGCTGAGGGTGCTGACTGGGAATTTTGCCCAAATTGTTCCAAATGTTCCAACACTGCACTGTTACTACAGCCCTTTAGGCAACAGCCAGACTTATGCATTACTGCAAGTAGATGGTGCAGTTAAAGCAAGACTATGGGAATGAGGCCACAGCATCCCTAAACAATAGAGTGGCTTTGAACCGTGCAGCTGCAAAATCATAACCAGTCATGCAGAAAAGCTTCCATGGATCTGAGATATGGTCATGGTCTACTACCGCATGACATAGTTTTAATTACCTATACATATGTAAATATCTATTGAAAACTGCTTGTATATTATAGCACCAAGTAAGATTCTAGTAAAGGATCACATTACTGAAAGAAGCATCTTAAAAAGGGTATGATAAGTCTATCTTTTTAATCGGTGCTTCCTCTGCAGAATTGTTTCATAAGATGTGCAAACCTGTATTACTAGTTTTATGACTCAGGATCAGTATCAGAAATCAGCTTGAGCACGACAGTAAAGATCTTTATTATATGCATGTATATCATATGGTATACATGCATATTGTGTATACATTTTATTTCTGGTGTTTCTTTTATGAGTAGATTATATAAGTTTATTTTTGACACATGCATATATGGTAAACTACAAGGATATTAGTAGCCAAATGCCCTTTTATCAGTATTTTTTTCATTCGAAGAAAATTTTGAGTACCTACTTAATGGAAGGATGCGTATGTAACCGCATCATTTTGATAGATTATCCACAAGCAGGTGTGTGAGGCTAAGTTGCTGTCAGTGCATAAGCAGACACAACCTTTATGGCACATCTTCCTTTGTTCTGTAGCCTATAGCTCATTTTGCTGTTGTAGGCAAGTTCCTGACACACTGATATTAATGCAATGAGCAGTACACCATTATGTTTCAAAGCCTTTTCAGATGTTAAAAGACCCTTAAGTGCATTTACCTTCCAGATTATGTTTGCGAATTGTGGGAGCCTGCAAGGGTGGTGGAACTGTGGATTCGCTGTAAAATAACTCTACATTACTTAACATATGTCTAATTTGTCATCCATCAATGTGCAGGCCACTTACTCATTCACCTTCTCTTTGTTAGTTATTATTCACATACTACTCTCCTAAATCAAACATTCTCTATCACACTTCTCCTTCCAAACTTACTCATCCATTTCCATATATCTTCCCATTCTTCTCTCCTTCCAACCAACATCCCTTAGCACTGCCTTTTCCTCCTCATCCCATTGCTCACAACCGAGAGAGCCTGGGTTCGATTCCCGGGCCTAGTGGAAAAATTTGGGCGGCTTTTCCGATACCCTATGCCCCTGTCCACCCAGCAGTGAATGGGTACCAGGTATTAATCGGAGTTTGTGTCCCATCTCCTGGGATCTGTTCCCTTCTCCTATAATTCCTTCCCCTTCTGTCTCTCTCCGGCATGTGACCACAGATGTTGCGCCGACTAAACAAAAAAATTTCCTATCCCCTTCCTCTCCCATTTTCCTATCTAGGCTTTCCTCCACCTTCCAACCAACATCCCTTATCACTGCCTTTTCCTCCTCATCCCCTTCCTCTTCCATGTTCCTATCCAGGCTTTCCTCTGCCTCCCTCCAACACCCGATGCCTCTTTTTCTTCCAGGTACTGGCGGTCACTTTCCAACCTCGTGGCGTCGCTCCTTAACTCCATCCAGTCCATCGCCTCTCTGCTGCTCCTTCTCTTCCTTTTCATCATTATCTTTGCACTGCTGGGTATGCAGGTGTTCGGTGGCCGGTTTAACTTTAACGCCACAGAGGACAAACCTCGTCACAACTTTGATAACTTTGTGCAGGCCATGCTGACAGTGTTTCAGGTATTACAGGGTTACTTTGTCTGTCTATCAGCATCTCTGTTTTTTTGTCCATTTGCCTGTTCACTTGTCTCTCATTTTTCATGTTTCTTCTCTAACGATTTATTACTTTGTGTGTTTTTACTTTAGTTTCTCGTTCCTCTCAGTTTTGTGCTGCAGTTCCATCGTGTGACAGTGATTTTTTTGTTTGTGTGTTTTCTTTGTTTCATGTAAAGTGTAAAAATTATTCCATAACTCTTGTGTTTGCATGATTTTATTTTCATTTGTAGGAATCTGTTTTTGTTTTGCATGGTGACATAATAATGCTCAGATTTTCTCTTTTTTACCTCTATTTTGTTTTTTACTGTTTGCCATGCATGAATGCTGACATGATACTGAGTTTGCCAGAATAACATTAGTTTTCTCAATTAGCTGCAGATACTTGTGTTTTACTAATCTATGAATGCTGATCAGCAACATCTTGCTGTGCTTTGGTATTGTTTTGTTTGCTTGCATGCTAAGTTACCTTATGTATTTCCTTTCAAGTTATATGTAGGTATATTCAGATAATTACTGTCTGTTTGGAGTTCACTGAATGTTTCAAGACTGTTGCAGATTATTTGAATCATCAGTATTTTCCCAGGATCCATCAAGATCACAACTCATAAAAGTATGGTGCAGAAAAGTTCCCTGTCCATTCATGTCTCTCTTAGTTCTGCATCACATGAACTGTCTCAGTTTTTGTTGTCATGTATGTATAACATTAATTCGGTTAAAATCACTACAAGACTCATAGCAGCATCTCATCATAAAACAAGAGGGCATGTTCTTCCTTTATGATTTTAACCACATTGCTTCTTTCCCTCCTCCCTCCCTCCCTTCTTCCCTTCCCCACTTTCAGATCCTGACAGGAGAGGATTGGAATGTTGTGATGTATGATGGCATCCGGGCGTATGGAGGAGTGGCCACGCCAGGCATCATTGCGTGTGTCTACTTCATCATCCTCTTCATCTGTGGCAACTGTATCCTTTTGTGACTCAAAGAGAGAGAGTAAGAGAGAGAGAGAGAGAGAGAGAGAGAGAGAGAGAGAGAGAGAGAGAGAGAGAGAGAGAGAGAGAGAGAGAGAGAGAAATAGAGAAAAGAGAGAGAGAGAGAGAGAGAGAGAGAGAGAGAGAGAGAGAGAGAGAGAGAGAGAGAGAGAGAGAGAGAGAGAGAGAGTGAGAGAGAGAGAGAGAGAGAGAGAGAGAGAGAGAGAGAGAGAGAGAGAGAGAGAGAGAGAGAGAGAGAGAGAGAGAGAGAGAGAGAGAGAGAGAGAGAGAGAGAGAGAGAGAGAGAGAGAGAGAGAAGTTTTTGTGAATGATCATGCTCCAGTTTTGACTTCAACAAACTTCTTTACATATTACACTTTACACCACATGATATTCTTGGTTACTGAAAAATTTCTGAATACGCCCCACTTGGCCCCCATTCACCACTCCTGCTGTCCTCTGATTGTTTCTGTTTAAATCCTTGACTCGTGACCCCAGACATCCTGCTGAATGTCTTCTTGGCCATCGCTGTCGACAACTTGGCCGACGCTGATGCCCTTGGAGACGCAGAAGAGGAAGAGGCCAAAGAGGGGGAGGTGGTGAGTAATAAACAAGTTTTAAGTAAGTGAGAATCTAAAGGGAAAGGGAGAAGAAGTGGCGTGATTCATGGAATGGTTTAAACAGCATGGGAAAGAAATTGATTTAATTGTTCTTTCAGACTGGAGGAGAGCAGGTGGAGGGAGAAGGAGTCAAAATGGAAGGAGAGGAAGGAATAGAAGAGGAAGAGAAGACAGCACTCAACCATATTGCTATGAGGTGGCTCATCTACATCTTTATCATAATAAGATGAATATAAAAACAGGATAATTATTCTACTTAGATTTTCCACAGCAAAAGAAAGTTGTGCACTATGTATTTTCCTTTCTTTCAGGGATGGAGACACAGCAAGCCACACAAAAGTTCACTTAGAAGAAGAAGAGGAGGAGGAAGAGAAGTATGATGAATATGAGGAGGAGGAGGGAGGTAAGAGGTTGTCTGACAGTCTTTATCATTTCTTTCTGAATACCTTTATTCTCACAATGTCATTAAAACTAAATGCCCATTGTATTTTGTATCTTTACGAGTTACTCTCTGTCTATCATAATGGCATATAAGGCAGCAGTACTCCTGCTCTCCTGTTTCATGAGAACAGTCCTATGAGAGGGTTTCAAACTTTGTCAGTTTTTGTCTTCATTGAAGATAAAGAGAGAGACACTGACTGAAATCACTATGCCTGGAAGGAAAAGAAAATATAAATCCTAACAGTGATTATGACATTCACATAGCCAGCCAGCAGTAAGGCTAGGGAGCGTATGGGCATTTTGACACTGTGAGAACAAGGAAGAGCTGGATCAGGGATTAAAGTGCTATGCGTAAAGCAACTCGTACGGTTACAGTCAAAATGCATGTTTAGCTGATAAATACCATTATTGGTAATATCTTTTTTATATTTTATATGAAAAGGTTTCAATTTTCAACCATATTTTTTTTTATTAAATGTTGAAGTATAAAAGTATCTTGAAAGTATTTTTTTTATATATCTATTATTACTTATTCAAAGATTAAAGGTGCTATTCAAATGTTTTCTATAAACTAGGTTTTTGTTGTTTACATAAAAACTGCATGTATGATTTTTTGGAAATATTTTAATTTATCTTTTTGGCACAATTTTCTGTCAGAAAAAGAAGTATGAGTGTGAGAGATGGATGCTGATCTTGCTTCCATTATTTTTATTGCTTCCTCAACCTCACAAGCATTTCTATTGTCTATTAACTCTTCCTCCAATGTTTTATAACACTTGTCTAATTTTTTTCCCTCATCTATCCTTTGTCCTTTTCATCATTGTGTCACTGTCAGAAAAAATATTCAGATAATTTATTATTTTCCCATTTCTTCTTCATTTCTTACCTATTTTGTTATGTTTTATTATTTAGTTCATATAACATGCAAATGTTTGTAAATGTGAATCAAATTTCTGTCTTAGAACAGCACATTTTATTTAAGATCTTTACATGAATTTATTTGGTTATAATGTTTTTGTTGATTGTCAAATGTGTATATTATTTTTCAACATCATTTTAGGACAATCATGTATTAATGTAACATACAGTTGATTTTAGTGATTTGTTAATTTTTGTATTGTACATATATGTATGATCTGTATTTTTTGTTAATTTGTTTTCATAATCACATTGATATATGTTCTTTAATACTTTGGTTATTCACTTGTTGTATGAACAGAATCTGTTCAACCAGTTTTTCCAAAGGACTCTAATATTGACAATTCACTTTACCTCAAAAAATCATAAGCTCCTGCAGGGAATGTCAGCTTGTGCCCAAGTCTTGAAGTTGTCTTTTTTATCTGCCTTCCATTCCATCACTTGTGAAAGTTTTGGGTTATGGATCACTGCTCATTGACATTTCTTACTATCCTGCCTTGTAAAATTTCCAAGTCATTTGATGTAACCATGGAACATAGACTAAAGCTGTCTGTCATACAACAAGATGTAAATATTGTGTTTTTTAAGCAACTGTTACTTTTCTGGGTTTTCCATCTCTGGAATGTTGATGTCCATCTCCACACCAAAGTCCAGTTCAACATCTCTCTTTTGGGTTAAAATTTACTATTATATAATTCTCTCCCTGCCCCTCAGCCACAATATTTAATTGGACTTAGTATTACATTCGTAAGCCTTAAGACCAGTAGAGTAAGATAAGTTAAAAAGTAAGTTAACCATGAAATTTGTAATGCTGTAAAGGGAAGCTACTGTTGCAGGTCCTAATAGCTTTATCATTTTGAATACAAAACCACAAAAAACTATGTCAGTGTCTCTATCAGTTACTGGAGAGGAAGAGCAACCTACCAAGGGTGCTAGAGATAACCCAGAAGAGAGACTGATCAAAGCTAATGATGTGGATAACTTTCCAGCCCTCTTACTTGTGGGTGTTTAATTTCTGGCTGTGTGACTCTTCAGTGGTTTGTTTCCAATCACTTAATTTCCAGATGTTTCGTGTTCAGCTGTGCTGTTTCCAGTTGTCTCAGTTCATTTTACTTCTTGAGAGTGCTCCCATCTGTATTAGAACTACTGTTCTTCTCTGTGGTGTTCTTGGTTTTGCTGTTCTTACTAACACTTTATGATTGACCTCACTTTCACCTGCTTCAAAATCCTGCCATATTTGCTTGTGATCCTTAAAACTTAAACTACATTCCTACACTTTATAGTGTTTACCATTAATTTATGATTTCTGTCTTGAATAGTTATTTTTTTTCTCGGCTTGTTTTCAGTGCTTTCAGCAGTGTCACTCATGTAGAGCAAGATTGACCTAAAGAGTTCTGGCCTAATAAAATGGCAAACTTGTACAGTTGACTAGTGTGTACAACATTTAAAGTAGTTCACTGTATGTTGGACACTGGACTCGACTAGACTCATAACATTACCATGTCTTATCCACTTGTATTGAGTTCACTGTTCCCTTCTTTCATTTTGAAATTATCAATTAAATACATTTTCACCAAGTAATGAACTGTGATTTTATCAGTGGAGCATGGTATAGCTGTCTGAGGTTGGCTCATCAGCCAGATAAATGTGAAGAGACTATAATCTTGATGAATAAGATGTATTACAGTGTGTGGCAAACTCTGACAAATGACTGACACTCTGGTACATGTAGTCTAGCTTCCCACCCTGTCCTGTCCCAGCTACTGGCAGAAACCCCTTCCTCTGTGTGTGGTGAAGCCTCCCTGCTTCATGTTGCAGATAAATACAATTAATGTTATGAATAGTAAATTGAACCAATGTGTAGTTTCCACTCACAATCAGGGATTTCATTTATGGATCAACCTAGAATTAATTACTTGATAATTATTGTTCTAGATTTTCACCCTGAGAAGTGATAAGATAATTAGCTATATATGTTGTTCTGATTTACCCTTTGGTATGCACTTTTTATATATAAACCGTTTCAGAGGTAAACTAAATGCCAAACTAAATGGAGAGCAAATTATGCAAGTTTTGATGCATGAAGAAAAATTATTATCTTAAAACCATAAACCTAAAGTTTGTTGAGTTATCATAAATTGTCTTAAAACTCTGAAGGAGAGGCTTTACTATACAAATGTTTTTTTAGTTATTATCGTTGTTGTTATTGTCATCCTTGTTCTTGTTGTCCCTTCCTACTGCTGGTAAGCCTCCCCTCCCCTGCCCCCTCCCCCCTCACCCCTGGGCCAATGGTGTTGTTGCAGAAGAAGAGGGAGAGGAGGATGGAGAGGAGCGCCCTGAGGGAATGAGACCTCGCAGGGCCTCTCAGCTCAGCAACCCCAACAAAGCCAAGCCTTTGCCCCCGTACTCCAGCTTTTTTATTTTCTCCCACACGAACAGGTACGTTAGCAGCTGCATGCCTGTATGTATGTGAATGTGTGCCTGTGCCAAGTCGCCAGGAATTTTACTGATGCTATTTTTTCTCTCTTCAGGTTTACTCATTTCTCCTTTGCTTTCACAGGCTTTCTTGTCTAGGTAAAAAACATCTATGGGATGTGTGTGCTTGGAATATGGTAAACAGGCTGTCTTTCATTGCCTCATCCTCCTAGATTGAATATTCTCAGCTTGAAACACCACCAATCTAAATCAACAATGTATTTTTACTGGATGCAGATTTACATCCAAATGAAAATTCTGTCTGGTTCATAATACAAGCACAACATATGCCCCAGCAGAGAAATCCATCATCAGCAGCAGCAGAAGTGGCAACAACATATACAGAAGCAGGAGCATAACTAGCAGGAACCCATCACCTGTCTACCCCCCTTACTAGCTGGCATTCTTTAGTCTGTTCAGCCCCTTATTAAAGGTTCTGTCTCCTCCTGGCACTGTCTTCTAGAAGGGGACTATGGGGAGACTGAGGGAGAGACTGGAGAAATGGTCCCAGCTGCCAGAGGCTCCCAAAATGACAACGGTCCCACTAAAGCTCAACCCATACCACAATACTCTTCTTTCTTCATATTTTCCCATACCAACAGGTGATCTTAGAGCCCTACCGTAACTACTGTACACTTCATTTTGTTTAATTTCACAACTTTATATTTTCTTCCTTTTTGCTTTGTTTTCATCTATTTGCTTCTCCTTCTCCTCCTCCTCTTCCTCATCCTTTTCCTCTTCTATCTTTCCCTTTATCTTCAGTTTTATCCCACATTGTAATTGTTTACCTTCCTCTCTTAGTATTCCTGTATTTATTGATTGGTTGTTTGATCATGTTTTGTTTGCTGAGGTAATGGGTGTTTGGTGTGGTATTGTAAACAGAGCAGTCACCACCCCCCTCTTGAGACCTCAGTGACTCATGTGATGGCACCATGCTTTTTTTTTTTTTATTGATCAAGATGGCACTTGTCAATGATTGTTTTACTCAGTTATTTTCACAAGCAGATATCACATGAGTGGCTGGGTGTGGTAGACCAGTAGCTCACCTCTCTTGAGTATAAGTTGCTCCATTTATTGTATTTTGTCCAAAAGAAAGTATGCATAGTGTCCTCTGGTATATACTTTGCTCATGTGTGTGCATACATTCACTGTTGTCCCGAGATAAATGTTTTGAGCTGTGCAGTGTTTTATGTATGCATTTTATTTTGTTTAAAGTGATTCAATTTTTCCTATGCCTTGCCCAACAACAACAGAGGTCTATGTAACTTCTTTTGGAGAAGACTGTTTTGTCTTGTGAAGGCCAGTTTTCCAAATAGTAAAGGACACCCTGTAGTTGTGTGTTCCATTGGAAAACGTGGCATCAAGACACTCACACCAAAACAAGTATGAGTTAAGTTGTGTACAAAATTTACTGAACTTATGGTGAGGTATTGAAGGTTTCTTGAAGCTGACTTTATTTTTTAGAGACCCAGAAAAAAAAAGTCACATTGCAATGTGTATATTATTGTTTTTATTTGTTATTATTATTACCATCATCATTTATTGTTATTTTAGTCATTGGAATATTCTCTCAAGAAAGTGAGATGTTCTTTTATGCAAGTTTACTTACTGTTTTTTACTAAGCTTATCCAGATCTTACTAAAACAAGCAAAATTTTCAAAGTTCACATTATATCTGAGTAATTTGTGGCACATTTGGCCATAATTATGATTATTACATCAGAGTACAGTGGTGAGTCCCTCAATACCCCACCAGCAAGGCCCCGCTGACCCATGCACACTCTCTGAAATGTGACGGCAGATTACCCAGAGCCCAGCACTGAGGCCAGTGACTCCTCTCTCCACCCCTCCCCCCTTTGCCCAGCCACCCATCAACTTGACCCGTAGCTCACAGCAGTGTCTAATGCAGCAAGAAGGTGGGACCCCTTCTCTTCCCTCCTCTGCCCCCATACCCAGCCCCCCTCAGAGATAGTAATCATAGGTAATCAGGGATATTATCCCTGTAGTTACCTGTAATTTTTTTTAATATACCCTCCTTGGTCAGTGAATCCTAGGAATCATATAATGAGAGTCCATATACATATATATATATATATATATATATATATATATATATATATATATATATATATATATATATATATATATATATATATATATATATATATATATATGCCAAATAGAAGTTGTATCACTCCGAGGAATTTATACTTTTTTGTTACTTTGCATACATTAAAAAATGCATTTATTTTTCTTGCACTAGCTCGTCTCAGTTTATGTGTCTGTATCATGATTGTGTCTCCCTCCATCATATATTGTTTGGAGGACTGAGTTCAGTGTCCTCTACTTAAAGATTGCATATACTGGTGATCTAATAGGAGAGTTATATATCTTCATCTTCCCTGTTGTATTATGCTGGGAATATGATTTGCTGTATTTCTGTGAAATCAAGTTAAAGATTGATTTTTAATTCCATATTCCATCATTTTGGTCCCCTAATTCATTTCAGTTTTTGAAGAGAGTAAATCTCGTCTCTCTTGTGCCGCTCCCCTGACGTGTGTTGTTATCTGTCCTTTGTTCCCACTTGCAGCTTTGTTATTATTCCCTCCTTGGCTCTTGGACCTCGTGATGACCCTTCAAATTACTCAGAATATTAATTTTAAGCATCATCTATTAAATATTTTTTGCTCATTAGGAATTTAAGCTGAACTTAGATCATAAAAGTTTAGTATGGAACACCATTAATGTTAACTAGAAATTTTGCATTGTGAAACACAAAATTGAAATGCACCAACATAAACCTAGTTTCCATTTAAATATTTTCACCTACTGGGTAATATTATTAATACCATAATTCTTATTCCTCATATTTTTATTATACATACATAATATCAATATACAATTTAAAACACTGATGTTCATCCAGTTAGTAGCTGCATTGGCCATCCATGCACTGTTATGATTAGTGAGCGGGCTGCTGTGTGTGCGTGTGTCTGCGTGCGTGTGTGTTTTAGTAGAGTAGAGCCTCACCTAGAGTAGCGGAGCGAGGCAACAACGTGCGTGCTCACTAGTGCCTTGCTGTAGCCCCGAGCACTACTGTGTAACACTAAGTGGCTCGTGTATCGCTAATGCTGTGGTGCTGTGGTGGCCATCCTGTCCTGTAGTGACGGTAGCTGGTGCAGTGTGGGAAGGAGGCAGACAGGAAGGGGGAATGTGATTTCCTTGTCTAATATTGTGTTTGTTCTGTTTATTTGTTTTTTATCCGTATGAGCTTTGCAAATTTTCATGTGTATCAGTATTGCAGCTCAAGACTGTTGATTATATAACTGCTTTTAAACTTAATTGGATTCAAGCCTGAATTTTTTCATAAACATTTTGGTGCTTCAGCTTTGTCATTGTAATAAAGATGAGTTTTTATTTTTTTTTATTTTCTGTAAAGTAAATGTACTTAGTAATGAAAAATACAAAGCCGTTTCAAAAACTAAATGTAATATATATGAATATTAACATTTCACAAAATAATCTATGAAAATAAATATGTAATCGAAAGGACATGTAACTAAATTTTAATAATATATCATAAAACCCGCACAGAACAACTCTGGTGATCACTGTTTGTGTTGTGCTGTCAGGGTGAGGTGATGGGAACCTGGAGACACTGAGCATTCCCACATAGATTTTGACAAACAGAATTGTGGTGTTGTGTTGCTTTGTGGCTTACATGTGCAGTCAGACTTAGATATTCAGATACTGCAGTTGTCAAAGTCTTTAAATGAGCTAAGTTTTATTAGCTATAAACTTTTGTGTATTAGTCTTTGTAGTTTTGGACAAGAGCTTGAGTGCTGGTTGGCATTTGCAATGGCCGCACTCACTTCAGCCTCATGCAAAAAAGTTTACAAGAAGTCACAATGTCATCACGAGTTTACTACTGCCAGTGTAGGAAAGTAAAAAATAGAGAGAATTTCAAATATACTTACATATTAGCTGTCAAGAAAAAAGTATGTACATTGTAAATAAGTCACGTTTTTCAATGAATGAAGTAGCAGTGAAAGACCAGTGGGTAACAAGGAGGTCCTTCCCCATAAAATGTTCTGCCGATAACAGGGAAAGGAGTAACTAAGGTATTTCCCTCCTGTGTTCTCTCTGTAGGTTTCGTGTCTTCTGCCACTGGATCTGCAACCACAGCCTCTTCAGCAATGTCATCCTTGTCTGTATTCTCATCTCCTCGGGCATGCTGGCCGCTGAAGACCCACTACGCTCAGACTCCAAACGCAATACTGTGAGTCAACAAGTCATTAGCTATCAACCCCAAGTCGACCTTTTGTATCATATTTCAGACTGTTGTTATTTTCCTCACTTTGTTTTGTTCTATTTCCCATGTACTCTACCACTGATTCTTATTTGTTCTTTTGTTGCTTTTATTTAATTTTATATATCCACTGTTTCTTCGTGCATGTCATTTTTTTCAGGTTTACGCTTACTGAAATCAAGCTTTTATTTAACCTTCTTTTACACTATTTCAATGGTTCATCATTCCAGTGTCATCGTATCTTCCCTTTTTTGTGTTGATTTCGTTATCAGTATTTCTCTACTCATGCTGCATTTTCCTTCATGTCCCGTCACCAGATTCTAAACTACTTCGACATCTTCTTCACGTCGGTGTTCACGGTGGAGATCTTCCTCAAGGTCGTGGCGTATGGCTTCATTTTGCACAAGGGAGCTTTCCTGCGCTCTGCCTTCAACGGCCTCGACCTGTTGGTGGTGGCCGTTTCCCTCATATCATTCTCCTTCAAGTGAGTAAGACTGTGGTTTTCTGGTACTGTCTGTCTCTGTGTCTGCTTCTCACTGTCTCTCTCTGTCTGCTTTTGCATCTCTCTCTCTCTCTCTCTCTCTCTCTCTCTCTCTCTCTCTCTCTCTCTCTCTCTCTCTCTCTCTCTCTCTCTCTCAGTTGTTAAATGTTCCTCCATGCTTGTGTGTTGATTCTCTCTCTCTCTCTCTTTGTCTCTCTCTCTGTCTCTCCATCTATCTCTTTATATCTGTCTATGTGTGAAATTAGAATATCTTTAAGTGATCTCTGGTCATATTTGAGGCCAGTTATATTTTTGTGTAGTCTATTTTCCTAGCCTGTTCATCTTAAGCTTACCCGACTCTCTTCATCTCTCTGCCACTGAGTTTCGATGCCTCTACAGGATGGACATCTTGTACTCTATCCTCATTCTTTTTTTCATGATCAGCCTGAGTATAAAAGGATCTGAACATTTTTTTTCTTACCTAGCTCAAAACAGTGTCTGTACTGATTTTTTCATTTCCTTTATTATTTTAGTAATGAGTAAATTTCAGAGTTGTGTGAGGCTGGATCTTTGGTGTGGGTAAAATAACTTGTCTTTGACTTGTTGCCACTCTTTCCAGTACCACCTTTTTGCACTCTCTCCCTCCCCTGCTCACATGAGGAGGGGCAAACAATGCACAACAAACACTTGCACCATTGCCAAGCACTTGTTGTCAACTCAACCTTTGCTTAGTCCCTGTTTCACCTTATAATGTCCCCACTTGCATCACGAATGAAACAACCCAACAACAGCAGAATAATCTGCACATCACAATATTAATCTGGGACATCAGTCCATTCCCACAGCTGGCAATGAAGTTTTGGAGTTATGATGTCAAGGAAGACAACATTAACAGTCTGAAAAATATGTCTTCCTATGAAAGAATTAAACTTCATTTGTCCTCCAAATATCAACATGAACTCGCTTGAAGGAATGAGGAGAGTACCGTGGGAGCTGCTTGTGTTGTGAGCCATTTGTCATGAATGTTCAAATACCACTGAACATGTGTCTTTTAATTGAGAAGACTGAAAGAAAATTCTTCATATGAAATTTTGCTTTACACAAACCAATGGTTCATGTTCACAGACAGCTTCATATATATATATATATATATATATATATATATATATATATATATATATATATATATATATATATATATATATATATATATATATATATATATATATATATATATATATATATATAACCATAAAAATCATGAATATAATCACAATTACTACCCCTTTAGACTCAACATTTTTGACAATAGTAGAATTTTTACCTAGGTTGTGAAAAAATGTTACACAGTGTTAGGTAATGTGATCCAGCAATACATCTAGAATGTTCTCAATTTTTCTTGGGCTCCTCATATTTTTCTTCAGTGAAAATAGATCATCCACACCCTCAAATATTTCTTCACTCCTCAGCAGTGTCATATTTGCCTGTCGCATTCCACAGCAGTGCACAGTTGTTACTTATTTTGGTTCTTGTTTACTTACATTCCCCTATGTCCCAACAACATGAAAATATATAGAGATTATTTTCCTTTATTGAATTCTTCTGATTGAAATTTTCACTTTCACCTAAAACTTCTGCTGTTATGCTTCCCCTTTGATCCCCCTTGGACTGCATTTCCTCAAAGAACTAGTGACTAGCTTCTCCCAGATTCCCTGTTTCCCTAGCCGTATCCTCCCCACAAGAGAAATATTATTTATCCATGAATTTTCAAGATACTAGCTGCTTGCCATATACTGTGATATTTTCCAAATCTTTCAAGGCGTCTGTAAGTAGAACTCTGACGTTAAAATGCAAGAAAATATTTTAACAGAGATATGATTTTAGACGCATAGTGCAAGATATCTCATTTCTTTTTCATTATAAATATTTTTTTCTATGACAAGGGAACGGAATATGTTTGACTTAGATGCATAGTTGCAAGGCATACCGTGGTGAGTCTTGATTATTATTAACATTATTATTATTATCATTATTATTATTATTATTATTATTATTATTATTATTATTATTATTATTGTTGTTGTTGTTGCCCTTATTACTGTAGACATGTCTGCCCTCTGTTTCTTTGTTTGTTTTACTGAGAAGGCTGCCTGTTTATTGTTTGAGGCCGCCTGTGTATGTAGAGGCAAGAATTAAAGTGCTCGTAACATGCCCCAGAATTGACTGTGTGTGTTCATGTGGGCGCTATGTGTTTAGTCTGCAGTGAATGGTGTCAGTGAGTGTGTAGCTGTAAGGCCCAAATGTGTGGTGTGCAGTACTATCTTGAACATGCATTTTTTTCCTTGAGTTCCTTGATCCTTGCCTTGAGTATTGTATTGTGATCCTTCTCCTGGTGGCCCCTTAGTTGTCTTGATGATACAAGTCCCTCCTGACTGATTGAATGCATTCCACATTATATTCTCAGTTGTTGTTTCTTTCATAAGATTTTTATGAAGTTTTGTGTGCATACTTATAGGTTTAATGGTTCATAAGTAAATTTTTCCTTGTCTGATCTACAAAAGATTATTTGCCAAAGTTGAGTTGTCACTAAATATCTTTCACATAAACTTCTTTAAACTGTCATTCCTTGTATCCTCTTAATTGGATTTTAACTTGAGGCACAAACATCTCTCACTTCTGTATTCATGATCAGTAATTGGCTAAAATTAGTCCATTTTGAAATATGTAGATATTGATGCGTGTTGCCAAAGACTTCAATTTTTAATCACATTTAATTTTTACTTACAAAAGTGGTTTTCATTTAGTTAAATATTGAATGATATGCTGCTGATTTGGAAAGAATATTAAAAATTTGGGTAAATTTTTCTTGTCACAGATTTTGGTCATACCAGATTTTGCAAGACTTGAAAACAACCAAGGCAACAATCATTATATAGAATTGAGAAACCCTGAATTTGGAGTTTTCTTCTCTCTACTCTACTGGTTCTCATATTATGATTTATTCATATGTTGTTAGTATTTTGCACTTGATTTTTATTCCCTCTTGAAATATATTGCTTTGATTTTGTAAACTACAGTACTATCTCTCCTCCCCACCAGTACATGCCATCATTTAAATCAGTGCTAACCCTGCCTTCCCTTTCCACTGGTACATTGATGTTCTCCAAAGGCTACAATACATCTGTTTTAGTTCTTGGCAACACGTCAGCCGTGTACACAGTAGTGGCCCTGCCTCAGTGTCCTGTGTGTGAGTGTGTGTGTGCGTGTGTAAGTGCGTGTGTGTGTGTGTGTACGTGTGTGTGTGCGTGTGTGCGTGATTGTGTTTTGCCAAGATACAGCAAACTAACGTGTTCTCCCCTTCTCTTCCCTCCCCCGTACTGTGTGGCAGCCGCGACCTCACCACCAGGTACTGTTAACCCTCCACTCCCCTAGCTGCCCTGCCTCCCTTGCCCCACCACTACTGCCACCAACCTGTCTTGTCATTAAAAGAAAAGTTTAATGCATTGTCCTTTCAGGCATAAAAAGAAATGCAAAACCAAAAGAGTTCCCTTCTCCCCCAAGGGCTAAACTTGCACCCAGTGGCATGCTTTTAAAAGATACTCTCTTCTCTTTCCAGCATTTGATTCCTCCTTGTGACTCTTCAAGTGACTGTGGCATTTGTGTCTGGTTATGTTATTCATCTTTTTACTACATTTAGTTTTTGACCTCAAGTAACAGAGGTAAGTCATAGTTATTCATTATACTTTCACTATTTACAAGATTCTCTCATGCCAAATGCCACTGCCAACTTGTTGCCTCACATTGATTTTCTCCATTTCTTGCATTTTCTGTTGCCTGTGCGTCTTGTGGAGCTTGGGTAGTACAGAATACATGAACTCTATGCTGTCAGAAACACTCATCTTAGGTGGCTTTACACAGTGATAAGAAAAACATTAGACTTCTGCTGTTTCTACTTAGTTGCAAATCCTGCCAAGATTCTCTATACTGTCTCTTGGTGACTGTCAGCTGCCGTTGCTAAAGAGGTGTTGTAGTCACGGCCCCAAGCCACCAGTGCCACTTAAGCCCGCCTCCACAAGCCAAGCCTAAGG
>NC_066552.1:6524123-6669123 GCF_024679095.1 Eriocheir sinensis
AAAACCTTAACAAATATCTCAGTAAATGATAAGTAAGGTCAGTTTCATTTTGCCAATTGAAAAAAAGTCCAGTAAATTGCATGAGCACTTATGTAGAAAATGCATCAACATGATGGTAAATACTTTTTGATTTGAAATCAAATTTTTTTTATAATCACCAATTTTAAAAAATTTATTCTGATATTTACTTAAGTGACGGGGCCTCCTTCTGTATTTGTTGCAAAAAGTTAGTTTTTATCAATTATTTTCTATAATTAGTAAGTGAGGATTATCATTTTCTTCCTGAGTTAGTTAAACAGAGAATGCATCCAAGAGTAATCCCTCATTGTCAACAAGTATATGGGAGCATTTCAAGGTCGAGGCAGACTTTGCAGAACACTGCCATGACATGACAGACACTCAGTCATTCACCAGTAAAGGGGCTCCAGGCTTCCTTAGATTGTAAGGTGACTTGATACTTATAGTGATTCAGCCTGTAACGTAATACCAACTTATGCTGATGTATCAAGAAACACTATTTATTTATTTATTTATTTTATTTTATTCCTGTTCTATTTATATTATGTTTGGACATTCATTGATCTGTAACTATTTATTACAAAGCACAAAATTTCTCAATACCATTATTTTTTTTATTTATTTATTTTTTTATTTTTATTTTTTAAGCACACATAGCTGCGACATACCTTTGTTTGACCTTTTACATCCATTTTGTCTATGTGATGCCATTCCTTTTCATACAAAAGTCTTGCACACATTTCTCTGTACTATGTGCCATTTAGTTAATGTATAGAAAATACGTAGAAACTTACCTACAGAACAGAAATGTTAGAAATTTGTAATCTCTGGTTTCAAGCAAGTACACTAGGTCACGGTGTCTTCACAAGGCCATCGCCAAACTCACTCGACAGGTACTCCTGAGTCATGGGTTCCTCAGAAGGTAGTGTGCAGTACATAGCCATATTCAGATGTAGAACTAACTATAGACTCCTCCTTCAGCCACCACAGACATACTCCATGACCCCACATCCTTTGTGTTCCTGCTAGCTGTCTAACTTCTCAAGCTAACCCATGAGTGTCTCCCTCAGAGACGGTGCCATCTCAGTGGTGAAGATCCTCCGTGTGCTGCGTGTCCTCAGGCCGCTGCGTGCCATCAACAGAGCTAAAGGTCTCAAGGTAAGCTGGGGGATGATTGGGCTACAATAGTTTGGCAGTGGCGCTAAAAAAGGAATAACCCAGATGACAATGGAAAATATTGCAAGCTAAGAGAGAAGCATTGATCACTTGACACCAATAGTTAATGAGTAAATGAGGAGGCTAAGAGGAAGTGCTAAGAGCTAACAGGGGTAATTAAGACCCAGACACAGGCAGTTATAACCATTAGGTAGCTCTGAGCTGATAGGAGACAGCATGAGCTAGGACAGAACACTGAAGCTTGAAATTAAAGTTGAGAGCTATTGAGAGGTTGACTGAGAGGTGAGAGGGTATACTAAAATCTGAATTAATACTTTAGGAAGTAAAATTATGTACTGCAGGCTCAGTGGTTGAGTAAACTCTATGGAGGGCAATCAAATGAAGTTTTCAAAGCGATTCATGTTTTATATGATAATGAACATAGGAATTATTTTTTGTTGTAAATATTCACCTTTGTGGTATTTAGAAAAGTGTGTTACTTGTTTTGCTACTCTACTGTTGATCAAGAGTTTGTCTCTTCAGGTTACTGCAGTTGCATAAATGGTAGCTGTATAAAGTCTTATAACTTTACAGGATCTTGTCAGCAAACCACATCTTCCTCACTAATTTTTCCCACAATTCTTTCCTCTCACACATTGTTGATGGCGGGGTCCTTCTGGGTCACCTTGGTCACCTTAGCATGTAGTTCAGTGCGTCATAGTGGCCATTAAGACCATCGGAAACATCATGCTGGTCACCTGTCTTCTGGAGTTCATGTTTGCTGTTATTGGAGTTCAGTTGTTCAAGGTAAAACTGAAACACTTGCCTCTGGACAGAAAGAGATAGAGGGAGAGGAAGAGAAGAAGGCAGCAGTGTGTCCCATACAACTAGAAAGTGAGGAGAAGCCCAAGGGAGGAGTTGTGTTCATTCTTGGAGAGTCAACTTTGAATCAGTTCATTATCAGAGTACATAAACCCTACTTCTCCTTTCCTAGCTTTAAGGGATGAGCTGCCCTGTCAAACCTCCTCATGGCCCAGCTGACCAGTATGTGTAGCCCCAGGGCTCTGCATTTCTTTGTATGTGCTGGGCAAAATTGTGACTCATTCACTAAAGGAAGAAAATTTATTGCTCAAGGTGTACTGAGCCTTGTATCAGGGATTTGGAAAGAGGCCCCTCAAAGTGCAACATATATAGGGGAAGCATAAGGAATGAAAGGAATATTTTAAAGGATTTCAACATATTTATGTTTTAGTAAGATAGATGACATAGACATCAAAAGTAATGTAATTGCATTGGTATATGCAAGAAAAAAAATACTTAGGCTACAAACATTAGGAATGTACTAAATACCTAGTTCTCATCATGTCTGAGAAAATATTAATTGCCTCACTTACAGTGCAAGAAAGTAAAAGAAACTGCATGGGAGTGTGAACACTGACAGCATGGTGTGAGCAGCTGATCACCTCCCCGTGCTACATCCATCCCCTTGACCTTACACTCTCACCTCACTCGTTCTGTATTCATTCCTGTAGCGCATACAGGGAAAGAAAAGTTTCAACTTGTGTGCTTGTAGTGATAATATAGGCAGAATTGTTAGAAGTGTGCATCCCAGGCAAAGTAGTCAGCATTTTTTGTTTGCTTTTTGTTATGTGCTACATGTCTAAAAGTCATCTGTGCAAGTAAAATATGAAAATGGGATTTTTCTACCCAGAAGTTTAGTTGGTAGTATTTCACTAGAAAAAGAATCATATAATAGTTTTTAATCTAAACAAAGCAGCTGAGCATTACCTTTCCAATGTGTTCTCCAGTGTTTGAATTGCCACCAGTAATGATCCTCATCTGTGATGTCTGCTTATGCTCCTCTTTCACACCATCCTCTCTGCTGCTGATAATACTGTTGCTGTTATTGTTGTTGCTGCTGCTGCTGCTGCTGCTGTTGTGTTCTGTGTGTCTCTGCTTGATGCTCTGTGTTACACTCTTACCACATCAAACTCAAGGATGACACAGGACCTTGATGTCACTCTTAACTATGTAGGCAGATTTAGGGATTTCAACAAATCTCATTATTTTCATAACCGTAGAGTGGGTGTACAGATGTTATTTTGTATTTTACAAAGGTTAAAATCTAAAACTTTTAAGATCAGTGCTGAAAATCCTGCTTTTTCAGTATTCCTATGATCTGTTTTAATCAAGCATACATACATAATTTTTTTTAAATAATAATGATGGATTATTTTTCCTAGATAAATATTTTCATGCTATATCATGATAAAACATCACTTAATATTGTGTATGGAACATTACCACTTCATCCTGGAAGGGAATGTAAATTGCTATCCTAACTAGTCTTTTACTTGATTTTTTTACATTTCTTTGTAGTATGAAGAAAGCAGCAGTGCTTTCAATATACCTATATAACATTGATATGATAATTTTCAATTGCTGATAATTCATCAGATTATAGTTGGTATTAAAAAATGCATCTTCTCCTAGAGTACCGACAAACTTTCCTCATACAGGTAACTCTCGATTTACACGAGTATTGTGTCCTTGAAGAGGTCGCGTAAATCAAAAACAATGTAAATCAAACAAGAGGTAGGTTTCTATCAAAAAATAAATATTCACTTCATTCAGTGGAGAGAGAGAGAGAGAGAGAGAGAGAGAGAGAGAGAGAGAGAGAGAGAGAGAGAGAGAGAGAGAGAGAGAGAGAGAGAGAGAGAGAGAGAGAGAGAATATCAATATCACCGAGATATCCACTCAGGTACTCAGTCTCAGCCTCACTCGTGTGAGGAAGAAATGAGGGACACCATACGGCATGAGCGACTGGCTAGTATATTGGTACCGGTACCCAGCAGTCTGGTACCAGTACCATACAGTATAGATGGTACCGTTAGTACCGGTACCTTCCCACCCCTATTGTTGAGTAGCATGGCAGCATGGGTACTGTATTGTTGTTCAAGTGGTGCGCGAGAAGAACTGAGCTCAGCTGTGTGGCTGCGGCGCTGTGTGAGTCCAGTTGCGTGAAACATTTGGTGGCCACTCCATAAAATATCGCGTATGAGTGAAAAAAAACTTGTAAATTAAACATTTATTTGGATTTTGGACCTCGCGTTATTTAAAAAACACGTAAACCAAACTCGTGTAAATCGAGAGTTACCTGTAGTGTCATTACCACCTGAAGCTTCGGCTGACCTTGCTAACAATGTCTGCTTGTCTTACAAGCTTCTGTGAATCACCTTAAATTCCCCCATGTTCATGTGCTGTGTCATGTGTGTCCACCTGTGTTGCATCTCAATCATCTCACACTCACAGCACCTGCTTCCTTCACACACACACACACACACACACACACACACACACACACACACACACACACACACACACACATGCACACACACACACACACATGCACACACACATGCACACACACATAAATTAACCTCTCAGTGTCTCTCACTCTTTCCTTCCCCTGCCCCTGACCAGTCTGTAGTGAAATGCGTGATCGTTGCCATTAAGACTATTGGCAATATTATGCTGGTCACGTTTATTCTGCAGTTCATGTTTGCCGTGATTGGAGTTCAACTTTTCCAGGTAATGCTTCAATGCATGTTGTGTACTTCCTGTTGCCTTCATTCTGCACTAGCATGTTAGCTCTCATCTTCCAGCATGGTTGTTCTTAACTTCTTACACCTATTTTTTCAGAGCTTCTTTAAAAGTGCAGTTGTTCATCAATCTATATTACCCTAAGAAAATATTAATGATTGGATTTCAAAACTTATATTTGAGTAATAAAATAAAGTCTGATTGTAAAAGCAACATTGCTGAATAAGTAGATAAAAACAATGGAAATGCTCTTTACGTGACTTGAAAAATATGCATAATTCTGCTCTGAGTCATCATCCCCTCCACCATGGTGAAGTGGTTAGCGTGCTTGGCTACAAATCTGCTGGGCTGAGTTTAAATCTCAGCCCAGGCAGTCGGTGTGCAATCTACCCAGGTGTTCATCCTCCCTTTTGGGCTAATTAAATGGGTACTTGGGGAAACTTGGGGTAGGTAACAGTGCTAACTTGGATTTCACACTGGCCCTGTCTCAGGGTAATGGGCTCTTTCCCACCAAGGGTTCAAGGGTCAATGTGACAGAGATGAGCACTGAGACCACACACAGTTTTAGCATATGCTCCCAATTTTCTTTTACCATTCCCACAAAGGGGCTGTGTTGTGGTTACACCTGTTATTAACCCACACAATGCAGTTGTTGATGTGTAGCACCAAAGATGCCATGTAAAGAAGTTCTGACTCTCAGCCTATTTTTATCCTCCCATAAGCATGTGGGTGATTGTTGCCATGCCTGATAATATGCACAAAGTAGTCATGATCACTGCCGAGGTAGGCCAAGGGAAGGAAACATAGAAATCACAAGTGGTACAGCTAGCTTCCTCCATAAATCAATTTATACTAAGATACATTAGTTTTATTTTCATAATTATAATAATTGGACGAGGTCATTAGGTTGCTCTCATCTTTGTTTTTGTAGTACTATCTGGCATTCAGCCGACTATGTTCCAAGTGACATAAGGGAGTGCAGTGCCAAGAGAAGAGTAACACAGTCATGGAAGATACAGTTATGTGAAAGCAAACTTTACAGAATTTAAGAAATATTTTTTAGTAGTAGAGTGAAGGGTGAAAAATCTTTCTGTACCTTTATAATCTTGGTGTGGAAAAGCACATGCCAAAACAGGTGGGACAGAGAACTGAAAAAAAGATTGGTTCAGCATTAGTTGGGAGGCAGCTAAAAAGGGAAGGGATGCGGATTGGATTAAGTCAAGAAAGAAGTACCATTAAAACAAGGGAAGAGTACAAAAGTATTAAAAATGAATATGTAAAAAATCACAATAGAAAACTACTATGTTGAAAGAGGGATAATTAACAAGTATAAGTAAGAACCAAAATTGTTCTATAGGCATGTCAATGGCAAATTGAAACATAAGGAAGGGGTTGGCGAAGTGAAAGTAGAAGGAAATATCTACAAAGATACAGTAAAGCAAGCTGAAATAATGAACAAAAGATTCCAATTTCACGTTGCTGAAGAAAGTGATTTTGTGGGGTGGGCGGGAGTGACTAAAAATTCATCACTGAAGGACATAGAAGTAGAAGTGCATAAACTACTATCAACTCAATACATAAAGAAGACATAAAGATACAATGATATATCGAACTAACTTCAAAAACAATGTAGACAATAACTGGCAGAAAAGATTCACAGCCTAATAGATTTTCACTAAAAGAATGAAAAGTGCCATGGGAGTAGAAGAGGGCTAATGTGAAACCAATTTAGACAGGAGGGAATAAGGAGCCCTGATCTATAGACCAGTGTCCCGGATTAGCATGGTGACAGAATTGTGTGAGGGAATATTGAAAGACAAAGGGATAAAAGTGCTGCAAGAGGTGGGTATTTTGACTGAAAGCCAACTTGGATTCAGAAGTGAATGCCATGTATTACTACAGGGAATATAGAGAATGTATACAAAATGTTTTTTTCTTCTTGAACAGAAGAATAACTAACTATTGGACATGGACAGAAATGGAAAAAAGAGAAGATGCGTGAAGGATATTTAGAAATATAGTTTTCCACATGGATACATTAAACTGAAATGCCTGGACATTGAGATTATAATTATCCACACCCAAACTAAAATTGATTTTAAACTAAATTTGACAGATTGGGATGAGATGGGCCATCATGAGCACAACTCATTTCCTGTATATCACCACTAGGTAAATACACACACACACACACACACACACACACACACTTGGTGTCTCTTCTTTTGTAATTTACAAATTGTGGAATAAAATGGAAGAAGTAGATAATGAGGAGTTGCTACTAAGAGAAGTAAGGAACACCAGCAACACACAAAGACACAGTAAAAAATTGAGAAAGGGAAGATGCTTGAGAGACAAAAAAATATTGCTTCCCGCAAAGAAACATAGAGGTTTGGCATAGATTAAGTGACGAAGTAGTATCAGCGAAGAGTGTGCACAACCTTAAGGAAAAACTAGACAAGTACAGATATGGAGACGGGACCACACGAGCGTAAACCCAGGCCCTGTAAAATTACAACTGGGTAAATACAACTAGGTAAATATACACACACACATAGTTGGAAATCTGATCAGTATGTGTTAGCATTTCATAATAATAATTATGTTGAGAATCCTGTAACAAGGAATTCATGCATTCCTTATGCTTCCCTGGCACGTTGAAGCTGTCGTGTTTCAGTATTTATGTGCACTTTTTTCTCTGACCTTCATTGTGTTCATTCTGCCCCTCCCCATTCCCTGAACACCCTCAAACCCTTGCCCGGATTCCTCTGCTCACATTCCTTATGTTGAGGCACTGGTACTTACCATAGAGAAGTTTTAATCAGTTTCATAGAAAAAATAAATCCTTGTATCTCTTTCATTTGACATAATGATTGAAGAATTGAGTGGCCATGATGAAGGTAGCCTTCTCCTCCGTCCCCTCTATGCCTTATCTACCCCATGTTTGTTTGTCTTTGTTTTTTCCTTTTTGTATGTTTATCTTCCTCAAGTACTCCTTCTTTTGCATTTGTTGAAAAGGGTGCAATACAAGTATATGTTTATTGAACTCACCTGTCAGTCTCCAGATGACTTCTTTCATTAAATTGTAATGTAAAAAATGTGCTTTGAATTAGGAGTTTTTGCTTACAGTAAACAGGCTTGAGTTGTTATTCACTTTGAGTAGTAATTGTAAAAATTTTCATACTGTTAAGTTGTTTTGTGTTTTGTAAAGCATTCTTCAACAATTAGGAATTACTTAATGTGAAGTAACAGTACATTTTTGGGGGGCATTTAAATGTATATATACTAATGACTTTTTCCTTATCAGGTAGTTACATTTTATAAAATATAAAGTATTTTTCTAGCTCATGAATTACAATCTGCCATCTGTTAAAGGGTTTGCATCCCAGTCAGTAAATCAGTGGACTAATGACATATTTTCTTGCTCACATTCCAAACACTCCAGGGAAAATTCTTCCGCTGTAATGATCGCTCAAAAACCCTGGAATCAGAATGTAGGTAAGTCCTTGCACCTATATACTTTTCTTTCAGGTCTTTTATGTCATTTTATATAATTAATATTCATTTTACTTGGTGTCTTTTAGGGCAAGTTCTTCAGTTGCAATGATAGTTCCAAATCAGAGGAGACCGGGTGTCAGTAAGTAGTGCCGGTGAGCCGGCGTGAGTATGTGTTGCCCCGCTGTGTGGCGGCTGCCCTGTGTGCTGCTGCCGTCGCCGCTGCTTTTCATGTATCCTGGGCGTGGCATTACTGGTCACTCACCGTAAGAGATTAGTTCTGAGCTGCACCACCCTTAGGCCGTGCCAAAGCTGGCTTGGGACTGAGTGTTCTTGAAGCAGCAGTATTATATGAGTGAATTGCAAATTTTGGATCACAAGTGTGTGCTGCTGTACTTTTTGCTCCTTAGTTACTTCCTTTTTCACTTCAGGGGTGATTATGATTTCTTTTTTGTTTATGCACTAGAGGAAGCTCAGGGCTATATGCAGCACAAATACTGTTCCTGCTATTTCACATAATACTGGAAAGTAAGAGCAAATAAGCAAGGAATGCAAGTGTTAGTGATCAAGTAATCATCGTTACACTAGTTGTTTACACATCTTAGGGAATGTGGAGGCACTGCATAATACAAATACTCATTGGGCTAAGGAGTTCAGCACAGTCCATAGTAATATCATCTTAACCTGTTTTAATACGTACTGTTTGCTCCTGAGAAATGTGATTTTCTCTTCCACTATGCAGTAAACATTCATGAAAAATTAACTGTGAGAATGCAGGGGCTGAGAGGACATAGGAAGAAACTTAATAAAGGAACCTGTTTGAGCGACTTAAAAATGTATAGTTTTTCACATTGAAGTGTTAACACATGGAACAGCTTGCAGGAAGAGGTGGTGGAGGCGAACAGTGTCCAACAAATGAAGTAAAGGCTGGATGAATGTAGATATGGAGACAGGACTATTAGAGCTTAGCTTGGGCCCGGTAGACTACATTAGGTAAACACACACACACACACACACACACACACATTATGGGTGTGAACAGTAATGCCCAACAGGATTAACATCAGTTTGAGTATTTATCTATTTTGATTAAACTCCAATTTCAAATAAAAAAATTTAAACCAGTAACTAATTCCCCTTTCAATCAAACGTTTGCTCTTCAAGTTAAACTAATTTATTATTTTGCATTGCTCTCTTTACTACAACTGTGCAGCAGACTTTATTTTTGTGTGTGCAATATTCCTTATATATTTATTTTCATCTTGCCAGATTTTGGTGCTCTTCATTTGTCTATGTGTGTGCAATGCCTTCTCTCATCCAGGATTTTAATATCAGTGTGATGTTCCTGCTATTTATCTAACACATTTCTTTTAATTTTCATATTTTTTTACTGTTTTACCTTTTTTTCACATTTTCAATCAATAATTTCATTTATCACAGAATTCTTTTCCTCTTTTTATATGACTTCCAAATTTGTTGCAGTGTCCTTTTTCCACTCAGTTAAGTTTCTCCTCACACTGCTAACCACTGCTGTCTGCCCCCCACCTAGAGGCCAGTTCATCGTGTACCATGACGGTGACATAACGAAGCCCATGGTCGAGAAGAGATCATGGGAGAGGAATTCCTTCCACTTTGACAATGTAGCCAAGGCCATGCTCACCCTCTTCACTGTGTCCACCTTTGAAGGATGGCCAGGGTAAGCTGTCAAATATGTTCCATACACCCTTCTAAAATATATAATTTCTCCAACCAGTTACTGTTAACGTAACACTTATTTATTTGATAGTTTTATACTACGTTGGATTTGAAGCTTCTTTTGTGACCCATTTTCCTTATCCTTTCCCATTTGTCCTTTCCCAGGTTGTTGTACGTCTCCATAGACTCCAACACAGAGGACATGGGGCCAGTACATAACTACCGACCCATGGTTGCAGTTTACTACATCATCTACATCATCATTATTGCCTTCTTCATGGTCAACATCTTCGTAGGTTTTGTTATCGTGACCTTCCAGAACGAGGGTGAACAGGAGTACAAGAACTGTTGCCTTGATAAGAATCAGGTGGGTGTAAATTATCCCTTCAAGTTGTTCAGTAGAGTGTGGGTGAAGAAATGCTGCACCAGGGGCACAAGCAAGGTGGGAATATTAAGCAGTAGCTTGGCAATTTCCACAAATGAAAAATATGGCAAAATTAGAAATATATAAATGCCACCTTGTTTTAAGCAGTATGGATTATGAGGAAACATTGAAGAGATTATTATTAACTTTGTTAGAGTAAGGGAAGGAGAGAGGTAATTTCATTGCATTATTTTTCTTCAGCGGAACTGCATAGAATTTGCACTGAAGGCAAAGCCTGTGCGGCGCTACATCCCCAAAAACAGGTTTCAGTACAAGATCTGGTGGTTTGTTACATCACAGCCCTTTGAGTATGCCATCTTTGTACTCATCATGCTCAACACTGTCTCGCTAGCCATGAAGTTCCGAGGGGAGCCAGAGATATACACTCATGCCCTGGACATACTCAACCTTATCTTCACGGCTGTATTTGCCCTTGAATTCGTCCTCAAAATCATGGCCTTCAGATTCAAGGTGGGGGACTCCGTGTTTACATTTTTTTTGCCCTAAGAGTCATGCAATCACCTGTAGTTAGGCCTAACATAAGACTCCATATATCAAATTTCTTGCATGTTTTGTTTGAGTAAAAAGTTCAGTGGTGGATATCTATTTATGTGAAAGCAGATGGATTTTTTTGCAGATTATCTTGATGTTTTTATTAAAGTTGCAGGTTCTAGACAGATATTAAAGATTTCTTTAATCCAACTTTCAAAGCATATCTTTCAAGAACGGTCTTTGCAGCATTTTTTATATGAAAGGTCTTAAAGACAAATTCATACATATATAAAGATATATACATACAGAAATTAAGCAAATTAATTCACATACATAAAATATGTGTAACGTCCAACACAGATATCTATACTCCCTTTAGCTACATGTGTCTGTGAAACAAGTGTCACAACAGAGCACCCTATGGGGCCCTCCAGCAGGACTCCAGTGGCACTCCTCATTATGTTAATCTTAAGCACAAGAAACACACATTGGTAGAACAACATAGGAAAGACACAAGTGACCAGTGCAGAGGCAGCTGAAATGTAGTGTAGCATGTGTACATGTATGTTTTAGAGTGTATTTTGAGTATATTCTGTGGATGGATGCATATGGATAGGGGCTTGAGTGTGTGTGTGTGTGTGTGTGTGTGTGTGTGTGTGTGTGTGTGTATTTACCAACTTGTGATACACAGGATATGAGCCATGCTCTTGTGGTCCTGTCTCTGGGTCTTAATTGCTCAAATTTGATTTTAAAATCATTTAAATCTTTAGATTGGTGTGTGTGTATGTGTGTGTGTGTGTGTGGGGGGGGGGGGGGGGTTAGACACATTGGCTGAAGTTGACAAAGGTAGGACTCCTGACTATTGAAGGGCTATATTCAATTAGTTGATTACTTCCATGAGTCAAAAAAAAACAAAAAAAAAAACATGATATCTGCATTTTAAACATCAGTTTTGGGAAATGGGTGACCTGGTGATTGACTGGGTGGCTCACTGGCTCACAGCCGTGGGGGTCTTGGATTAAAGCCTGGAGCCGGGTGGAGACAAATTAAAGGAGCACTTTTCTAGACTGTTGACTGTTTGCCTGCCAGCGAGTGGGAGTGGTGTAATTTGGTTTGTGGTTTTGCAGTCACAGTGTTTGTAACTCTAGCTTTGTGAGGTAATAAGTGTGCTCTGCTTAGTGGACACACACATGCAGCCATTATTAGATCCCCCACTATCAAGGAGGACAGGGTGCATTAAAGTTACATGCTAATGGAGGAAAATAACCTTCAAAAATAGTTTCGGTTTGCATAGTTCTCACAAATAGGTAGTTTGAATTTTTTTTATACATAATCCAATTTTTTTCAAATATTCTTCGTATGATGTTTTATCCATTAAGGAAAATTTTGTGAGAGTTCAATTCAACTTTGTGCATAGCCCATGCTCTGCCTCTTTTCATTAGCTAGTTAAATTGAAAATTAAAAAGGACCCTGGGTCTTAAATTGCAGTTGAATGACATGGAAGGCAAATTAACTTCTTAAATGCAGCCCATCAGATATAAGCTTGAGGATAATATGCCAGCCAGAGGCCAGCTTGAGGATCCAGCCCGACCATCACCCAGGACTGATAGGTTGGCAGACCATTGCCATATCCGTTTTTGACAAAATGTTACCACCCTTTCTGTTGTCATCTGAGTTGGCCGTACATGGCACTCTGCACACACTAATGCCTCGCCCTTCCCAGACATCTCAGCAAAATTGTTTTGCAAGGTGGAAGGATAAATTATGTCTGAATTTTGTTTGAATATCTACATCAAATACTATCTCTGCATATTTGATGTATTTATTTGTTAACATAAATGTTTAAATGCAAAAGCAAAACTGCTCATGAATTAGTATTTATTTTATTTTCCATAGATTTAGTATTGCAAACCAACTACACTTACTCACTTTTTTCTCATTTTATTCATTAACTTCTATTTTTCTGTAATCTAGCCAGCCTCACCTCAAATCCCCCTGTTTATTTTCATCCTCTGCACCATTTTCAGTTTTACTTTCTAGATCCGTGGAATATCTTTGACTTCTCAGTGGTGCTGGGCAGTATACTCGACATTGCCTACTCTAAGTTGGAGGTTTGTAAGAAGCCGTATGTGAGAGTGCAAGGAGCATCCGTAGGCTAGGTAGTTGCTGCCGTAGGACTCACCTCACATAACACTTGTTGTTGCCAGTTGCACACTAAAAGGAGGTAAACATGTGTTTGTTGGGACCACTGGCCCCTGAGACAAGTGGGAGATGTAAAACAGGAGAAGGTACCTCTCACGCAGTTGTCTGAGTCTCCGGATCACTGGTCCTAGCAGCACACACCATGGGGGAGATGCTGATGTGTGTGTGGCTTTACAGATCTCCAGTTTCCTAATTGGTTGAAGATATGTCTAGGAAATCCCTTCCAGTTATGGGTATTTTTCAAGAGGAAAGAGGTATTCTTGCTCTGAAAATGTAGTTAGCCCTTGTGCTGGATTTGAAAATTTAGTTTCCATTTTCCATCTTTTTGAAAACGTTTCAGTGCTAGTAAATTTTCCAAGAAAACGTTTAATAGCACCAAGAAGTTTTCAAGGAGATGGAAAATGGACACTGAATCTCCATATCAGAAATGAAACTATTTTAGATTTTTCTCTCAAAATTGAGACCCAGAAGACCTAAAACAGTGCAGTCTAATCCTTGTTCAGTTCCATATCATAGGTGCAGCCACCTGGTCTCACCCTTGCTTGTTCCCCACACCCTCTGCCCACCATCTCCCCCAGACAGCAACAGTCCTGTCAAACTCTTGCAGCTCCTCTCAACCCTGAGCTGCCTAAATGCCACACATCAACAAAGAAGTATTATAAACCCCCAAACTCCTACTGTGACTCTGGTCTTCCCAATAGTTTACAGTGTTCATCACTGCCTGAACAGCAAGGAAGTTGCTGCTCACTGGTGTAGGTTATACTACTGTAGCTTTTGGCTGTAGAAACGTTTGGTGCCTAATGTGTTTTTTCTCTTTACTCTCTGTACTTGTTTGCAGTATTACTTTGGAGACGCGTGGAATGTCTTTGATTTCATCATTGTACTCGGCAGCTTTATTGATATCGTCTACTCCGAGGTCAATGTAAGTATTCTTTCATTAACCTGCTTCCTCTGACTTTTAGAAATGACCAATTGCATTTGTTTTACCAATCAGTTGACAAATCACATGAGAAAATTTGACATTTTTCACTTCCAATGCCTTTATTTTACTAATAGAAAATTAGGTGAATCTAATGATGCGAGTATATATCAGCATTTTATTTGTTAATACATATATCTGCCAATTTGACAATTTCATTTTATTGTTAGAGTCAATGGTGAAACTATGCTGTATTTCGGGTGCAAATTCAACCTAGAGGGTCTTGAATACATACTGGGTGTGTATTTCTATACTACCATGGGCCGGGTGGCTCAGTGTGCTTGATGCTTGCCTTGTGGCCAAGAAGTTATGAGTTCAGTCCCAGCTCGTGGTGGCTTCTCGGTGAAGGAGGCAGCAGTCTCTTGTAACCCTGGCCATGCTATATGGTCTTAGCTACTTAGCTCCCATGATTATTTAATCCCTTTTTTTTTATATTTCTATAGCACACTGATTTTGAAATTTTGTGTGCAGTGTTATTCTAAAACTCAAGAACATTTGCAGAAGAGTCTGGAAAATGCTGTCTTTGAATGGAAAGTCCGTGTGTCTCATTGGTGCTTTATGGGTGTGGAAGTGGGAGGCTTCTTTTTGCCACGGTGGCCAGGGAGGAATGACTTAGTGGAAGACTTGACTGGAAGCCCCAGCACTTGAAGGCTTTTAGAGTTGTTTGACAGTAAAATGGAGGGATGGAAGAGTCACATTATCTACCATTAGGAACTTTGCTTCAAGCCCTTCTTTTTCAGTTTTCGGTGCTCTAAAAAAATTACACAAACATCCATACGTGCATGGGCTTGATTTAACAGCTGTTATGTGTGGTCAGCTAACTTTTGCTTTGCCTCAAAGTCATTTTCATTCAATACTAATGCCCATTTTTTGTTTGTTGAATGTATACAGGTTGCATTCAGTCACACTCCTTAGTGAAGGGATACGTATTGCCATTAAAGTGATGGTTGATGTACATACACTTCCTACATCTTATCAGTCAGCATCAGATTTTCTCCAAGGGTAATACCAGTTTAGATGCTACGGATTTTGGCCTCATCCAACTCGTCCATGTCCCAAGAGGTGGCGAGATGTGTGTGGTTCTGGTTTACTTCATGGAAAATAGTTGGAATTTGTCATACGTATTAGTAGTGGCTAAGTACCAAGCAGAATTCACTCATGGATATCTTTGATTATTTTATAGCCCCATGACAACTCTCCCATGACACGTCATGTGAAAAGTTCTGTGCAGTGGTGTATTGGTCCACTTCTATTAAGTTCATGATAGACCTGGATGGCATAGAGCTCTTGTATGAGAAAGTAGCTTGTATGATAGTCAATAATGGCATACTCATGGTTCAGGCTTATTGTTTAGCCAGTCACTGAACTACAGTGGTTGATAACTTTTGGCATGAGTTCCTGTCCATGTTTCCCTCTGTCATCATCATTGTTCTTCCCTGACTCTTCATGTTGGGAGTTTGGCCTCTGTACACCTGTCTTCATAATAGGAGGAGAGTTTTTAGCCAATACTTTTATACTTTTCTTCCAAGGTCATATACTTAATAAAGGATTAGGTCAAAGGTTATAAGAGTAAATCAGTGATCTGTTGTGTAAAGGGGTTTTATGTTGAAATATATATAATTTTTATGTTCCTCATAATATTACTGTACTGTGTGGGAGTATCTGTTAATTCAAGCATTAGGTTCAGTTAAGGTTCTATGGTCTCACTCTTTTCTTCACTCAAGAAAGAAGTTAACATACCAACAGAATGTCTACAAATTCATCATTGGAAAGTTAATATATATATATATATATATATATATATATATATATATATATATATATATATATATATATATATATATATATATATATATATATATATATATATATATATATATATATATATATATATATATATATATATATATATGTGTGTGTGTGTGATGAAGTGGTGCTCCCAGCGTTGTCATTGGTGTCGGGTGTAGCAACTCCTTTGCTGCACTGTCTGTTTTTTTTAAGTGATGGTCATGGAAGTTCTGACAGCAGTGATACTGATGATGTCTTGTGGTGATGGAGGTACGGTGACAGTAATGATGTAGCACTTTTGGTGGTATTGGTGGCAGATACAGAGTGGTTATGAAGCTGAAGTAGTTGTGGAGAATGTGACTTAATAATGTGTTGGAGATAGAATTGGTAGTGATGGTGGAGAGGTCATGTGTTGTGGCAATAATGCTGATGCTGGATTGCTAACTTGTGGTTATGGTCTATTAACCTTATGTTACTGCCGTGGTGGTGGAGCATGACAGTCTGCTGTGTTGGTGGTGGAGGTGTGTTCTGGTACAGTGGTTGTGGCAGTTGTATCATTAGGGAAAATCTGGCACCCTTTGTCCCCTGGAGTCTGTATGGCTGACTTTAGGCTTCCTCACACCAGAAACTAGTGAGCAATCAGGCGCAGGCAGCAGCTGAGAGCATGGGCCAGGAGTACTACAGGACCAGAAAGGTTTGTCCTGAAAAAACTCGGTGTGGAGGTTGTACAGGCACAGCACACATTTACATTTCTTTCCCTCCAACCAAAGTGTAGTGATGTCTTTTTGTTACATTCACTTAGAACAAAAGAGGATTTAATCTCTGAAGAGTTTTAATGATTTTGTACATAAATGAGCGCCACCAATAAAAGAACACCTTTCAAGTTTACAGTTTTGAGTAAAGTTGCCATATCATATATCCTATGTCTGTATTAAGTACTGATACTCATTTTTCAGTGATGTCCATGTTACTTTTCTAATAGTTAGCACTGTCAACATTCTTCATGCTGAATATCAAACATTAACTTACATGATGACTCAACACTCAGTTTTTTAAGCAATGTTTTTCTAACAACAATTTTTCTACTAGTTACTCTACAACTTCCATACCCTGTTCTTATATCAGTGTTGTGATTGTGCCAGTAAACACATGGCCGAGTTGTGGTAATCCCTACACTTGCTAGTTACCCTCCCTTGTTAGAGCACGAGTGTGTGTGTGTGTGTGTGTGTGGTGTGTGTGTGTGTGTGTGTGTGTGTGTGTGTGTGGTGTGAGTGTGTGTGTGTGTGTGTGTGTGTGTGTGTGTGTGCCAAACTAAGAGAAGGTAACTAGTACAGTGCCCATCTGTCACCTGTGTCATGGGTGCCAGAGGGTAAGGGAAGCCCCCTCATGCCAGGGTAATAGCTTGAGGAGTGTGTGATAGGGCCCCCAGTGGCAGCGGGGCAGCTGGTGCTTGTTGGTGGTGTCTGTGGTAGAGCCTCGTCTTTTAGAGTAGTGGTGCACACAGCCCTTGCACACACACTTACATATGCCCCATGCACATGCCTGCCATCCAGTTACCTACCCGCTTACCTATCTACACACACACACACACACACACACACATCAGGCATGTCATTTACATTGAAATTTATTGACGAAACAAACAATAAAGAACAGACATGTAAACACTGTAATATCTGTGCATGGTATGTTGGTCTATAAAGTACTACACATTGTGATGTAATGTAGGAAACACTGTGTACATCTCTCATTAACATATTCATGGCAAAGCTGTCATCAAAAACAAAACTACATGGTCTCAACCTAAATTCAAATGTGTGATGGAAAATAGAAGAGAAAGACAGTGCAATTTTTTGGCATTGTTATTTATAGTTTAAGTATTCACCTCGGTTAATTACCAGTTCTAAATTTCTTTTGCATTATTTGTAATTTAATACCAGTTAGAGAACAATACAGTTTATTGATATTTTGATGATAGGGAAATATGAACAAAACCTTTTCATCTAGCAAATTTATAAATTTATGGAAGTTAATGAAAATACAGATGCTGTAACTCAGTGAGCCATGCTAAATGTCCATTCTTTAAGTAAAATTAGAAATATCGTATGTTTTCCATCAGTTTTCTGGAGGTAGGATCGAGGTCATAGAATTTTTTTTTTTTTTTTTTTTTTTTTTTTTTTTTTTTACAGCAAGACTGATGACATATAACACTCATGTCACTCAGAGGTACTTGATGTAATACACGTAATGCCGTGTAACACACCACACGGTGTAACATCACCCACTCCGGTAACCCAGCCACCACGCCATCACTCACAACACACCAACCACTCTTACGTCAACATCCACCACATGTGCCAGGCCATCCACCAACATGCCTTGTTTAACTGCTACACCTCATTCCATCCTTCAACATACACTGCTCCATTTGAGCCACTTCATCCACTTTGTACACCATTTCACCCACTCACACAGTTATACAGCCTCCCCCATCATGCACGTATTGAAGAAAAAAATTATTATCATGAAATGCTTCATATACTCTTTTCATTGCAAGACATCATTCAGTCTGTGAAAAGGAAGTATGCTGTTTATGTGAAGTAGGTAACTTGGCTTCATGTGTGTCTTGAAATAGTTATGTAGAATCAGTTGGACATTTAATAGTTTCTCCATAATTCAAGCTTGATTTTTGTATGATCTAAGATAAAAAGATATACAAAAATAAGGGACTGATATCTGCACCTCTTTTTTGTTTGTGAGCCTTGACATGGCTTCAGAAACCAGCATAATATACCAGCCAGAGAAGTTTGGACTTTTGCATTTCATCTATACTCTCTTCACACAAACTTTAGTGCCAAAGAACATGTTGTACTGACTGTCTTCAGCATGCAAAGACGCAAGATTGGGCTCTTGCTTAAGGATGGTTGATCGCATGGTGTATACAGAATAGCAAGAAATTATCCTGGTGTTCATTTTTAACATACCTCCTGGCCCTCCCTGGCACTCGGTAGCATGGTGCCACCCTGGATTCCTGCGTCAGTGTTATTCCTGCTGTCCTTCATCGTGAGGTCACTGGCACCCCCCTGTAGAGCCATATCTCTGTATGTGTGGCTGTGTGTTATAGAAGCTGCCTGTGTTTTCCTGTACAGAATTTTCCCCCACTATTTGTTTTTTGGGGCATTCAGTATTTTCTTTGTGGTAGATGAGACTAAATAAGAGATGAGTATTCCATTTTAAAAAGAAGTTACACATATTTCTCCTGGTGATTATATTCAGAGTGTTTGTATAGTGTTTTCCCTGAAGTTTTTGCAGTTATACACATTTTTTTCTAAGTAATTTTTTTGTTTAACTATAAGTCTTTCTGTTGTCTTTATATATAAAAAACACATCACTATTATCTAGTGCGAAACTTTCTTTGTCATATCATTCCATACCATGTGATACACTTTGCTACACTTGCTCAAAAAACTTCTGATCCATAAAAAAATATTGTTTTGCTTTAACTGCCTTTAATTGCTGACGGTACATATCTCTGTAGTAATTTATATATTGGCAAGGAAAGTGTGTTCTAATTCACATCTTATCTCAGTAAATTGCCCCCAAGAGATACATCACAGAACTCTTATCAACTTTACAACATTACACTACACTATATTTCTATCTCTCCTTTCCCCTACCAACACCCCAGGCATCTCTAATTACATCTTCAGCCTGTTTTCTCCTGAGGTTGACAGAGTAGGGACAGCATTCTTTTTTCTAAGTCCTCAAAAACTTGTATATACTTCAGGCTGGAGAACTTAATTTTCATTCTTTTCATCCACCACCTACTACCACACACTCATATGCCAGTATATATACTACGTACACAAAGCAGTAATGTAATTCTTCCACCTTAGCTTCCACCTGCCTTTGAAATACTTAAAATGTAGTTGCTGTACCCAAGTGCTTACATATGCACAAATCATCATGACAAAGACTTCACTATTTATGAAGTCAGTCCTCCTTTTCAGTCCTTTGTTGCAGAAACTGCCACTCAGACCTAAGTGATGCATCTTTCACGTAAACAAGCAGCCATCACATAGAGTCAGTAGTTCATGTGTTCACCCTCATCATTGTGTGGCTCAGTAGTGGTGCACTGCCTCGTGGGGGAAGGTTTTGTTTCCTTGCCCAGCTGTGAATGGTAGTCTGGCTTTCCTGAAGGAGGAGCCATGTATGTGTGTATGTCTGTCATATACAATGTATGTTGAGCTTAGATCCCGTTAACACTGTTCCAAAGGTATAAGTTTAGCTTCTAAGCTTTTTGAACAAGCTTGGCTATTTATCACATTATTTGTAGAAATTATTGTTTCTATTTGCTATATAAAATTTAAAATGTGGGTGAGGTAAGGGGAACAATTATATTTTCTTTTATTTTTGCTGGCTGAAGCAAATGCCATTGCCATGAATTTCTCTGTCTCCCTTTTGAGTCATGAAGTGCTAGACTGGAGGCAATCTTTAAAGGCATGACTCAGTATCAGCCAAGTCAGACCACTTTATTGGTGACCTTGACCCAGTAGCTGTGACCTCAGCCACTCACAATGGAGGGCGAGGAATGCTTGCCAGGCTTTTGTTTTTTGTCTGTCTCTGTGTTTGATTTTTTAAAGTTTTCATGTGTTTTGGTGTGTGTGCGTGTCGACTCTCCTCTACAGGCAGCTATGTGAGACTTTTCATGTCTTGTATTTCTTTTTCATGCTTCGATCTCACCTCTGGTTCCCCCAACTGCAAATACTCAACAGCAAGAGAGCCCACCGGATTGGGTTTGTTCTGTCAATACCATCTTGCTTCTGTACTGTTATATCATTTAATTTTTTACAAATATACATACATAATTAACTGTATGTGTTGTAGGTGTCTTGTAATCTGCTTGGCCCAGTAGTTTAGATACAAAAGCCCATATTTTAACTCATCTTCATTCTCTCTCTCTCTCTCTCTCTCTCTCTCTCTCTCTCTCTCTCTCTCTCTCTCTCTCTCTCTCTCTCTCTCTCTCTCTCTCTCTCTCTCTCTCTCTCTCTCTCTCTCTCTCTCTCTCTCTCTCTCCAGGTAATTACAGGCCCATTAGTCTAACTTCGGTTGTAGGTAAGCTACTTGAGGGCATAATTAGAGACAAAATTGTGAGTTACCTTGAAAGCCACTCATTAATTGGGGACTCACAACATGGCTTCCGAAACAAAAGATCCTGCCTGTCAAACCTATTAACCTTTTATAACGACCTCTTCACTGTTTATGACGTAACCAAATCACTGGACGTAGACTATCTTGATTTCCAGAAAGCGTTTGATAAAGTCCCACATCATAAATTACTTTACAAATTAAAGCAAATAGGCATTGATGGTCAAGTAAACCAATGGATCGTGAATTGGTTGAGCAACAGACAACAAAGAGTAGTGATTGACAGATTTAACTCAGAGTGGGCGCCGGTCACTAGTGGCGTCCCTCAGGGCTCGGTTCTTGGCCCAGTGCTCTTCATTATTTACATCGACGAAGTGGATGTTGGACTCAATAACCGCATTAGTAAATTTGCAGACGACACAAAGATTGGTAACTCGGTTCTGACTGACGAAGACAGGCAAAGCCTCCAAGAGGATTTGCACAAAATTTCAGCTTGGTCGGATAAATGGGAGATGCCCTTTAACGTAGACAAGTGCCAGGTCCTTCAAGTTGGAACGAGGAATAAGAAGTTCGATTACGAAATGCGCGGCGTTAAACTCAAAAGCGTTCAGTGCGTCAAGGACTTGGGGGTCAAAATCACGTCAAACCTCAAATTCTCACAGCAATGCATCGATGCACAAATAAAGCGAACAGAATGTTGGGCTTCATTAAAATGAATTTTTTATTCAAGAATAAAGATGTAATACTCCCGCTCTACAATAGTTTAGTCAGACCCCACTTAGAATATGCGGTACAGTTCTGGTCTCCCCACCATGCAAAGGATATTGCTAAATTAGAAGGTGTTCAGCGTCGGGCAATGAAAATGATCCCTTCCTTGCGCAACAAATCCTACGAAGAAAGGCTTTCTACTCTTAACATGTTCTCTCTTGAGAAACGTCGCCTCCGAGGAAAACTGATCGAATGTTTTAAAATACTTAATGGTTTCACGAATGTAGACAGATCAACATTGTTTATGATCGATGACACTTTGCGCACGAGGAACAATGGCGTAAAACTCAGATGTAGACAAGTAAATTCAGACTGCACCAAATTTTTCTTCACCAACGTTGTAGTGCGAGAATGGAATAAGCTTCCACCATCAGTGGTCCAGTGTAACACGATTGACTCCTTCAAAAATAAGCTCGACCATCACATCCTTCAACTTAATATCAACTAGAGTAGAAATGCAACGTTTTGGAGCCTTCTGATTAATGTAAAATCACTTCAGTTTAAGGACAGACCACCAAGTCTGGACCATGGGATCTGTGTGGTCTGATTTTCTATGTAATTCTATGTAATTCTCTCTCTCTCTCTCTCTCTCTCTCTCTCTCTCTCTCTCTCTCTCTCTCTCTCTCTCTCTCTCTCTCTCTCTCTCTCTCTCTCTCTCTCTCTCTCTCTCTCTCTCTCTCTCTCTCTCTCTCTCTCTCTCTCTCTCATTATTTTTGTAATACTACAGAGTCCCTTTCCTAGCCTCTCTGCCCTCTGGAAGTGGGTTTCAGCTCCACTGGCTCCAGTCTCTACATCGTTTTTTTCCCCTGTGAATGACTTATCGTATTTCTACCACTGTTTCTTTTTTTTTCTCGGTCGTGTCTCCCTGAGACACGTATGCTGACATATCAAATTTCTCTGCCCGTCTTCAAAGGAAAAAAATATACGTATTTATTATGCATATATACTTGAATAGTCAAATGAGTTATTTGATAAACTTGTCAATGCAATTTTCTACTAATGTATTCTATAATTTTTTTTTTTTTAATTCTGTAATGAAAACTATTTAAAAATGCATCTAATATACGGTAAAATAAAGTTGCATGTCATGTATGATTACTAGTCTATGGTTGACTGAGAGTCATGCTTATGTGCTTGTGTTGAGTTGAATGTTAGGCTAGATGGTGCTCGCCTGTCAACTAGCCAGCCACTAGCCATGGTCTTCTAGTCATGCCCACTGAACGATTGCTCTGGCTAGTAGTAGTACTTAGCATATACTCTGCCATGCTTAGAGAGCAGCTGTAGAGTACTTGGCATGGAGTCTAGATATATAGAGTGACTGACATTTTTATAATTGTGTGAAAATCATTATTATTATTATTATTATTATTATTATTATTATTATTATTATTATTATTATTATTATTATTATTATTATTATGGATTTAGGTAGCGTGTGTCAGGAGACCAAGCACTCCCCAAGAACATTCCCTGCAGACCCTCTGGAGCACAATGCACGACAGAGTCTGGCTGACAACTTGCCTCCTGAGGATCTGCGGAGAATGTTTACTGGGCTGTGCCTGTTCACTAAGTTCTTAGTCTTTTGCTTTCCAATGGTATTTTATTTCCTGTTATTTTGCAACAGAAAGTTATACATGACTGAAGTATTTTTCATGGTAGAATGAGTAAAGCTGAGAGCTGTGCTTTGAAAGACCAGAATGTGCCTCTGTTTCTCATGCTGTTGATAGACTTTGTTTATACTTACACTCTTCAATCCAATTTTCATCTCTGAGGACTGCCTCCTCTCTTCTTCTGCTCATGTTGCACACTGAGGCCATGATGAGTGTTCTGCCTCAGCCTTACTTTACCTTGCCATAACATAAAAAAAAGTTGTCAGTTTGATCTATATTTTATATTTATGCTTGATGCAGCTTTCTTACTTATAAGCTTTATTTTCTTCTGGTTAGAAGTTAGATCAAACTTTTCATTATCCATCCCAGAGTAATAGGATGAACAGTAGTATAGGAAAGTTTTGTGTAACATCCTAGAGGTGTGTCAAGGGACAACTGGGAGGTCACTTTTTCCTCTTCAGCTTGAATCGGAACAGTGAATGTCTTGAAGCTTAAGAATGTGGTATGTGTTCATGTGCATCCTGCTGCTATGAAACTATGACCTTCTTTTTCCAGGGAGCATCTTGGTCAAGCATATGTATAATAGACAAATGAGAAATCTTTTCACTAATGTACTATGCTCAGCTTGAAGGTCCAAGGCTTCCAGGCACTTCATGTGTTGACAATTTCCATTACTAATACAGTGTCCTGGGTTCACTGAGTCTCCCTGAGCCCTGGACTCCCGTGGTGTGTTGGCCACAGACAGCACCAAAAACATGTACCCCGAATGGCACAGGATTTGTTGCCACTACACAACCACCTGGTCATATTGAACAGACATTCACCAGTTAGATAACTCCTTGATATTATTCACCTCACATACAGCCACTCATATAGTAATTCAGTTTTCATGTGAATGATTTGGAAAAGCTCCTCTACTTGATTTTGAAGTGAAGCAGCTTTCAAAATCACTTGTGTGAGTGACCAAATATATAGTATATAGTTACATAGAGGTGAACCCTCCTGTGAAGACATGAGGAGAGAAGACGCTCCTGCTCCTGAACTGAAGCTTTCCTACACTGTGTTCCTCTGGGTGTTATCACTTAGGGAGAAGGTTTAGTAACACATCAGAGTGTACAGAAACTCTTACTCTCCCTTCCTCCCTCTGCATGGGAGGGTTGGCATTTTCACATAATAAATGTGAACATAAAGAGATGGTTTCAAGGTGTGTCATGTATAGGAATGATGTGTACACTCCCTCCTTGTACATTTTTAACCAGTAATAATCCCTTCTCTAGCATAATATTTTTTTGTGCAAGATCACATATTTTCCCAGAGCTAATGCTTTGGTATATATGGAAGCTGGGAATGATTACTGCATAGTAAATCATGTCTTCTGTACAGTTATGATTCATTCATTAATTTCGATTTGAATTGCTCACTGTATCATTGCTTGAATTATATCAGAGTTAAGTTGAATTTATTTTTATGTGTTTTATCAGTTGTTCATTTTTAGTTTATTTTTGGTAACTTATATCACCATTTGTTTTCATTCAATCTTTCTGATTTACTGAAGGTAACACAAGCAACTATGTATCCACTGGTAGCCATCTTAACGTTCTCACTGTTTTGCTTTTCTTTTAAATCCACAGCCATAAGCAAGAATATTGTCCAGCCAGGCAAGTAAAGGTTAGACATTAGTGTATTATTAACATAGCTACTTCGCCCTCTAACCTCTGTCTCCCTCGATCACAGCCGGGCTCTAATCTCTTCTCCATCAACTTCTTCCGTCTGTTCCGTGTGATGCGTCTGGTCAAGCTGCTGTCCAAAGGAGAGGGCATCCGCACTCTCCTCTGGACCTTCATAAAGAGTTTCCAGGCACTGCCATACGTTGCGCTGCTCATCCTTCTCCTCTTCTTCATCTATGGGGTTGTGGGCATGCAGGTGAGCTGGGGACTCTGTGCTACCTACTTTCTGTCTTGGATTTGGTCCAAGTGGATCTTAACCTTAGCAAGAGGAATGTATTCTTAGTCTGTAGAACTTTCATTACTTAACCCAGTAGCAGCGACGGGCCAAATTTGTGGCTTTACCGAGTAGCAGCGACTGGCCAAATTTGTGCCATGATATAACCCCCAAAAATAGATGATACATAATCTGATCACAAATGCTTTGATATATATTATGAAATGGTTTGTGTGAGGGGTGATTTTTTCTCATTTTTCTCACTTGGAGGGACCATTAAGAAACATGATCCCCGCTGCTATTGGGTGAATAATGGCATTTTCTAGTCTCTTGCAAAAAAAATTCATTAAAAGTCTTTTGTAATCTTGTTAAGTATTTTACCTTCCATGTGAGCATCACAGGACATGTAAGTCTTAGAGAAAATTATTTGTTAAAATCACAATATTGCTTAAACTGGTTATGACTCTGATCATTCAGTGCCTTTCTGAACACTTTTACATTTTGACTAGTGGAATAGCATAATGCTTATATAAACTCTCTTAGAGGGATGCTAATCTCTTTGATTTTTCAGGTGTTTGGAAAGATTGCCTTGGACTTTGAGAACACTCAGATTCATCGGCACAACAATTTTCAGACCTTCTTCCAGGCGGTCATGGTGTTGTTCAGATCAGCAACAGGTGTGTTCAGCGCATGGCCAGCAGTCCGGGAAATGTCTTGCTCTAAGTAAAAGCTTACATAGAAAAAAAATATAAAATGACAAGAGATGAATACTCATTAGTTTAAATAAGAGTTTATATAGGTAGATTTAAATTTATGACCAAAGCTCTGGAAAGGAAAATTAGAAGTGCCCAAAGAGGTATGGAGAGTCCTATCACTGTATGAAACACTCAAAACGGATAAGAGAAAATAGATGTGGCAATGGTGAGAACACATATGTAGGGGAGAATACACTACGTGAGCAGAAGGTGATAGACTGGAAAATAACTGATAAAAAAGGACCCACTAGAGGCACAAGACAAATGGACGGAGGCATGTGGGAGAGGGCTGTGTCTTGCTGTGGAATGGTACAGGCTGATGATGTAAATTTTCTTGATTATGGCTCATGAAATTAATCTGGGATATAATTCAGGTGAGGCATGGCAAGAGATCATGTTGTCCTGCTTGCCACCTGATGCTGGTTGTGACCCTGCCTCTGAAGACTCGGCTGCCAAGACCTGTGGCTCCATGGTGGCCTACCCATACTTCATCTCATTTTACACCCTCTGCTCATTCCTGGTGAGTGTAGATTCTCCTTTTTTTTCCATGTCTTCTTTCCCCTCCCTCCATACGTCCTCTTCCTTCCATGCCTCTTCTCATCAAAAACTCTTACCCTCCTCCATTAGATAATACTTAATCTCTTTCTATGTTTTGCCCTTTTCTGGTGTGTCTAATTACTCTCCTTTTGTTTCTTTTTCTGTCTCTCCTTGCTTACACTTTTCATGTTCATTTCCTCCTTGCCTTCATGTGCTCCCTCATGTTTTTCCTAATTAAGATGCCATACATGTACACTCCCACATTTAACTCATTCCTAAAAATGTAGAAACATCATCTTTAATTGCTTTCTGTGTCTTTGTCTCATCACATCAGATCATCAATTTGTTTGTGGCCGTCATCATGGACAACTTTGACTACCTGACCCGTGATTGGTCCATTCTTGGGCCACACCACCTCGATGAGTTCATCACACTATGGTCAGAGTATGACCCAGATGCCAAGGGCCGCATTAAGCACCTTGATGTGGTCACTCTTCTCAGGAAAATCTCACCGCCGCTCGGCTTTGGAAAACTCTGTCCATATCGGGTGGCCTGTAAGGTAAAGCCTTGAGTTTTGCAAGTATCTGGTGCCTTGAATGTACTAAGGAAATAATTGTCTTCTTCTTCTTCTTCTTCTTCTTGTTTAATGTTCTTATTTTCCCTAATGGGGTTGGATAGATCAGTGTTGTCCAAACTGGGGTCCGCGTACCCCTCGGGGTACGCAGCATAGATCAAAGGGGTACGTGAAAAGACGATGAACACACACACACACACACACACAGCAGAAACTTCCCATGTTCTATGAAGGAAAAGAGAGAGGGAGGGACGGTTGGTTACCTAGGAAGGACGCGTTTTTAATGCAGTATGCGTAAATATAATGTAATGTAATGCAAATATGATATATATAATTGACTTTAGTCAGCCATAGGGGGTTCGTAACAGTGGGAGAATGTAATAAAGGGTACAATAGGCGAAAAAGTTTGGACAGCACTGGGATAGATTAAATAATAGTTTGTCACCTTGAAAGTCTTATGCTCCAGAGTTATGCAGACTTTAGCATATCATATCTTTTCTTCTTATTATTTTCTGATCCTCGATTTATGTAGATTCTATTAAAAGGCAAAACTTGTTTTAGTATAAAGTCCTATGCTGAAGTTCATTTAGTCTTGCCTCCCTTCTATATTTATCACTTTCTTTATATCAACCTTATCACCATTCATCTCTGACTCTGACTCATGCACTCACCCTTTACAGCGACTAGTGGCTATGAATATGCCACTCAACACTGATGGGACAGTAATGTTCAATGCCACGCTGTTTGCGCTGGTCAGAACATCACTAAGAATCAAGACGGAGGGAAACATTGATGATGCCAATGAGGAGCTGCGAGCCGTCATCAAAAAGATCTGGAAGCGCACCAACCCCAAGCTGCTCGACCAAGTGGTGCCACCTGTGGGAGGTGAGGTCTGAGGGAAGAGTTATGGGTTTTATGGGATCATAAAAAAATAGTTTTAGGACAAATTTGTCTCTTAAGAGGATGCTATTGTAAATATACCATCTCTCTTGTGTGCCTGTGTGGTGTAGTGGCCTAGCTATGATTCCTGGGGCTGGGAGCCAGTCCCAGCCCTGGAAGTCAGCCGCAGCCCACCCAGCTCTTCATCCTCCTTTTTTGTTGGTTGACAAATGTGTAAACCTAAGGAAGGTAAACTGTGGTAATTTAAGATGTCACACTTGCCCTGTGTTCCCAGGTACTGGGTTCTTAAACAACACAGGCTTGTGGCCAGTAAGATGGAGAAGAACACTGAGGCCATGTGCAGCTTAGCATATGCCCCAAACTTTATCTTTCCTTACATATGTTGATGACGTATATTTATTAGCAATATATAAGCACTTTTATTAAAATCAGCAAGTATTTTGTGCATATATGTATACTCTTTTCATTAGTTATGAGTAGCAGTGCATGACCTTCCCTCAAAGTTAATAGAAAAATAAACAAAACAGAAAAGTAATGCCAGTCTCATCTCAACAGTGGAGGATGACGTCACAGTTGGGAAGTTTTATGCAACTTTCCTCATCCAAGATTACTTCAGAAGATTCAAGAAGAAAAAGCAAGAGATAAAGGAGCAGAGTGACAAAGATGCCTCCAACACAGTCACTCTGCAGGCCGGTGAGTTGGGACACATGCCCATGAACAAGAAATGTGTATATCCTGCTGGAGTTTCACTGAGAATATTTAACACACATTTTAGTTCACTCGTTGAAATAAAGAAATATCAGAATTGTCACGTGTTCGCAACTTCTTGTCTTTGTTTTGTGGTTTCCGTAAGTTATATTTGTTGCTTCAGAACAATGGTGATTAGTACTTTTTATTAGGCTCTGTGGAAGGACTAATGTAGTTTAATAATGGAAGAATTACATAACATTTTGTAGGCCTTGTTTAAACTATTTATACAAAGAATAGAGTAGTAGAAGTAGTAGAATAAATCAAGTGAAGTAATTACTCTTCTTCATGCTCACCTCTCTCTCACAACCAGGTTTGAGGACGTTGCACGAAGCTGGACCTGAGCTTAAGCGTGCCATCTCGGGTAACCTTGATGAGATGCGTGATGACGACATTCCCACGCATAGGGTAAGACAACCTTCCTGTCCTTTCCTCTCCTGGCTATCATGGCATTGCTGGTGTGTTCCCTGGCTTTGAGGGATTGCCAAAAGTTACTATGGTATGACGGATGAGACCTTTGTTACATTTTTGTTTCCTTTTGATCTGTTTTCCTTAACAGACTTGTTCTTGAGTCAAGTTAATTCTCACAAAGTCTACAATGGGAAAGGTGATTTACCCATAGCAATTTTAATATCCCTGTGAAGGTATTATAATATTATTTAACAGTACTTAAAGACCTTGTTAATCTGAATTTTACTGGTCTAAAATCCTCAAAGTCTGAATTATTGAAGGCAAGAAACAGTAATCTGATATTACTTTGTCTACATGTACATGTTGAGGGTGATTGGCCTGCCTCTGATAGTTTGATAAATTTGCTGATCCCAAAAAGGCGTTGGTCCAGTAATTCGGATTAACAGAATCTTACTGTATAAGATTGTTAAGCTTTTTAACAGTGAGCTTTTGTAATACTATTTTCCCTCAGTGTAGGTTTTCATCAGAAAGACTATGAGAACACTTTTAGGTTGTATCAGTATGGTGTACTGAAAGACAGCATTCACAACACCATAATTGATTAGGAAAGCAGAGTTGAACTTTTAATTTCATTTAGTGTTTCTTTTATACCGTGCATAATAATGTCTTCACGGCAGTTGATAATGTTTATCACATTTTTTTTCTAATATAAAACTAATAATACCAACAACGTTAAATTAGTTTTAGGTTTGTCAGGGCAAGTTTCTTTATGTGTACAGCTCAACAAATGAAAAACAGGTACTTCTACATCATGCATATTCTTGAGGAAGAACACGGCAGCAGCTGAGGGTGAGATGGAGCAGCACACCCTTGTGTCAGCCCCTCTCCTCCACTAACACGGCTCAGATAGATTTTATAGAGGCTTTCAGTCCTTGCTTAGATCGGTACTCTCTCCCAAGGCTGCCCTTACATTAGTTCTGGCACACAAAGTTTTCAGCCCAATTCATTATCATTCACTGGATCGTTTTTAGGCTTTTCAAAAATACTGTTTCTGATTTCTTAAATCATATGTTTAATATTTCATATTGAGTTTTTTGCATTTTAATAATTTAACTAAAGTATATCCACATGAATTAAGTATTATTTATGTTAAAATCTTGAAACATTGGAAACTTAGCATGCAATGAGACTATAAGATTTTGGGCTGTGGACAAGCTTTGCACCATTGATCTGCATCCTGAGAATGTGGAATGGTTAGCTGCTAGCTGCTCTACAGGAGATATGAAGCTACCTATCAGACCCCAGTGCAAAATATATTTTATTTGCTACATACTTATGAGCTTAAGAAATGGTGAGACAACACTGAGCTTCTATGCAAAAATACCTGAGCAGATTTTGATTGCAAGTGTGAATTTAAAGACCATAATATCAGGGATGCTTTTGAAACCTGACATGATTAACTGTTTTCCTCTGAGGCTGCCAATTAAGGTTTCTAATGATTAACTGTGTTCTCTTAATTTTAAATTTGACAGTTAAAAGTTCATCCCCTCCCCCCAAGGCCGAGTCAGAGCCAGGAGCTTGGGGAGTGTCCCTTTGGACTCCTAAATGATCTGATAGTATGTCTGCAATCTAGTTATAAAAAAGAGGCTCATATATTATACAGTACCTTTGTACTGGCATCATAGAATGAGTCCAAACTTATGATTTATACTATCATATTCCCTTGGACGAGGCACTAGCCACAAGATATGTGCTTCATATTGTGCACTGTACATTTGCACTCTGAAGAATGGTGAAGTAGCAACAACATATGATGCATTTTAAAATCTTTTCTTCTCTCTCAAACTAAAGCTCTCAAACTCCTGTGCTCTCTTGACATTTTATTAAAGATTCCCTTGTCCAGTCTCTGCATCACCCCTGCCCACAGTGCAGTAAGCTAGCACCGTCCCACCTCTTCCTTCCTTCCTCATGGCACATTTAACAGTAACCTCCCACTGATGGTTTTCTAGCGTAACCACTCCTTGTTCGGATCCGTCTGGTCTTCTATGAGAGTCAAAGGTCTGCAGCGAACCCGGTCGCTCCGTGTCAACTCTGGTCAGCACTCCAAGGTGAGCTCACATGTGCTCCCCGACAGCCCAGCAGTGCTCGGGGAACTCGGGGAACATCTAAAGGGAAAAAAAATTACAGCAGTGTATCAAAGACGTCCGTAGAATTTAGATTAGAAATGAATGCATTGCTCTCCCTCTCCCCTCTACTGTGCAGTTTGATATTTCTTCTGAGGAATTTTCTTTTGGTTAAAACTGGCAAAGTTCAGGCCCTTGAGTTATGTCATGGGTATGTCCCTCTGATGTACTGCCAGTGGTATCTGCTCATCACTCTACACATTGGACCTCAGAACCGAGAGCCCCAAAATAAGGTAGTGACTAATACTGCTCTTCAGTGAGTTATCCTGCCACCCAAAACTTATTAAACAATTCCTTCAAATGAAGATGTTACAGCCATTGCTTTTGCTCAAATAAGTTTCTTTCTGGAAAATTTGAATTGTCATAACATACCCCCCAATTTGCCTTCATGTAATTTACTAAGCTTAGGCATGGGCTGTAACAGTAGTGGTTTTATTTTGTTAATGAACTTAAACTAATACCATCCACAAGACATCTGCATGTATCCCTGAAAAAAAAAAACCCAGCCCCATTCCCTGAGTCCCTGCTGTGTGCCTGAAAGACATGCCATAAAGAGACTGGTTCAAGGGAGACCGCTAATGTAGGAAATCTCTGTATTGTCCCCATAGTGTTGGGCTTCCCAGGTTTGCTGTAGTTTAGTGTACTAAATCACCATAAAAATCTAAAACTAGATCAGGTTCAAATGTTAATGTAGCTTATGCATGTTATGGCAAATTGCTATATTTTGTACTGTATTTCAAATAATTTTGTGTTTGGATGCTATTTTAGGCATGAGGGCAAGTCATAGTTAGTAATATTTTCAACTTGGATATTTATTACTTTGTACAATATTACTATTCTATTTATTGCTACTAATTTATGAATTCTCTTCCACAGAAACTTTATATCTCTATATATGTTTGTATATATATATATATATAGGTTTGTATATATATATATATATATATATATATATATATATATATATATATATATATATATATATTTTTTTTTTTTTTTTTTTTTTTTTTTAGTGGCATTAGTTATATGGTTTAATGTACATAATGTTCTTCCAGAATGAAATAATGTCAATCATTTATTGTTATCTCATCTCCTGATAGATCATTTGGGTGCACTATTTTATATTTTAGTGAGGCGAGTAGGATACAGGAATGTTTGGGTCAGAGAAAGCAGACAGTGTGAATGTTTAGTGTGAAAAATGGAAAGTAACAAGCTATTTACTTTACTATTTACCAAAAAATATCATGGTGCAGACCCACACCATAAAGTGTTATCAACATACATTCTTGATAAATACAGTGCATGTAAAAATCACTGCTGAAATATGTGCTTACTTAGGATGAGACCACAGGCAGAGTCAAAGGTGAGGATGTAATGTCATCCGTGTGTTGGATGTGGAGCAGAGATATAGTGGAAGAAGAGGGATGGAAGGCTTGTGGATGCATTGTCTGTAGCTGTTACTGACTCCCACAAAATAATGACACATAAATAGTGGGGCAAACTAAGATTCTTACTTCAGGGAATAGAATAAGCTACTGTTAAGTTACATTCACCAGCATAAAGAACCTTGTCCTCTGTCATGAAAATGCTGCATCTAACTGTTCATCTTGCAGACGGGTAATATCTTGCACCCGGTAATTCTGAAGGTCAACAACCAAATTATGAACATGGTGAGGCCAGCGGTGAGGTGGAATGGTTGTTTCTTTGACTAGCTAGCACTCACACCTGCCAGGGAACTTTGAGGGAGACTTACTGAAAAGTGATGGATGCCCAACACTGAAATCACACAACTTTTTTTTTTTTTTTTTTTTTTTTTTTTTCAGTAAAGAATAAAGCTTCTGGATTACGTTTCCCCCAAGGTTATTTCTAATGAAAATAACAAAAGAAACTTACTGATGTCGTATACTAATCAATTTTTTTTCTAAAGATGTTCCACATGTAGACTTCCATAGCCCTTTTACACTTCTGAAAACTAATGTATTTACAGTATTTGATTTTCTGGATGTTTTAATGTGTGAGTTGCAGACTCTTTTCTTAAATCAACAACCAGTATAGGCACTAAAATCTTGACTAACTATTCTTCAGTCAACATGTCAGGACTCTGGCAGCACTGGTCCCCTCAGACCACATCAGACTACTAATCTGGCCCATCTAGGGGGTGTAGGTAGTGGAGAGACCCTCAACCTATACACACAGTACAGCTGTTGTTTAGTTTGTGTGTTTTGGAGTGCTCCTCTCTCTTATCAAACCTTACCAGTGTTTCTTGTTTGGTTTAGTAATCGTTAAAAAATGAGCATGAATTATGATATTGCTTGAGAATAACACTGACTCATACCAGACAGCTCTAATTTTTCTGTTTACAATAAAGGCAACACTTTTAGACATGAAGAGAACATTGTACATTTTCCAGTGAATAAGAAGAAATGATAATCAAATATATATTTTACGCAAGTGGACTATAAACTTTGGTACTTTGTCAAAGCCACAGCCGTATCTCTGTCTCAAGTCACTCATATCAGGCATACCACATTCCTTTACATTCACTGGATTGAAAAATTATCTATGAATAGTATGAAATTATAAATGTTCAGTTCCCACGTTTCCCTAATTCTCTCAGCTACCCTTCATCACGGCATTCCCCAATATGACCTCAGTACAGTACAGCGACAACATGAAAAACACCTCTCCTCTCTCCCACATTCTAACAGTGGAGTTCTGGCACTGTAGGAAGTTACATCTGTTCCTTGGTATCCACAGATTTCCCCAACCAACTCCCTCTCTTACTCCCCGGCTCACTCCAACGAGAAGACGGCGCTCAACCACACCCTCCACAGGCCGCCAACCCCCCTCGAGAGGTCAGTGATGCATTTGTGCTGCAAGGCTTGCGGGTTAAGGGCTTGCAAGATTATTTTATTGCTGCAGATTTTTTTCTTTCTCTTTTTCACACTCCCTCTTTTTTTCTTTTCTTTGTTCTCTTTTCTCTCCCTTTTTTCTCTTTTCTGTTTTTCTTTTTTTCCTTTCTCTTTTCTCTTTTTTTCTTTTCTCTCTCTCTCTCTCTCTCTCTCTCTCTCTCTCTCTCTCTCTCACTCTCTCTCTCTCTCTCTCTCTCTCTCTCTCTCTCTCTCTCTCTCTCTCTCTCTCTCTCTCTCTCTCTCTCTCTCTCTCTCTCTCTCTCTCTCTCTCTCTCTCTCTCTTCTGTTTGGTATGTTCTTCTTCATAATCTTGTGTGTGCTTTCTTTTAGCTTTGTTTTAGTTGCCTTTCCCTTCTATTGAATTTGAAATTTTTTTCAGTGCTCCAAGACATATAGTTTATTTATTTATTTATTTTTTGCTTGTGTGTGTGAGTGTGTGTGTGTGTGTGTGTGTGTGTGTGTGTGTGTGTCTGCATCTGTGCATATCTGTGTGCAGCTCAGATGCATGTCTGTGTGCATGGTTCATGACATGTGGCAGTTTATTGGTAAATGTGGCTGGTGGATGGAAAATTCCCCTGGAATGTATAATGCAGGTAATTTATGATATCTTATTAATTTCTTAAAAAGTTTGGCATAGTTTAAGTATTGGCACCATGCAGGCTGCTCCCAAGAATAAGGTAGGTTGTCAACAGAGGCTGCAGTATTTGATTTCTTGCTTTTATGCTTATTCCCATTATAATCAAGTGCAGTCCAAGTTTTTTGGTGTTTCTGAACAAAATATTATTTGTACCAGAATTTTTTTTTACATCAGGTAAAGGTAGTGTTGTTTCTTTCACTCACACATTGTAGATTTTATACCACCTTGATTCAACAGCGCACCTTATAAACTTTGTATCTTTTCCAATTTACTAACTGAATTTCCAATGTGATTGCCTACCAGCTGTTCATTTGTAATGTACTTCTATTTTCTGCTATAACAAACTAATGACCCACTGGACTAATTCCTTCATAACTTTTGGTAATATGTCACCTGGTATCTGTGCCTCAGACACTAATAGTGCAAAGTGGCTGACAGCGTGCTCTCTGACATCCAAAACTTGTTGCTAAATACCTGTACACCCACCACACACTCATGCACTCAATGTTAATTCTTGTGTATTTACTCTAAACTCAAGAATGCTTGGTGTTCAGTCCTCTGCATCTACTTGATAACTTGTGGGTTGGCTGTGACAAGTCAGGCATCTTCCAGCTGAGGTGCTCACCCTTTTTACCCACCAAACAGACAGTCAGTTTTTGTTTGGTGATGCAACAATGGGCAAAGAGCACTATGTTGGTGATGTCACTACAATGTACTTGTGATGCCCCCTTACAATATTTTGCCTCAGGACACACTGTAAACTCCCGTGCACCTCCAGTAATTCCTGTGCACTTTGTGTTCACTCTTCCTTTTACTCATGATGTCTATCAAACAGTTGCCTCAAAACTTGAAATGTATAACATAAATACATTTGGTTCCTAGCACTTGTCTGTCAGTGGATGGTGGTGTACAAGGCAACTAAACACACATCTTTGACTCCATAAAAGGCCTTTGACCACTAAATAAAACTACAACATAATCTATACAACGTTTCACTTGATTGTGTTCTTGAGGAAATGAAAATTGTGATCAATATAAATTGTACATGGATTAATTTTATTTTATTAGAAAACGTATAAGGATATAAATGAATACTTATATTCATAGAAGCACACTGTTTGTAGTTGCATTTTTTGGCTTCATTTTTGTATATTTTACACTCAAACATTAACAGCTCATATGTACACATCATTCATAAATATTTTATTATAAATGTGTTACTATGTTGAGCAGTAGATGCTGGTGGTGTGTGTGTGTGGGCAGCAAGTGTGTGTTGGCTCACTGCATGCGTCCCTCTGACCTACCCCCTCGGCCCTCTCCCCCACTAGCTCTCAGTCTCTTGGGGAGGATGAGGAGGGGATCCCCATGCGGCCCCTCAGGATCATGAATGGAGATCCAGAACGCAGATCCAACCTGGTTATTAAAGAGTAAGTAAATCTGCTGCTTATCTTTAACAGTCTTGCTGGAAGGTGGTCAGATACGGCTGTAGATGTGCGTGTGTGTGCGTGTAAGTGTATGTATTTAGTTAGTTGTAGTATACAGGATTAGAGTTAGCCTCATGTTATTCACCTCTGTGCATGCTTATGTGTGTGTGCCTAGCTACCACTGCTGCATCAACAATCTTTATTTTTCACTGTAGCATTGTTTTGATGTGTGTGCGTGTGATATTGTGATACGGTGTATGTGTGTGTGTGTGTGTGTGTGTGTGTGTGTGTTTGAGCGCATATCACCTTGGGGTACACATACTCCAGTGTTGGCTGCCCGTACCACTTTTCCCGCCCTCACCTCTCCACCTCCCACCAGCTCCACTTGCTCTGCTTCTGTAGGAGGGTTGTGTACTCTCCTTGCACTTGTGTTGCCACCTCCTGAGTCTGGGCCCAGGTGGCATGGTGGGTTCTGAGGTGCTGCAGGTCTTGTCACATGCATGAGGAATGTGTCACGTGGAGTGGGGGGACAGTATGATTTGTACTGTTGGAAGGCAGTGTTACCCTGGTGTTTAGTATCACCCAAAACAGTATGTAGTTCATCAGTTTGTCCATTGGTTGGACTAGATAGACTTAAAAGTGTTCTGTGCAATGTTTTGTAACTCAACTCATATAGTGTAGTAGAAGAGATAAAACTATGTTCTGTGTTTACTCACCTTAGAAGTCTCATAATTTAATCTTAAAATTTTCAAAATATTTGTTTCCGTACCTGGAAAGGCTCACCTTTTTTGCTCAACATGTGCCTTAAAAATCTGTGTTGTGCTATATCTGCCTTGGATCTCACCCTTTTATGTTTCAGAAATGCCTTAATTATAATATGTTTGAAATTATTGTGAAGTCCATAACTTTAAACAAAATCACTAGGATATAAATTTTGTATGTCTAGTTTCCCTCCTCCCTAGCTTGTGTTGTCTTCACCTAATACTCTTTGAAACTTAAAGCAGGATAAGAAACCCTTCCTACAATGACGATGTCAACATTGGTGAAAACGATTTAAGTTTTTATGGAACCTAACCTGTATGCATAATGAGGACTGCCTGCACTACAGCCGTGTACTAATCATGATGTAAAAGTTAATCATGAAAATGTAAAGAAAATTGTCCCTTTAGCTCATTAGTGGGTAAAAACAGAAAGTAGAATTTGATAAGGTTATTTATTTATTTATTTATTTTATTTATTTATTTATTTTATTTATTTATTTATTTAATTTATTTATTTATTTTTTTTTTTTTGTATTAGAGTTTTCTATTTTCTTGTCAAAATGTTTCATTTAGCAATTTTTATTTGAGTAGACAATGTTGATAATATTTTATACAGGGTGTTCATAAGTAAGATTTGTTTAGATTTTGCTTGGTGTAAAACACAGGCAAAAAAAGGCAGCCACATGTGAACTCACTGCAGACTTAAAAACTTGATGCACAGAAAAGTAATGGAGTTGAATTTAGGAATATAAAATGCACCATACTCAAAAGCCTTAGATGGCTCTTATCCTCATCTAGCTAATTATTAAGTTTCCGTTTTCATGTATGAGTTCTACTCTAATACTGACATTCCTCTGTATTGATAGGGTGTAATATAGCCATGAACTTTATTTGACCTAATTACAGGGAAATTGTACTCAAGTGCTTGATTATTATTCACTTTTATTCTCTCAAATTTCAGTAAGCAGATGCAGTATTTGACACCAGATTACCATGGTAAGGGAGAGGGTGAGACTGCAGGAGCTGCTTGAATCCTATACTGTACTGTGGACCACCAGCACACACTCAGCTCATTCAGAAAAATATATCACCAATAACCACTGCCTCAGGTCATAGTAAGGCCAGTCGGCCACCATGTACTGTGGAAGCAGGGAGTGATGCTGGTGATCTACAGCAGCCCATTCAAGCTTAGTACTAACACTTTTCCTCCTGACCCACGTGGCATTCGGTGGACAGGGTTGCCTCACATTCCTCTCAGGCTCTTCTGCTATTCTGGTGATAGCCTACTGCTGCTGCTGTTGCTACCTGAGCTTTACTTTCTACTAACAGCACCACCAGCAGAAGGACTCTCTGTACTGTGTGTGTGCATTAGTCTTTGTGTGTGTGTGTTGCGTGTACAAGTGCCTTTGTGATCTTTACTAACCCACTTCACTGCTGTAGCTTGAGTGACGAGGAGTTGAGTGAGGGGCCACAGCCACCCACACCACCCCCCCGACGAACTTCGACCAACTCATGGGGTTTGGGCTGCATTGGGCGCCAGGATGCACAGTCTCGGAGCTTCAGTAACATCGCAGACGGGTTGCGTCTGGCCCATGCACAGGCGCTAGCCGTAGCCGGCATCGTGCAGCAGTCCTCCTCCTCTTCTGGCTCAGCCCCATTCAGGCGAGGCCTGAGGGCCTCCTTCCATGGCCGAGGTACCCCGCGCCACCCCAACTCCGGGGGGCCCCACCTCTCCTGCCCCACCACCCCCGCCTCCATCCGCAGGGGGCGCCCGGCCCCCCCCGTCTCTGCCCGCAGGGGGCAAGAAGAGCCCTCGGGCCAGTTGCTGTCAGTGCAGGCGCTGCTGCAGCACGTGTCCTCCCTGCGGCCCAGCGACTCCCCCTCGCCCCGAGTCCCACCCCGTCCCATCCCCCAATCCTTCCACCACCGGCGCTCCCTGCGTGCCCCTCCTCGCCCCCCCATTCCTCCCATCCACCGCTCCTTGGAAAACTTCCGTCCCTCCAGTTCAGAATCAGATTCTGAGATGGAGACCTCACTCCCCCAAACCTCCCCCACCCATGCCCAGGCAGCTGCCCTCCCTGAGGATCAGTCTGGGCTCTCCTCTGGGCTGTCTACCCACAGCCTTCCCCAGTGTGGCCTCCACACTACCCCCAACCATGATGCCCCCCACCACCCGACACACCGCCACCTCCCCTGCCATCCACACACAGACTGCGCCCATCGTCACCACCATCACCACCGCCACCACAGACAGATTCACCAGTACCATCGCCTCCTCCCCGAGGACTCTGACCACAACCACCACCATAACCCTCCCCACCATCCTTCCCAGCTCCCACACTCACCACCACAACCTTCCTCTCACCACCGGTCGATTCCCCGCCACCACCACCACCACCCTCTTCACCACCACCAACACCACCACCATCTCCACCACTGTGTTCTTCCATCATCAGTGTCAACTCTTAAGCTGTCTCCGCCTTCCGCTGGTGTGTTTGCTGGTGCCTTAGACTGGGACGTGTGCTGTGGCAATGTGGGAGTGTGCGGACTCCCCCACCCTCGTAATGGCTGTGCCCCCACTACTCCCCTTCTCTCTCTCTCTCTTAGGTAACTCTCCCCTTCCTCTGCTCTCTCTCAGGAGGGCTTGTGCCTCTGTTGTAAAGCTGTAAGTGCGTGCATACGTCCGTCGAACTGTTGATGTCCTGGCAGTTCTCCATTTCGCGCTTTCACCTTGCATTGTCAAAGTATTTCAAGTGTTGTCTTCTCTTTTCAGTGATTTCAAATTTGTCAAGTTTTCGTGTGTGTGCTTTGTGGTTTTAACTTGCGTGTTCTGCTTTTCTAAGCTCTGGACTAACCTACACAGGCACAAGTTCACACCACTAATATTGCATGTTTAGTAGACACAAAATGAGTCAAGTGCAATAATTTGAGAGCAGTGTTTTACTGGGGGAAAGGCATTTTGCTTGTGTATACTTTCAAGGGTATATGAATTTTGTACTTGATTGATTATTTTGACTGATTTTTAATATGAATGACTGCCATGCAACTGCTGTTAAGGGAACTTTTGCACTCCGTATTTAACATTAAGTAAGGTTGTGATTTGTCATGTTACTGTGGCAGAGTTTTCTTCGTGCTTTTTTTATTTACTCCTTTTTTGAGCTTTCTCCGTAGAGTATTTTTTCATTTCCCTAGATCTGTACATAGACAGTGTAGACCTTTAGGCCAGAGTAGACTCTCACACTTACCTGAACTCTCTGAGACAACACACAGACATGAATTGTTTCTCTTCATCATGGTCCACCTATCGTCTCTCCTCTCATGATCCTCAACTTCCAATTCGACAGGTCAGCGGTGGAAGTCTTATTTCTGCACATATGTTTCATCCAATAATTTGTCTTTTCTGACATATGAACGCATACATTATTTAGGCATGTTGTTATACTAAAGATATAGGTAGAATATAAATAAAGGCATTCCTTTGAGAAAACTTTACTAGATTTTCACATTTTCATGAAAATAACATGACAGTTTTCCTGAAAGTTAATTTTAAAGTAAGTGTGAAAGTTGCACCGAGTTTATTCTACCTTTTTCCTCTCTCCAGCGACCTCTCACAGTGAGAGCAATGGGAGCTTGCCTGGGGGCGACCGCCACTCCCAGAGTGTGCCCAGCAGTCCTAGGAGTGTCTCCAGACCATACTCCGAGGTGGTGGGCTCGGCAGAAAGTCTGGTTGGCAGGGTGAGTAATCTTTCTCTCTTCCACGGTGTGAGATTCAATGGTGAGGAATATTTGTTAACACAAGAAAAGTGCATATTATTATTTTGTATGCAATAAACTTAGGATGCAGACTGTTATAATGTGTGAACCTTTTTACAAAGCTGCATCTAAAGCTTCCTTGGGCATTTACATGGTTCTCTTCCAGGTGTTGGCTGACCAAGGTTTAGGGAAATACTGTGATCCTGACTTTGTACGCACAACTTCAAGGGAGATAGCAGAGGCCTTAGAGATGACCTCTGAGGAGATGGACCGTGCAGCCCACAGCATCCTGTCGGCCTCCCAGCAGGAACTGACCTCTGAGGAGGCCTCCTCTGACCGCCCATTAAGGGACAGGGGTTCCCGGGGACCTGTCAGACGTCAGAACCAAGATTCCTCATATTATGACCATCAATCACCCTTATAGAAGTAATGTGTGCATTAGCATCCTGATCTGTTATATGGTGGTTCATCTGTGTGTTCAATCATTCTCTTCCAGCCTTTTTTAATATATATACATATATACATATATATATATTAATGCCCTGTGGCACTGCTTGGAGGTCTTGTGAAGAGATCTCCTGCAGGGCAGTGCTACGAGGGGCAGGAGTCGTGCTGCAGCAGAGGACCTCCTTGCCACACCCACCCCAAGGCCACCTCTGCCCTGGGAGGCACTACTCTGGGCTCACCAGCAAAACAAGGCTTGCTGAAGTATTAGTTGGAATGCAAGAGGATAAGAGGAGGCCATGTGCTGCCAGGCATAACACAGTCAAAGTACCTTCATTTCGTCTTCTGAAGGAAAACTCCAGGACTGTGGAAGCCTCATAAAAACTGCTATACTGTCAACTACAGCTGCAGGCAGTAAGCTGAGTGCACAACTTTGCCATGCTAGCATGCAGTTGGGTAAGCTCACATGTGTGGGACAGCTGGGAATAATTGAAATCTAGTTTTGTTGGTTCACTTAGTCTGGTTTAAAAGATTCACATGTAGCTTTTGGGAGATCTGATGAGTCTGGAGTTCCCTCAAGTGTTGCACATGAGGGAAGTCACTGGGCACGTGGCTCCTGGCCAACAGGACGCAGGCTCTGAGCACACTCAGGCGCCACACACATGCACGCACGCACGCACAGGTCATATTCCCTCATAATCCTCAGGCTATGAGAACCAGCACGTGGATAAAACCGTTGCTGTATAACCTCTACACATTTGAGTAGGGGTTAACTTATTAACCCAAAGTGCCTCTCTCAATTGTGATAACCTGTTGTTATTTCCTCTCAAGTTTCAATGAAAGGTACGGAAGTCATGTTGCGTCATCCATAATTATTATATCTCTAGCTTTCATTTTCTCTTAGGGATTACAACTTTTCCATGATTTTTAGTTGTTTCCTGAGTTATTTTCTGAGCCAGCCGGCTAGAAGCTGGTGTTTGGCCTGCATAATTTTCACATGTGGGTCTTTGTTACTGTATTGTTGTAGCAGAGTAGCGATATCATCCTGTGATCCTAGAAACACGCGTGAATACTTTTTATCAGAACCAAACACACTACTTAGCCCAGTTACCAAAGTTTATACTGCCTTCAAATCAATTCAGAGAACTTTGCTTTAAATATTAAAAAATTTTGCCAATTTGAAATATTGTAGATCCAATTAAGGTCATGCAGGAGGAACACAAATCAAGAACATGCTTATGAGAAGTATTTTCTCTTGAAATATGCTGATTGCAGTGGGAATGCAAATGAAGGTCAGAAGAGTCATGGCTCCACCAGGATTTTGAGACGAATGCTGACCAGTTTCAGCATGATTTGTGTCCCCTGCAACTGGGCTCAGTGGTGTGTGGAGAGGGCAGTGTTTCCAGTGTTATTTACCTCTGGGAGGCTGAGTGAGGCTGGACGGGTATTGCACCCGCTGTTATCTGATTGGTATTCATATTTGGAAAAGCAAGATATGGAATCTTGTTTTTAATTTACATTTGTTATGATGTATAAATTCCTTTTAGATGACTCTGTAGGACTGTTAGTTTTATTAAAAGGAGTATAAAGTTCGTTGTAATGTTCATAGACATATTTTTTACCTCAGTGTTGGAGGTTTTGGAAAATAGGGGAGAGAAACTAAACTGTTTTCCTTTTGTGATTATGTATTTCTAAGAAGCTGAAATTTCATATTTTAGAATCTTCTTCCTCCGTGCCCTTTACTAAATCAACACGTTTTCTGGTACACCGCTGATTTACCGGCTTCCTCACTTCCAATGCCTTGTCAGATCACTATTTTGTCAGACCAGTCAAGGTCATGTGACTTAAAAGAATAAAAAAAATAATCTCCCGTTTCTTTTCTATACATAGTAAACAGTCAATGAACCATTACCATACTCTTTAACACAGATTACATCCTGAAAAACAACACAGCCCAGTTTCTTTCAAAAGTTCAAATTTTTATTGGATTAATATGGACTTGTTTATTATGTGTAACACCTCCACTGACACCTGCAACTCTCTTAAAACCCATAGTCAGGGTAGATGTGAGAAGTAAGCTAAAAATTTCACAAAACTGAGGGATCATCACCATTAGGAGCAGCGAGTAGCGGGCTTTTTTTGTTATTGTTTCCTTTTTTTGTGCCCTTGAGCTGTCTCCTTTGTTGTAAAAAAGAAAAAAAAAGTTCTACTGTGGAAACAACCCCATCTGTGCCTGTTCAGTAAACCGGTTTGTTGGTCATGGGAGTTTCAAGCTCCTCGTAATTGTGTCCAGACTAAAGCATTAAGGTGCCAGACTATCAGTTGCCAGTAAATCAATGGTATACCTGTTTATATATATTTATATATTGCTATCTATTTTTCAAGCCTTAGAAAAACGCAACACTCTCCAAAACGATCCAGTGCACACCAGTTATTTAAGATCAGATTTGCAAGCTATAGACATCTTACCAATTTAGTTTCGCTCCCCAATGTTTTCAAGTCCTCAGTGGTGACGGGTGGGAGGCAGTGGGGGCACAGCCGTGGCCCCACCTGCGCCTAGACCCTTTGTTTTGTGTCCCAGAAGAGGATCAGAAACACCCCAGCAAGTCTCTTCAGGGGCTACAGGTGAAGCAAGTCCTCTAATCTGGAGAACCTTTTGGACGGAAGTTGAAAGGCAAGATTTTAACGACAATATTTACTGATGATATTGCAGATGCGTTTTTATCACGATAATAGTTAGATTGAAACCATTATGTTACTTTACTTTCCCTTGGGTATTTATTAGCTTGTAATCAACTTAGGTTAACAAATACATCTTCCAAGGTCTCTGGTGCTTCATGACTTACTCGCATTCTGTTCTCATGTAAACAATGACCAAACAATCTTTGCTGTTGACAGTTGAATATCAGATAACTTTAAACAGGCATTCTGGGATACAGTTGTGTTATAAAATTATATAAAAATATAACCTTTCATGTTGACTACTTTGTTGGGCTGGGAGGGAGGTGGGTCAGCAGCGGGTTTGATCCCCTCCTCCCAATGCTGAAAGATATATAGAGTCACATAAACTTAGCTTGCTGTGGCATACTATAAGATATTTTAAATTTCTAGCAAACAGAGGATAATGTTTGTGAATTTGTACAAACAGTGTTTCAGACTGTATATATCTTTAGCATTCCCATAGGTCTTATGTTCCTTTATCACCACAAACTGTAAAAAGAATTCACTTGCTCCCCTCGTGTGAGTGCAGGAGAGGCTGGTTTGACAGAAGAAAATGAACAGATCACTCATTCTAGACACTTCAGGTGGGGAGTCTGCTCTCAACGTTGATGTCTGAAGTACTTTCTCGGGTTTTGTTATATCAGAAGCATCATCTCACACACCACATCAGGCAACCCAGAAATCCATCAAACAGGTGTTTGTCATGCTTTTAAAAATACACCCAGGCAGAGAAAACTGTGAGTACCTGCCTCGGTGTGATGCTGTTATCCACTCTCAAACCCCAGGCAGTATTCTGCTGAAAAAATATTTACAATATGAAAGTTACCCACCTTAGGGACTTGGTAAAACACCTGTGATTTATCTGAGTTGCCTCAGTTGGCATAAGGGCTATGAGGTCCTTCTGTAATTTTTTATGCCACTTACAGACTGTTTTGAGTTCCAACGACACTTTGACTGGAGCTCCATAGACACTGTCATATAGCCACTGCAGTTTGTTTATAAATTAACTGGTGAGCAAGAGAGAACCACCAGCTCTGTACAGTGACAACAAGCAAGGCCATTCAGTGCCCCAACTAGCAGAGTGGCCACGTTTTTTACAGTAGTTTTTATATGAGGTCAGTATTAGATGTGGAAAATAATCATCTTTTTTTCCTACCAAGGAGTAAGTAGCACAGTGTAAACCTTTACATATAAAGAAGTGACAATATGTCTTACTGCACAAACATTGTTATTGTGAAAATATTTGTATGTATCTCGAGGTGAATTGTAGTCACCACAGGATAGTGGGGACTTATTTTCTACATAATTTTACTACTTCATCTACTTGTAATTAAAACACACATATACTGGGAGAAAGTAAATATTGCTGACATGAGCTGCCATCCCCAGTGGTGGAGGCAGCAGCTCAGCAGTGACCTTTTGTAATAATGAATTTCTCCAGAGTGACTGCGTGCTCCCCACCCCCTCCTGCCACTGGGAGCACCCAAGTACCCAACATGTGTTGGCAAAGACCTTTATGGTTTATTTCCCAGCAAACTTCGTCTCTATTTGCAGGTACTCTGTCAACTTTTTAATATGTACTGTGTATCATTTGTTGAATATTCGTAAAGAAGCTCAACTTGCAGAGCGCTGCCGTGTACCGCCAGACTGCGGCTCCTTTGGTCTGCTTCCACGTTCTTCCCTTGAAGTTCTTGATCATTATTTCATCCACCCAAGATACTGTTCCCTTACTTTACTGACACTTCTCAAGTCTCACTCTCATCCAAAAGATAACTTTGTTTTGCTTGTTATGTGTATGTTGGATCCAGAACTGTGTGGGAGGAACAATCACAAGTTTACATTTGCCAATTCTCGTCATAATTTATACAGTGTTGTAGCAGTTCTCATTTGGAATAAAAGCCTAACCTTGTAATAATCCTTGTCTGTAGTGTTTCCTAAGTGAGTAATGAAGGCAGTATATATGAAGCTCGGCAAAGAAGATACATACCAGCAACATTAATTTGATTTCTACTCCTGTTTACTTCTCATTTTTTTCCTACTGTTCCTGCCACTTCACATTTTATTCATCCATTCATATCTTTTAAATAAATTTTCCCTTTTCTTGACACATTTCCTTATCTCTGGCTCTGCCTACCATTGACACTTTTGAAGTTTACTTTCTGTACTGAACTTTCTCTGCTGCCATTTATTTAAGTGGTTCTCCCCAATTGGGGGCTCTGGTAAGTCTTTTAAGGGTAAGGCACTGTAAATTTGGGGGAACTCGGCCATGGCCTCCCCCTTTTCTCACCAGTTATTACTCCTATTCATGAATTCTTCAGCCATGTTTTGAGCTATGGGGGACTTAATCTCTTTTTGTCATAAACGTACACAAACTGTGTTAAGCATGCTTTTACTGTTTCGTGCAGTCATCATTTTATGATTTATACCAACAAAGAGACTGAAATATATGGCACTAATTTAAACAGTGAATGTGCATATGCTTGGAAGGCACTGATTTAACAGTCTCAGCAGTTATTACTTATTACATTTTTCTCCTGCAGTATCTCGGCAACTTATGCCTTCATTAAGCTTAATTTTTACTTGGATTTTTTTATTAGTGTGCATACGTTCTAGCATACCCATCCCAGCAACCTTTAAATATGGGTCAATGCCAGCCAGTATCAGCAGTGGAAGTGTGGAGGCAGAGAGCAGTGAAGGGTAAATAAGTTACAGGTGCTCTGGAGAAACTTAGAGTAAGAAACAGTGTGGGCATTCATGTAAAGAAAAAGTATTATCCTAACTATTATATGCATCAGAATATATAATGAAATGTAGCACAGCAATCATAAATATGCATAATGGAAATGAACTATATAGAAGGTACATAGGGGGTGTCAGGTTGAGATGGAGAGAGAAAAGAAAGTAGGGCTAAGTGTGAAAAATTTGGTATGGGTGTGGATTGTGGAGTGACTGAATAGTGAAAACATGACAGGTGGTGCTCTTGAGATGGTAAGTGGTAAGGACACGTGATGAGGATGAATGATGATGACTGTGAGAGAAAAGACAAAAAGAAAAGGCTAAAAATGAAAGTAACAAAAAAAAAAATAGGAAAATGAAAGACTGCAAGCTCTTGAGATGGTAAGTGGTAAGGACTCGTGATGAGGATGAATGATGATGTCTGAGAGAAAAGACACAAAAAAAGGCTAAAAATTAAAGTAACAAAAATAAATTAGGAAAATGAAAGACTGCAAGCAAAGTATATGAAAAAAACAGAACTCAGTACATAGTGTGAAAAAGCAAGAACCTAAGGAGCGACACAAAGCGGAAAAAGGTCCAAATGAGAGAAGAGGATTGAGGGAGGCGAGGAAAGGGAAAGTTGGGTCCATTCCATGACGCGCCATGAAAAGAATCATCTAGGGAATAAGGGAAAGAAAGAAAAAGGAAGTCTCGTTACTATTTATCATTGCTATATAGTGGGACGACCTATATATGCAGGTCATGTCGAAATAAAGTATGTAGAGGAGCAACCCTATAGACCGCATACTAGGGGTAATATTGGACTATTTGTCATGGGATTCAACTGGTACTGGTATTTCGAAGCCCAGTGACTAACATATGAAGGAACTTGTGCCTAGACATGGATATAAGGTGCATACAGGTATTTATTGCTATTATAAATATTGATCTCGTCTGTCAACAATGGACACACAGCCAGTCTCACCCCCTTTTTGTTTTGACAGTTGACATTTTCTCCTGTAGGACGTGATGCCGAGGCTTGAACAAAGATATTCTTAAAGATTCTGAACCCTTGTAATTTTAAGCAGGGCTAAAAGGCAGCTTAGTTATTGAAGAGGAGGGCCTGGCGGGGTCATGAGGACAGTCCGCAGGCGGGGACGGGCCTGGCGCCACATTCCAGCCGTCATGTGTGGAGGGGCGGCCGAGGCGTGGCGGGCGGCCGTGTTTTCTGTCCCTGTTCTCGGTAATAATTAAGACGCCAGCCACACACGCCTCAGAGCCTTGCCGCCGTGGAGCCAGCCCGTAAAAATGGCGGTGAGTATTAACTAAAGTCTTAATAGTAAATAGATTAAACGACCTTAAAACCGAGCTGTCAGGGCCTGGAATGCATTGTTTTCACCCCCGCAAGGGTCTCGTCCTGCCCCGCCCCGCCCCACCCCCTGGCCTGGACGCTGCCGCCCCCGCCACACGCTGCCTGGCAGTGCACCGGGCAAAGACTGGTGTCATCATGCGCCTCAGTGCGCTTCACCAATGGCTGCCTTTCCCACACCCCTTCCCCGTTGTTAGGGTCAAAAGTCACGCAGGTGCTCACGCCTCAGTGCACGGCCTTGGCTGTACACACTTCCCTCAGGTGGTCTCCTGGACAGTAAAGTAGCTGTTATTGAACATCCCCTTCACCTCAGCTGCTAGGTTGGCCCTACTCAGATTTTTTCCAGTGATTTTTATAAAACTTTATAAAAAGTAAATATGTCCCTTTATTCGCAATTTATGAGGTAGTGGTTGCTTTGCAGGGACCCCTAGCTCAGAACTAAAGATAGTTAGATACAGAGGCAAATCAGTTAGGATTTTTTTTTTTTTTTTTTTTTGTAGAACCTGTCGTGAGTAATACAAAGTATCATACTTTTTGTGGTTACTTTACTATTACTACTGCTACTGCTACAACAATTTTTTGCCACCACTGCTACTATTTCTATTACTACTACTAATAATAATAATACTGTAGGTGTGTCACCATGAAACATGGCTCAATAAATCAATCAACCCTTTGTTTTAGTTGATCATATTTTCTACATGAGTTTTGAGTAGTAAAGATAATACCCCTAATTCACCATTTCAGCCGGACAAGGACCGAGAGGCGGCTCTGCGAGACCGGGAAAATGTCCGCGTGGTGGTGCGTGTGCGACCACTGAGTGAGAAGGAGGCACAGGCTGGCTACCCAAGTATTGTGAAGTGTGATGACCTCAACTGCTCCCTCCTGGTGACAAACCCAGCCGCCCAGGATGGAGAACCTCCCAAAGTATTCACCTTCGACTCGGTGTTTGGCCAGGACTCAAAACAAGTGAGTGTTTCTTTTTGTGTTTGTGTGTGTGGAGGATATTTACATTATACATAAATAATTAATGATTTTGAAAAGGTATGCATGACATTCAACATGCTTCATAGAACACATCAATGACCTTTTCAGATGGATGTTTACAACCTTGCTGCTCGTCCCATTGTTGAAAATGTCCTCGAAGGCTATAATGGGACCATCTTTGCCTATGGCCAAACCGGCACAGGCAAGACTTTCACCATGGAGGGAGTGAGGACTGTGCCAGAACTCAAGGGAATCATTCCAAACTCCTTCGCACACATCTTTGGCCATATTGCCAAGGCTGAGGAGGACAAAAAGTGAGTGTGTGTGTGTGTGTGTGTGTGTGTGTGTGTCCTTCATGTAGTGAAATGTCACTTGATGTTTGTCATCAGTTGTAGTTCTCTCCCATCCCCTCTCCTAGTCCTCTCTTTGTCTCCATTTCATAGATTCCTGGTACGTGTCTCTTACTTGGAGATCTACAATGAGGAGGTGCGTGACCTCCTCCGCCAGGACCAGTCTGTGCGGCTGGAGGTGAAGGAGCGGCCTGACGTGGGGGTGTACGTGAAGGACCTGCTGACCCATGTTGTGCACAATGCTGGGGAGATGGACAGAATCATGACCCTTGGCAATAAGAACAGTAAGTGAACTTGTGATGGTGTGTGTGGTAATGGCGAGTGTGCCAAATTGAAGTTGTGATTATTTGGTAGATATTTTGGATTGTGGAGATAGCAAAGATTGATGTGGGGAACATAGCAAAGGAAGTTTCAGTATAAAGTGATGGTGGTGATGGATGGAGAATAAAAGCATTGATGACTAGCAGGGGGTGTTGTGATGGATGATGATGTTGGCTGCTAATTTCATCTGTGGCATGTTTTTATATTTATATTGATAAAGAATGTTGTTCTGAGTTATATGTATGAAACTCAGTGTCTCAGTATCTTTTATAACCCAGTCAGAAAATCTGTAAGTCAGGCCTAGAGGTGGATGTTTCAGGACTCATTCATTCCATTCTTTCTAACCCCTAAGGAGCGGTCGGGGCCACCAACATGAACACACACAGTTCCCGTTCACATGCCATCTTCACCATCACCATTGAGTGTGCTGAGCGGGGCCTTGATGGACAGCAGCACTGGAGGGTCGGGAAGCTGCACCTTGTTGATCTAGCTGTGAGTGGAAGACTTTGTTGCATCTTGCATGTCTTGTGTGAGGTCATTGTGCATAATCATTATTGTTTATTTTATGTGTTTTTTTATGGCAGAAGGCAGATCAAGGGACATATAGAAAAAGCCTACGATGTGACAGAAGATGCGTTTCCTTGGTATAGTAGTTAGCACACCCAGCTACGAATATGTGCACTAGGGTTCAATTCCCCCAGGAAAACCTGGGGAGGATAAACTATAGTATCCCTGGTGTCACATTTGGCCTGCATTCTGTGGTTATGGATTCTTACCCACCACAGGTTCTAGGGCCAATGAGACCACATGCCAAAATTTAGATGTACCTTAACTTTTAAAAAATTAATATTAAGAAAATTAGAAAAGTCAGATCTTTGAAAATACACGAGACTAACTCATTGAAAGATATTAAATGTGCATACGTACAATGTTAAAGTCTTGAAACAATAACTGTAACAACTAAAAGTAAAGGAATTAAAGCAGAATAAATTGAATCTTGTCAGGGTTCAGAAAGACAAAGCAAGACTGGAGCAACAGGACAGAGGCTGAAGGAGGCTAGCAAGATCAACCTGTCCCTTTCCACGTTGGGCAATGTCATCTCTGCCCTGGTGGACGGCCGCTCAACACACATCCCCTACCGGAACTCCAAGCTGACCAGGCTGCTGCAGGACTCCCTCGGGGGAAACTCCAAGACTGTCATGGTGTGTGTTGGTAACTTTTTTCTTCTGCTTCTTTCTACCCTACCACCCTTGCTCTTCCTCTTTTCTCTCTCTCTCTCTCTTGACTCCTTTTGTGGCGATTGGTTAATTTTTGCCAGTTTTGCCAGCCTGCTTGACATTGATGTGTTTGCTGAGGTGCTCAATAAATGATTACACAATATTAATCTTATTCACTGAGCACTGCTTGGTAAATAGCTTCATTCTAATGTTAATAATAATAATGACTAAGGGGAGGAAGAGGAATGTATAACTAGTTTGTTTTATAGCATTATTTTCCATTCCTCATCTTTTTGTGTATTCTTTTACTAGTTTGCTACAATTATTGTCATCACTTTCCTCCCTGTACAGTGTGCCAACATTGGGCCAGCGAGTTACAACTATGACGAGACCATCAGCACCCTGAGGTATGCCAATCGGGCGAAGAACATTTGTAACAAGGCCAAGATCAATGAGGACCCCAAAGATGCCCTTCTCCGGAAGCTGCAGGATGAGATTAAGAGTCTCCGTGACCAGCTTGAAGGTACAAAACTTCTTTTTTTTCCCTTGGAGATTTAGGTCTGCTGTGATATATATAGAGCTCAATTCTTTTAAGTGTATCATATTCACTTTCCTAAACTAAACATTTTACCCTGAAGTGTATGAAGGTTATGGTCAGGTGTTACAGCAGCCTGTGATCTATATTGTTATGTTAACTTTATATTATTTATACAGATGAGGATGAAACAGATGGCTCGGAGGAAGAGGATCAGGAGGGAGAAGAGAAACCGAAGAAGAAGAAGAAGAAATTGAAAGAAGAGGAGGTAATAAAAACTTATCTATAACTCTGTCTTGCACTATTTCCTTCTGCCCATCAGTATCATACTCTCAATATCCTTCCCTTTTGTTCCCCATGACTATTTTTCTTACGCATTTATGTGCTTGTTATTTTTAAAGGTTCTGTTTCCTTTCCTCTTCTTTAGGTGGAAGCCATCAAGAAGAAGATAGAGGAGGAGAGGAAGATGCTGGCTGAGAGGAAGGACTTGGAGGAGGAGGAGAGGAACAAAGTAAAGAGTGATCTTGACAGACATGAAAAGGAGGTCAAGAAGGCACTGTAAGTAAAGAGAAGATTTTTGAGATTGTAGCTTAATGTTTCTCTCCTTTGTTTTACTAGTCTTAGGAGTGCAGTCATAGTGTTCTCTATCTCCTCTTCACAGGAAGGAGCAGGAGGCCCTGAAACAGCGCCTTCAGGGGCTTGAACGGAAGATCCTGGTAGGTGGTGAGAATCTCTTGGAGAAGGCAGAGGAGCAAGAGCGGTTACTTGAGGAATCTGCTAAAGAGTTGGAGGAGAGGCGAAGACATGAGGAGCAGCTGAGACGTGCCATCACGCAGAAAGAGGCAGAAAGAATTGACTTGGAGGAGAGGTACACCAGCCTGCAGGAGGAGGCAGCCGGCAAGACCCGCAAACTGAAGAAGGTCTGGACACTCCTTATGGCGGCTAAGTCAGAACTTGGGGACATGCAGGCAGAGCACCAGCGGGAAATGGAGGCACTGCTGGAGTCTGTGAGGCACCTCTCAAGAGAACATAAACTGCACCAGCTTATCATTGACTCCTTCATCCCTCTTGACTACCAGGTGTGGAGCAGCCAAGTTCACTTTTTATTCTTTGAATTATTGTCTCAACCAATCAATTATTTTGTTCATCATGTGAGTCTTCTTTGACCAAAACTTGATTTTAAACCCTCAGTACACATATGCACATAAACAGAATTATGCACACAAACATGTGCAGTAGTTATTCCACACTGTTCACACTCAAAAGATCTTGAGTTCAGTTCTTGGGCAGAGTGGAGACAGATGGGCAGTATCCATACTTCTGTCCATGAATGTGTACCAAGGGTCATATGGAGGTTGTGTCCTGCCTCCTGGGATGGTGGTCTGGCACTGCCAAAGTCGAGTACTCCAAGGGTAGAAACCCAAGGATCCAGAACCTATGAACCTATGAACTATGAACTTGACTCACTCTTATAAGATTTAAGTAGATGAATCCATGCAACACCCTCCATCCCAGTACACACAGACATGCTACCCCCTCTACTCACGCACAAACACCACTTGCAACACACAAACACACACAAAATAAGTAATCAACTAACCATTGGATTTCCACCCATCAGGAGATGATAGAGCGATACGTACACTGGAATGAGGACATTGGGGAATGGCAGCTGAAATGTGTTGCTTACACAGGGAACAATATGAGGAAACAGCTAGATACTGGGGATAATGAAAAAGAAAATATGGTAAGTTGTTGAATGTCATACAAATTCTAATGCCTGTAATTCTTGGCACATTTTCCATGGGTGGTTGATAGTAGCAGATCCCATTTGTTGTTTTTCATACTCTGTGTGCATACTCCAGTCCTTCACCTTCTTCATTCCAGTTTTCTGTGATATTTTAACATCCCTTGAAAGAGATTTTCAATGTAGATTTATAACTTTTGTTTACACTTGTTTGTCTACAGAACCAAGAGAGTGAGATGTGGCAGGTATACAAGACTTACAGCCCCGAGGTGTATTCCCGCCCCCCTCCCACCACCATGGCTGCCACCAAGCCTCGTAGGAAAAAGTCTGGCATACCCCGGCCCAAGCACAGCAGGTCAGCCCGGAAGGGGGACAAAAACTAGCAGTAGGGAACAAGATAACTGAAATTCAGGTAGAAAGGTGTCTGAATGCTGGGCTTGTATTGCCCTTGATAGTGCTTTATGGGGGGAAGGTCAGGCTTGTGATCTTACTTGGCTTGCTGGCTAGTGAGACCAAGGTGCTGGGGCTGTAGCAGGCAGGGAAGAAACCAGCAGGACTTTCTATGTGACAACTTTATGTGTTTGTCTTCAGGAGATGTCAAGAGGGAATCTCGTCACTGTCCTATTTATGAATTTTATATATTGTATATAATCATGAGTATCTGTTGCAGATACACATACAAATGCATGTGCACACACACACACACACACACACACTGTGGTCTACTTTTTTATCGGTGAAAATGTGGTCGTCCACAGAGGTACCCCTTTCCCACTGATTGGTTGATAATGTATATAATGTCATTTTTCTTTAAATATTTACCAGTTAATGTGAACCAATACTTATCTACTAGCTCATGTCTCTCTCTTCAATATATTTTGCCAACTAAATATGATAACAAGTAAAGAGACTATGAAGTAATGTGCTGGTAGGTATAAGTCTTGATTTGTTGACATTAGTCACTCATGTCAGCAATACAAGCTCAAATAAAATGATGCCTTTAGGCTTTGTATATTCAATCAGCTAGCAGCAAACTTTCCATGGAAAAAGGGCATCTCTGTGGGCGAGTGCATTTTTGCTTCGATAAAAAAAAAGGTTATAATATCAAACAGACAAATCAAGTACATTATTGCAGGTACAGAATAGAATGTCTCCCAGCCAAGCATAACACCCAGTGAGCTGTGCTGCAGTTCTAGTGACACGCACACACACACAGTGGTCCTTTAGCTCACTGTATGGCAGCTTTGGTGTCAGTTTTGCTAGGAAAACTGTACTCACTGCTGCTTTGTTTGGGAAAATCTCTGTACTTGCTGTCCATGTCATCGTTGATGTCTTCATGGTGGACGTGTCAGAATACTACAGTAACAGGCATTCCTGCAGGAACCAATATGCCTCCTGGTATCATTAAGATCTACTATCTAATTGTTTGTTGAGGTCTCCTTCACACCTTGTTTTTATGCTTATCCTCTTTTTTATATTCTTTTACACGAATCGTTTTCTACTTTAGCATTTTCACAACCTTTTTCTCAGCTAACCTTTAGACAAGAGAAAAATAGTTAATGTATGAAATGGTGAAACACAGAGGGCCAATATTAAGATTTTCACCCACCTAGGCACACCACTAGCTAACAGTCAAAGATGAAACATGGTGCTTTAGTCTGGAATCTCTTGTGAACATAAAGATCTATTGCTACCTGTTTGAATGGTGAAGTCAAAGCAGGGGCAGTGTCCCTACTATGCTTCTTGCTGTGTCCATCTGTGTCTCAAGAGCTATGGTGTAGGGGAGGGTGACACAGATTGGGGTGTAGCTGGTATCTCACATTAGTGTGCTGAAGTATTACAGGTTGGTGTAGTGGTTTCCAATCTGGTGCAACTAACTAGCTTTATTATGAATTTTTGAAGAAGTGATGCTAGTTGTATTTTCAAGAGAATTTTTAAGGTCTGTGTTATTGTGGAGTATTACGAGTTTAATGCTCAAGACATTCACAATCTAGTCATTTGCTTAGTCAGGTCAAGCAGCTGTAATCTCAGATTCTTTTGGTATATTTAGTTGAATTATGTTAATTCACTTTGTTGATTTTTCTTTCAGGGACATTGTTTTGCAATATATGAGCTATTTAAATTAATGCATTTTGCCACAATAAAATTATTCTTTGTATCATGATTGTATACTTGTGTTATTTTATGAGTGACACATATAGACAAGATTTGGGGGGGGGGGCATTCATCATCGTTAGCCAGTACTCTCTTGAGAAGAGTGAATCTCTTAGTGACCAATCTCTAGGCATGGCTGGGGCTTCAAGCACCACACCCACCATTCCCCTTGCTCAAGTGGTGATAGTAATCATTCCTGTCAGTGAAAAACCTTGTATATAACCCTCAGTCTGCCAGCTGACAAGCAAAGTCAGTATCCACTGCACCTCAGAACAGTGTAGGTATATGTATATAGATGGATAGGTAGGTAGATTCATAGTGTGCATCAAAAAAGAAAGATAGCAACTGAAATTTTTCAGTTTATTTACAAAACACAAAAATATCATACAAAACTGCATGTTATATAAAACTAATCTAAGCGGGCCAACTGGGTTAGTTCAGTAGCAGCTTCAGTGAGTAAGACACATGCCACTTGCTTGATCCAAGAGTTTTCTGAATTCACAGGTTGAAGGTCACCATCAAATAACATTTAAATCTACATATAAAACTATTAAAAGTGAAAGTTAAGTTTCGTACAATACAAGGACATATCCCTCAACAATACTTTATATATAGCACATCTCCTTTTCTGGATAAATCCACAAGTGGACACTTTGTTCATGAATTCCATTTCTCCAATATCACACTATAAAGTTCGTAATGTTATTTTTGTTTGAATGCGTATGATGACGTCTTTCCCAGGTATATTTCAATAAGAACTAAGAGCTTAAGCTCCCAGAACATTACACCTTTACATGTCCATACCCACACCTGCCAGTGCCCAGTGTGTGTTTCTTCAGCTGGGTTGTGACACAGAAATGGCAGTAATAGTTCAGCTGAAGACAGGGATGCATGATCCTGTCCAGCCAGCACCCTTCAGGACAAGCTTAATTTCTTGTTTAAAATAAATAATCTTTACTCTAAAACTATAGTATCAAAATAAGTTTACAATAGATACAAAAGAACTTAAATAAAGAATTCAGTTGTTCTGATGAACCACAAAATACTTAGAAATGCCTCTTGTTTTCTTGGAAAAAAAAAAAAATGTTTTCATTTTAACTTTTCTAGACTACTGTATGTCGGCTACAAGCAGGTTATGCTCAGAATTTAAAGGTTAATCCTAATTAAGCATGTGATGGTTGCCTACGTAAAGAGACAGGAGTGAATCAAATTAATACACAACTTACATCTTGTCTCACTACTCCTGCACTGACAAAAGTAGTGGCAGGGAAGGGCTATTCTGCTGCTTTTTTGTAAAGTGTAATGTCTGACAATGCAGACAGCTTCCACTTTTTGTAGTTATATGCAACAATCAATTCCTTATATTGTTATTTTATCCAGACAACATGAGAACAAGAGCTTCCCCTCATTACTTAAATATAACACTGAGAAAATTGTGACCATTTCCCAAGTAACAGGGATTGTAAAACATTATTATTTTTAGGAGCAGTAAATACTTTCTTAATACTTTAAGAATGTAACTCCTTTGGGGCTGGCATCCCAGCATGAAACCATATCTGGCAATTATTTCCCTCCATCATTATACCATGAAAAGCAATCATGAGGTCAGTCAGCATCAACAGAGTCCCTGCTCTTATCTGGAAAACACCCTCCACGTTTTTCTTCATTCCAGCAAACAAATGACCTCACATGAGGCCACTTGCATTTGCTCCAATCACATATTCAAGTTGGTGATTTAGTCTTTCAGAAACTGTTGGAGTCTTTGGTAACCTATGGGAGAGACCTTAAGGCAAGGAGAAAGGAAGGGGCCTCAGGAGAGGGTGGAGAAGAGCTTTCCACGTAGCTAAAACTCATCATGCCTCACCAATGCCTCTCCAAAGTCTGTTGCTTGAGATCCAACAAAAACGTCATACTTGTCAAGTATTTCCTCTTTTGTAAGCTCCCGATCCCCATCACTGTCTGCTTCATATATAAGATGTTTGGCCTCTGCCTCTGCATGGTTGTAGTCATCCGGGATGATCCATCCGCGCACCTGTTCAAAGATCAGTTGAATCACTTGAAACGTTAAACATTGTCCTACACATTTCATTGATTTTCCTCCTCTCCCCTTCATGACTGTCTTTCTTCCCTATTTTAATTCCAATCCATAAACTACTCTCCCTTCTCATCTTTCTTACTGATGAATGTTGTTTGTTACTGTGATTCACAACCAAATGACCATCGTAGTTGTGATGCCATGACCGCAAACCCCATAATTCAATTTTTTTTCACTCATGGATGACTCCCACTTCTCATAATCAGTGAGCTGCAGATAACTTACCTCTTCCTCATCCATGACCCCATCTTTATTCTTGTCTCTGAATTGGGTGAACTGTTCCCGTTCACTGCTTACCCACGCCGGCTCCTCAGATTCATCCTCATCAGCACCACCTCGGTACATGTCACCTGGAAAATGTGCTGCTGTCAAACTTTGGTAGCGATAATTTTTCAGCATCCTTCACCCTACTCTGATTCTATCCCAGTGTCTGCAATGATAATGGGAGGGTACTATTGATAGTGTAGATAGCCTTTTTCTTATACTGATTTCTAGTAGTATTGCATAGTGGTATAAGAGCTTCAAAGCAGACACTAATGAGTTTTGAGCTCACACACAGACTGACTAAAGTTACAAAGAAAAGTAACTCGACACAAGACAACAGTAAGTAAATCTTGCGAGAGCCTCCATAATAAATAATGCCCTCCACCATGACAGCACTCACCAATGTACTCCTCTAGGGATATCTTGCCATCCTTATCCTTGTCAATGTCCTCCATGGTCTCCAGCACCACTATGGGCCTCATGTGGTCAGACTCCTCTGGGTGAAGGAAGTCCGTGAACTCCTCTATGGTAAGGGCAGAGTCTCCGTCCTGATCTGCTTTCTCCCACCGCCGCTTGTCTCTCTTCACCATCTCCTGGTAAGTCATGCCGTCATCCTCCTCACTATCTAAGTCTGAGGGATCCATGTCTGGGGGCAAAGCAGGTGATGAGGGCTTTGTTATGTGTTTGTAGTGCTTTTGGGTTGATTACTAAGCACTTTACTCTTACTACTATAATACACAGGAAGACTCCGTATTACTTGGACTTCAAGAGGTGGGAAGTCTAGCCATGTTTATTTGTGGTGCTGTTGTGTTGACCATAACATAGCACTTCACTCTTTACATCATAAGCAATGTAAAGGATGAATGAGTACTACAAGAACTATTAGCCAACTGATGATGAAATGCTGAGACTACTGAAAGGCCACTGATATGAATTTAAGACAAAACAGTAGATGTGGAGACAGGAGAACTATATTCCCAAATCTAAATACTGAAAATATGTACACAGGGCTTCCAGAGTACACCTGCCACTACTCACTGTCAATGAAGCCGTACACTCTGTTCTTGTAGTCTTCCCAGTGCAGCACCTCCTTGTTCTCAGGGTTGTTGGTGTTCCACTGTCGCTTCACGTCGTCATTGATGTAGCGTTTCTGCGTGTACTCAATCCATATCTGCAGCTCCTTCTCTGTTACTCCTCCATTCTTATCCAAGTCTATACGATCCACAATTTTGCTGGAGGGTGGAGTTTTGGAGGTTGTAAAGATTGTGTGATGAGAAAATGGGGTGTTAGAGTGTGTGTGTGTGAAGTGGTTCTTAATGTAATGACAGTAATAAGTTTTTTACACCTAGATGGCAGCAGTGTAATGCCCTGAAATAGTTAGTTATGGGGATTTTATTTCCCATAACTATCCATATTTTAGGACATTACTGCTTGTCCTTGTTTCTAGTGTTGTTCTTAGATATATAAACTTAATCCCATCATCCTATAGACTTGTTGCTTTGATGCCATGATTCTCTCTCTCCTCTCTAAATAATTTATATTTCTTACAATTTCTTCATTTTATTGTTGTCATTCTTCTTTCTTCCCCCTCCCCTGCTTCCATTTTCCCAATACTAGTTATTTTTAAATATACAAGGGACCATCCTTCTACTCTCCTCTGATACATAAAGCTGCCCTCTCTCCTCGCCATCCTCGTCCTGTGTTCCTCCCCTCACCTGAGTCTGTCCTTGCTCTCCTCGGGGGTGAGCTGGTCGAAGGTGCGCGCCTCATCCTCGCCAAGGAACGCCTCGTGGTCGTAATCAGGGTTGTGCTCCTCGTTGATGAAGTGTTCCTCATCACTCAGCTTCTCCTGAATCCAAAAAGTGATAAATTTAAGCTACTGCTGCTTCTTTTGCTACTACTATTAGATATTACAATGCTATTAGGTTAGGCAGGTGTCCTGATCGATACTACAAATAATGCTAATGCTAAATAAAGACAAGCACTACAAGGCTACGCTGTTGTTCTATCTAGCTAGACCGTCAAATATTAAATTACATGTTAATCTCTTGATTCCGAAGAGCTTGGGAGCTGGCCAGATGATATAATCATGGAATCTCATAATTAATATATATATATATATATATATATATATATATATATATATATATATATATATATATATATATATATATATATATATATATACCACTTAATATATATCACTTGCTCCTTGTCGGGAAAAAAAAAAAAAAAAAAAAAATCGGGCTGAGCAGAGCACGGCGCGAACCTCGGCCTGCCGGGACAAACTTGAGCAGCCACGGAACCTCGGAAGCGTATGCGTGCGCTAGTACTAATAAATACAAAATTTCACTTACCTTATACACTCTATTTTTCTTTTCTTCGTCTGCTGGCTTCGCGGTGACTGTCTCCATCATCGCCATCACCACCACCGCCGCCACTACCACCACCACCACCTCCCTTCCTTGCATGGCTCTGGCTGGCGGACGGCGAACCTGCGCGAGGAGAAAACTTTGACACACACGCGATAACACACCGATGTCACGGCAACTATATACTGATAATACGTACTCGGCGCCTCCAAGACTGCCTGCTAATAACGAAATGATACACTAGTTTTAGGCACGGCCATAATTATATATGTATAATTATAAGACTAAATCACAGTAATTGCCCAGCGATTATGGTAATGTCAATACCAAATGTAATACTACCTACCACCTGTGAACAATTATCGGACGATACTAATGCTGGTTATTAGGTTACACTAAAAAAAGATGAATAACGTATCTCGTGTGTGTTATAGAGAGAGGGAGAGGGAGAGAGAGAGTTACGTACGTGTTCCTCGTCCTCGTCTCACAATGGTACTCCTTCAACTACTCGTGCTCGCAGGATCTCTCCGCCGAAGAGGGGAGGGAGTACGGGGGAAGGGGGAGAGGGGAGCAAAGGGGGCGTGTCCGTCAAGTGGAACGCAGCCCAGCTAAATGTTTTAAAAGGACAACCCGAAAGAAACAACTTGGAGTGAAATTTTGTATAGTTTTACGTATATCTTTGTTAATTCTCTCTGCTTACTGGTTGATTCGAGGCGTGGTTATGTGGTAGAGTAAATGAAAATGATGAGGGAAAGACGAGAAGAGGGCAGGAGGTGGAGATGGAGGAGGGATAAGGGAGGGTGAGGGAGGAAGGGAAAGGGGAGACGCTGGAGGTGTGGTTGAGTTGCACACCGCTGCTATGGACTTGAATTACACACACACACACACACACACACACACACACACCATGATTATACAAACCAACTAAATACCTGCAAAATCACCGAACATGCGACAATCTGCGAATCACGTTGGTAACTCACACGAACTGAACACTAGGCAACCCACAAGTCTCCCCTCACTTCCCCCTCAAGCGAGCCAACCGGGGAGGGGAAGCGCTAGGCCACGTCAAGCATGGTGACGTGGAGGTGTTGGAAGGGCGGTAGGGAGGAATGTACGTATGGAGGAGGAGGAGGAGGGACGAGTGAATGTTGATTTTTCTACGGTTGTTTTGTCTTTACGCACCCTAAACATCGATATATACCTCTCTCTCTCTGTGGTGGAGCAGGAAGCCGGAAGAGGAAAGGAGGGGAGGGGGGAACGCATGTTAGGTTGTCTCGCGGAGGAATGACGTGGGTGGATGATGGAGAAAACACGGGCATGTCCTACTAAAGAACAGGAACACCCTTCTGATCGTTGTTACACACATGCACGCGGTGATCAGCAATAATACTTATCTCAATAAAATGCGGCCCTTTCATGCGTGACTGTACCGCCAACAGATTACATCACCACCACGGCACATGCATTCTCATTGGTGAACATCGATAAAACACGCACACACACATACACACACGGTGAACAACGAGGAACAATAACTAGTAGTTTTATTTAAAATTAGAAGCCCACTGAATGGATGATGAATATGATAATAATGATGATACGGGGGAGGAGGCGGAAGAAGAGGGACGAAGAGGAGTGGGAGGAGGAGGAAGAAGAAGGACGAGGAGGAGGCGGAAGGAGAGGGACGAGGAGGAGGAGGAGGCGGAAGAAGAGGGACGAGGAGGAGGAGGGAGGAGGAGACAGGAGGGATGTGACGATGGCAAAATTTACGTGGAGAAAGTTGGAAGTTTCGTTTAGTCGGCGCAACATCTGTGGTCATATGCCGGAGAGACAGAAGGGGAAGGAATTATAGAAGAAAACAGATCCCAGGAGACGGGACACAACCCCCGATTAATTAATACCTGGTTACCCATTCACTGCTGGGTGGACACAGGGTGGACAGGGGGGTAGGGTATCGGAAAAGCAGCCTAATTTTTTTCGCTCCGCCCGGGAATCGAACCCGGGCTCTCTCGGTTGTGAGCCGAGTGTGCTAACCACTGCACCACGAAGCCCCCGAGAGAGAGAGAGAGAGAGAGAGAGAGCAGAATGTGACTTACTAGGTTAGAACTATATCTTTACATTCTCTCTCTCTCTCTCTCTCTCTCTCTCTCTCTCTCCAATACTACGGGCTGCCATGTGCACCCGTTTCCCCACCTGGCACGCCAGCCGGCGGGGGCCTCGCCGGCACGCCAGCCGGCGGGTTCTACCTGCCATCACAGCGACGGGCCGTCAATACGACAATGGCCCGTTTCCCCTACTGAGGGGATAAATCTTCCACCACCACCATCTCCAAATATATTTTTATTGTTAATACTTGATCATTTGTCACTCCTTTACATACATACCCTTTTCCTCTTCATTTAACATTCATCTCCTCTTTGGTTCCTCCAACATGATACATCTCCCATAATTGATCCTGTTCATGTGGCTCTTCAACCCTTAGGGCTACACGCTATGAGATGGCAAGGCTATGATTACAGCATTTCTTAATCCTCTCAGACCAAGATCAGGCATACCTTTCCCTCCATAACATTACTTGAGGTCCTACAACTAGTCTGGACTTCTCTGCTCATGTCCTCACTCCTTGAATACACAGGTGTGTAAAAGCTGTTTTAATGTAATGCTACTCTGCATGAATCAGTATAAGTATGCATGGAAAGGGTTCTTGATATTTCCTAAATTTACCCACTGATATTGTCTTTGATATGTAAGTAACTGTGAAGGTGTGCCAGATTGACACACTAAATATGACACTTCTCTGGTATTTCCCTTTGTTTCCTTTGATGTTGAAATATGTTACATGAGCTTCTGTTTTATAACTAGCTCTGTCTCCCTCCTCTTATCTTAAAAATAGAAGCATTACTGTGATCTTGTTTGGAAAAAAATCTAATGAAAAGTACCCCACTGGGGCAAGGAACACCTTGACATGCATACACCAGGTGAGGGCTAGCATGTAGGTAGGTAAAGTACCCATGAAAGAAGAGCTGCTGGTTGGCTGTTATATGAGAGAGGGATTGGAAAATTGAGCCCCATAACACAGCAGCCAAGGAGGTGGGACTCTACCCCACCTCCATATTTCCATTCCTCATAATGTCCAGTAGAGATGCAGAAAGCAAACTGAAGACCATTATGACCTGGTTCATGCTTGGTGACTGCAGACTTTGGATCCTCAACATGTTTATTAACAGCCAATATACCAAATTTGATGGCATATGAAGCACCATATATTCCCCAATTAAGTCTTTTAAAAATTACCCTGCATCTTATATGCTCAATGGCATGGTCAAGGCTAGGCTTTGGGTTGCCAGGAAGCAATGGTTTGGCCATACAGTGCATCACAAAATTGGGTATTATTCTAGTGTTTGCCCATACTCACCCCTCGCAACCAAAATTGGCTAGGGGGCCTTTGAGACTGCGGGGAATGCGGCAGTACACATGAAATGCGTCTCAAATACATAGTTTTTGAGTTATGGGGGGCTGAAAAACACCCTAGATGTAGGGAAATTCCTAACATTTACCTAGATGTAGGGAAATTCCATACATTCTGGGATTTTTTTACCACTTAGCAGTGAAAACTGTCAGCTGCTTGAGGCAGCACTTGACCCTGGGACTTTGGGATGAACGCCTGAGTGAAGTTGGTGAAAGAATGGAGTAATACCAATAAAAAATAAAGTGCTCTGTGCACGCTAATTTCTATAACACTGGCTTGACTGTACAAAGATTCCTAATAACTATCATAGTGAACGAACAACAGGAAGGTACAGTCATAGATGCACAGTTAAAAATCGCATAAAATCTCATAAATTGTGTAAATATTTCCGAGGTGACAAGATGACAGCTCCGACGAGAGGGGCGAAGGCAGCAATGAGCCCCTGCCACGGCCTTACTGCGGTGTACCTTCGCTGCACCTCCATCACCCACGCTGTTTCTGTGCTCATGAGTGACTTACCTGGAGGCGGAGGGATATTACAGTCCAAACTTCCTCCTGGTGACGGAGAGGCGGCCAGCAGACGCCTCGGATTTTGACTTTGTTTACCTCCAACTCACCACCCGCGCCGCCAGCCAATCAGCGGGCGGCGCGCGCGGCTCAGCCAATCACGAGCCTCCGTCCTTACGTCACTGTCTTCGGCCACAACAAAACCGAACACAATAATAGAAATCTAACGTAATGTATGGAGCAGAAAGAATTATAAAGCTAACAAAAGTGATCCTAAAGCAGTGCTGGGAAAAAATGGCACAAATACTTGAATGAGTCCATGCAAGGAAAAGAATTGAAAATAAATGATATAAGCAGCAATACTGAAAAGTTGTTGTGCGAGTGTATTAAAGTGAGGAAAGCTAAGTAATATAATGCCATTGAAAAGCAAGGTGTGTGAATAAACAGAAAGGGTCAACCTCTCTCTCTCTCTCTCTCTCTCTCTCTCTCTCTCTCTCTCTCTCTCTCTCTCTCTTATCGTATCGCCATCCCTCCAAACGTTCTCAAAAATATATTATAAGCACGTTAAAAGCCACACAAAGTCGGGTCTGGGTCCATGAATCACTATCACATCTAAAAAATAGCAGAAAAAAGTGATAGTTGTTGCAGTGGCTTATCTACCGAATATACCCCACCCCAAATCGTATTCCGCAAACTAGAACGTATAGAGAGAGTTGTTTTTCTTATGGGGTGAGTTACAAGTGGTCAAAGTAGCGATTTAAGTGAATTTGACCATTTGTGTGACCCGCATACCGACTGACGTACAGCTCATATATAGTCTTGACCATTTAGGGGCTCACACACCCATATTTAACAAGGCTTTTATAGGAGTTTTGGGTATTTTTATGGGTAGTTCCGTAAGGCTGATGGTAGTTTGAGAAGGCATCTGTATTCTGAATGGGAAATAAACGCATGAGAGCTCGAATACTCTCCTTTTTTGGCTTTTGGAAACAGATGAAGTGAAAGCCATAAGCGTCTCTGAGCACTGTCTGTCATTGACCACCAGAGTTGCCAGATTACAATACTCAGCACTTTGTATTTCCCGGTTTCTGGCAAATAACTATCACAAAAAAACACATATAATGGATGGTTTTAACGATGAATTTAATTATATATCGTTATTGGTGTTTGCAGGACAGTTTTGGGGTATAAAAATGATGAATGGCATTGTCTAAAGTCACATCCTTCTCCTACATCAACTATATCCAAAGGCCATAAAGGAGATTAATCGGGTTTTAATTAGTCTTTTGTCACATACATGCTACAGAAGAAGGGTCAAACTACCAATAGGGTCATAAAACTACCCAAGGAAATGACCCAAACTCCTATAAAAGCCTAGTTAAATGTGAACATGTTTAAGAATATGACGTTAAGTACAATATGGCAACTCTAGGGACCACAATAACAACAACAGACCTTAGTTCGCAGCCGCAAAATAACTCGCAAAGAGGTCCACCTTGCTTAATTTTCTATATTTCACTCACCGATATCGTTTATTTGTCCTATTTCGGCTCCAATGCAAGAAACAAACATCAGAGCAACATTTTTAATCGTGAAAAGGCTTTACAACAAACGTATTGGGCAGATTGAAGAAAGAATTACCCCATACAGACGTTCATTCAGTTCCTGCTTATTTAGTCGGTTGGTCTGGTGTGTTGTTGTCTAATTGTTTTAAGGGGAATATCAGCCATCATCAAGATCACAAACTAGAACAAATATAGCAAATTATAAAATGTTTTCGTCGTGTATCCCCCATTGCGCATGCGTAGTGGAGATCAGCGCGACTTATTTCCGTGAGGAGGTATTTCTCGCAACACCGCCCACCTCCAGCCTCCTTCCATAGAGTTAATTTATACTGAAGCCTTACACAAGGAATGGCAGGCACGATGGGACGCGGAGGACTAGGAATTATACGCTAGGAAGAAGAGGTCACCCCAAGGAAACACCAGACACAAAGGCCACAGCTACGCCCTTGAAATAATGACTGGTGAGTGCATGTCAATCTGTCACTCACCCCGTGGACGGATATTGACAGGAGTGGGATAGTTACCTTCTTCCTAGCTGTTTCTCAGTGTCAAATGCCTCTACTTACATACTTAGGAAAATTGGAGGAGGAATTTAATGTATCAGTTAACCATTAGCAGCGGGGATCATGTTTCTTAATGGGCCCTCTACCGGTCAGCGAGAAAAATGAGAAAAAATCATCAGTCACACAAACCATTTCATAATATATATCAAAGCATTTGTGATCAGTTTATGCATCATCTATTTTTGGGGGGTTTATATCATGGCACAAATTTGGCCCGTTGTTGTTACACGGTAAAGCCAGGGGCGTTCCTAGACATTTTGGGGCCCGGGGGGCTCATTCCCATTTGGGGCCCCTCTTATGGGGTGAGAGGCGAACACAATGTCCTCCTGCCATAGCAGCAATGGTTAAATTTCGCATTTTGGGGCCCCCCTCACTTTGGGGCCCGGGGGGCGATTTCAAACAGCCCCCCCTCGCCCCCCCCCTCAGGAACGCCACTGGGTAAAGCCACAAATTTGACCCGTCACTGGTACACGGTAAAGCCACAAATTTGACCCGTCACTGGTACACGGTAAAGCCACAAATTTGGCCCGTCGCTGGTACTGGGTTAAAGGCTGCAACTCCATGCCATTGTGTAGTGCCGACTTGCCTGATGGGCGAGCCTCCCATAACCCATTTAGCCAGTGGGGTACCTCTTTGGCCAACTGGTAAAGGAGTGGCTCTCCCGTTACGCTGGTCGCGGGTTCGATCCCCGGCGCCAGCAAACCTTTCCTTGTCTGGATTAATTTCTCGTGTGTTTCGTTATACTCAGAGGCCGTGTGGGAGTGTAGTAAAGAGAAAATTCTGGCATTTCAATTGTAATGATTATGTGTGAGTTCGTCTTTTAAACTGTCATTTTTCCCATTGACGAATAGTGGGAAGGGAGGAATAATTGTTTTTTTTGGCTTTTCTGTGTGTTAAATGTCTCTACTTCCACGTTTATGAGAATGGGAAAAGGAAGTTCCTGTATCAGTGATGTGAGGTGCACTGAATTCTACCGGGGATGCCAATGACTTTTTGTTGAGGTCATTCTGAGTTTGGGAAATGTTCATATTATTTAAGAGGTAATGTTACTACTTGAGACACTGACCATTTTTATCGCAGGGAAAGATGATGATTGTTCACATGAAGGTAATTTTCTTCATTGGAACTAAATGGGATTGCACTAACTTATCTCCTGTCAAAGAATGTGGACAATTTACAGTTTCACCCAACCAACGATTTTCTTACGTGGTTCACATTTTTCTGGTGATAAATGTAGCAAATTGCATAATTTTGTACCGCATTTACCCACATAGCTAAACAATGAGTGCTAGTTGCATTCACATCTGGGAGTGTTGTTGTTGACACAGCAAAGGGACTACAGTTTAGGATTTGGGAACAATGTAATGAGAAATATATTAATGAAAGTGTAGAGAGTTTGAGCAGTTGACATATTAGGAAAGATTGTTTTTTTGTACAGCTTCATCAGTTTGTTATTATCTGTGGTGTGTAACTTTGTTTCCTCCCCAGGGTCAGCAATGGCGGAGGGAGTTGGGTCGGAAGAGATCCTTGAGGAGGTGTTCCTGGACTCCCCCATGGAGGGTGCCCCGCTCACCAACAACAACTCTCTCTTCATCAACAATGTCCTCGATAACCTAGTAAGTTGTATCCTATTGTATGATATGATATGTTTCCCTTGTTGATTTTCATTGTCACCTTTTGTTTACATTTACAGATTCAGGTGAGAAATTGTATGAGTAGGCTCTGCTATAACAGCTGCTGGTGCCTGCTTATATCTGTTTGCAGAGAAGTCTTTCATATTTATTCATTTCTTTTTTTCATTTTTTCTCAAATGTCAACTAAAGATTGACACAAATATGTAATTCAAAATTCTCATTTATAGTAGTTTAACTGAAAATATTTATTGCTGTCATTACCTGTAGGTTAAACATACTTGTAGTTATCAGAAGTTAAGCTACTGTACAAGGAAATTTTGATAAAATGCTCAGATCACTTATACGTAAGGTGTTAAGATATGCAACAAAGTCTATGAGTGAGTGGTATGAGGGGTATGCACATCTAAAGCTTTGTAAGAGGTATACCTTAATTAATTACCAATCTGTCTAAATAATATCATGTTTTGCTATTTTACCTCATGAATCTCTTTGTGGCAGAATGACCCTGACCTGGGCTACCTGGTCTTGTCACTGCTGGTGGCCATCGTCTGGTCTGTCTACATCATCCTCTTCAACTCCCGGATCCAAGGCAGCATCCTCACCACCATCCTCCGCCGCTTTGTAAAATCTGGTGACCTTACAATTGGTGAGCATTAGTTGCTGACCTGACACACATGTACACTATTATGAGTAAAGTTTTCATAGTAACTGAGATGTAGTAGTGTGTGAGTGGAGTTTTTGGTGACCTTACTGTTGATGAGTCAAATTTATTTACCCAACCCCAATGTTCCTTGTAATATTAGGTAGTAGGATGTCTATGATGGTTTAGAAGTATAGGAGTTGAGTTGTATCCATTTTTGTAAGGTATCATCCCTCTGCATATTGGTTGATCTTCTACTGAATGATTCTCTTCTCATATGCCTTTGTAAGTCTTCCTTTTGTCCCTTTCTTCCTCCCCCTCACTGAGCTTTAATCACCATTGTTTGTCTTCCAGGATCCTTCTCCTTGTCAGTGCTGTCGGGCAAGATAATGTTCCGCAATGTGGTGTATGTAACAGAGGACTACAGTCTGCGCATTGTTGATGGCATTCTCAAGTTCCGCTACTGGCTGCCCTATGTTAAAAGGGAGCTCTCAGAAGGTATGTTTTGACTTGATGGAAACTTTTGTTATTGCGTTTGCTCAGTAATACTTTTTTGTGCATGTGTTTTACTGATAGGTGGACAGATAAATAAGCACTGCCTCTTTTATTTCTTGGGTAAACTGTGATCAGGTTCCATGTTGTTAAAAGTGTTTAGCTCCGAGTACAACTGTCGAAAAGAAAAAAAATCAAGTATATGTCTATTCTGCAGATCAGCTTCTCTGAATCCACTCAGCATCATCCGACTCCACAAACCTGGTGGTGTTGCTCGTCCTTTTGAGGATATTTACTTCACTTGACTATTTCTTTTACTTTTGCAATTTCAAGATGAAGCACAAATTAGTTGATCATTCACTAGTTTGTAATAATCACTGGTTTTACAAGACTCATTTATAAAACTTTTTTTAATTTCATAAACTGCTGCCTTTATATGTATCACCATTTATCATCTCACAACCTGCATCTTACTACGAAACCCTCAGACATGTCCCACAGTGATCACCGGCTGTGGCTGGAGCTTAATGGGCCGGAGCTCCACATATACAACCGCTCACAGCTGTATGCCAGGCTGGAGAAGGTGTTTGGGCAGGAGAGTCAGCTGGGTGTTGGAAAGGGGGGCAAGGATGAAGATGAGGAGAAGGATGAGGAGTCACTGCAGCAGCAAGGGCAGACCAGAGACATGAGTTTCTGGCAGGACTGGCGTGACCTCATCCCTGTGATAAAGCTTGAGCTGAATATGGTGAGAACCTGTCTTTCCTATTGTTGATTTTTATGTATATGTCCCTTCTTTAAAGACCAGGCTTTATGTGATAAGTTTCTTGGTCTGCATATTTATGTATTCTATGGAAAAAACCCTCCTCTGCTTCACTTGCCACATTTTGTTATTGTAATCCTTGTTTGCCTTTTGAAGAATGAGATGAAGTTGCTTGCTCTGTTTATGTTTTATTTACTGGAGTTTGTCTTTATTTTTTTCTCCTCTTTTTTTTATTTCCCTTATTAGAATTTTCCCTCAAAAAACGTGAAATGTATAGAGTCAGTGATAGTCTGTATGATAGTATTGATGGTTTACTTTGTGCTCATGACCTCTATCTTCTTCAAAGGCGAGGTTCGTGTTTGGCAACCGTCTGATTCCCTCAACGCTGCTGCTCACCACTGACAAGGCCGAGTGCACCTACACCACCAAGCCGGCCGCCTGCTCCCTCGACTACTTCATGCAGGTCATCACGTCCAAGGCGGAGAACTTCAGGGTTAGTCCACCAGTCACGTCCCTCTGTTCCGCAATCAGTTCCTTTCCAGCAGATATTCAGCACTGTAATTATTGAATAGCATTTGAATTTTTGTATTTGTTTTCTCATAGGGCTAATATGTTCATCTGTTTATTGATTCCATTGCCTGGTCTTAAAAACTTTCTGAAATTAGTACTTGTGGCAGAAGACTGTGAATTGTTCTTACATAGATCTCTGTATGCTGTAAACTTCCCATTCTTTCATCCTCCTCTCCTCAGAGACATTCCAAACTTTATAAACAATGAGGAAAAGAGAGATAAAAAGGTGGACTGAGTGAAAGAAATCTAAAGAAAAGTATGTGGGTGGTGATAACAGTATGGTAAGAAAGACATTTAAAGTTATATGATTTCTGTCTCCAGGTGATCCTAGCCCCAAGCCCCAAGTACACAGGCATGCTGGATGAGCCGCCCCGGTACATGGGTGAGGGCTTTGTGGTGATGTCGTCCAGCCTCGTCAATCTCTACTACTACATGGACGAGCCCGGGCTGGTGCCTGAACATCCGCAGGTGGGATACAGCAGGAGTGCCAACATTTCACACTGTACTAATTTGATCATTGCCCTTTTCAGCATCCAGGATAAGGGATTGTATTGGTAATGAGTGGTATAATGTCACTACAATGGTGATTTCTCGTTTCTTCTATTTATTATACTTCCGCTTTTCTTCCTAGGTATGGGGAGTATAATTGGTGTTATTTTATATTTTCTTAAAGCGTGTTATTTTCTTTAGATTCACGATAATTGACAAAATCTTACTCCTTAATTCTGGGTCCTTGTTTCTCTCTCTATTTTTGTTCCATGTATGTCTTTATTATTTACTTTTTCTTTTTATACGCTACAACTTATCACCCATAAAACCAGACAATGAGGCTTCCTAATGGGGACGAGGTGACAGCGCCAGCACCAGTGTGGGGTCTGGACATCAAGTGTGCCAAGGGGACCAACCTCAGCTACGGGCCGTGGGCTGACCGACAGAGGGAGCAGCTCTTCAGATTCTTTTTCCCACAGGACTACCAGACTCTCAAGGTGGGTGGGGGTGGAGGCTGGGAGAAGGGGAGTTGTTGAAGGGTTGTGAGGAGGGAGTTATGAGTTATAAGTGGAGGGAGTGGTGAGGGTGGTGATGATTTGTAGTATTGGTGTGGGTGTTTGGAAGTGTGTAAGCTGGTGGTGGTGTATTGTGTTGGAGGTGTTTTATGTAGTGGAAATATCTTAAAGGTCGTAGTGATAGTAAAGATAGTCTAGGTTTATACAGGTGATTGATGATATGATGATTCCATGCTTTTTTATGTCTAGCACTAATGAATTCTTCAGATAAATTGACACTGGAGAAATAAGTAACTATTGTTATTATTGCTATTATTACTATTATTATTGTTTTTCTTATTATTTTTATCATTAATGTTTTGTAGCATCACTTAATTTTGATAAATGGTATTCAGTCACCTTATTCCTTAATTTTGGGTCCTTGTTTGCCTCTCTAGTTTTGTTCCATGTATGTCTTTATTATTTACTTTTTCTTTTTATATGCTACAACTTATCACTCGTAAAACCAGACAATGAGGCTTCCTAATAGGGACGAGGTGATTAAGACTTCAGAGATATAGATAAACAGATAGATGCCCCTTCTCTTCACTATTCTACTGTTTACTAAGTTATACACCCTTGCTCCTTCCTTCCCCACACAGCTGCCCAGTGCACCCAAGCCTGGGGACCTGCGGGAGTTCCAGCAGTTTGACGTAAGGCTCAGCATCCTCACAGAAGCCACTATTGATATTCTCTTCTCCAAGGTTTGTTCTGAACTTGCTGGTTTTGTTGATGTGTTGAGTGTTTGCTGTTTGGGTAGAGGTCCAGTGTTATGTGACTGGGTCCTCATAATTAGCATTCTTTTGTTGTAATGAATGAGCTAAAACTGTGATGTTGACTTAAGGCTAAGAAGTTACTCAGTAAATCAGGCAGTTAGTCAAGATGAAAGTACCAAGACATCTCTCAACCCAAAATTGACCTCTCTTCTGACCTCTTGTTCTTTTTTTCTTTTGTCGGAGCAGCGTCTAGTGGGCTATTTTGTTGTTGTCTCTGCTTTTTGCCCTTGAGCTGCCTCCCTTTCTGTTAAAAAAGTAAAGCTGTTAAGTGAATCACAACCTTGACAAACGAAACAATTAGTCCGTCTATAATATCACGGTCAATCACTTATCACACACAGGAGAAGGAGACCAACGCAGTACACATGAACGTCCAGCGAGGGTCCTACTTTGAGATGACGCTGCCCTGGACCGTCACACCAACCGGCTACGTCACCAAGATCAATGGACAGCTCTTTCACGTGGACGCCTCAACCAGTCTCCAGGTGGGTGTCGGTGTAGCTCTTCGTCATCCTTCATATTGTTGTCTTTTTTTCCTTTTCTTATTCGTTTGATTTTTCATTGTTGTTAGTTTTCCCTCTTCATACTCCTCCTTGTTCTCCTTTCCTCACTTCTCCATTTCTTTCTCCTCTTTTGCTTCTTCATCTTCATTCATGTCCCCCCTCCTACTCCTCCTCATTATCCTTTTCTGACTTCTCCATTTCTTTCTCCTCTTTCTCTTCCTCATCCTCATTCTAGTCCTCCTCCTACTCCTCATTCTCCTTTTCTTACTTCTCCATTTCTTTCTCCTTTTTCTCTTCCTCATCCTCATTCTAGTCCTCCTCCTACTCCTCATTCTCCTTTTCTTATTTTTCCATTTCTTTTTCCTCTTTCTCTTCCTCATCCTTATTCTCATCCTTGTCCTCCTTCTCCTTCTTGTCTGCTTCCTTCTCTTTTTCCTCTTCCTATTTCGTAGCCCCTTCATCCTTCCTTTCTGTTTCATATTCACTCACCTTCAGACTTATCCAGAATAATGCAACTTTTTTTTACTTGATGTGAGGATGCTGAACATTACGGAAGAAATGGCTATGGACCGGCAGCAGTGGAGAAGGCTCATATCCCGTCCAACCCCACCATAGGAAATAAATGGGCATTAAACGAAGATGATGATGACGATTTTTACTTGATTTTTATCCCAAGAAGTGTCACCCACTGCCTAATAGAATAATAACACAAACGTTTCCCTCAGTACCGCAATCTACTTGAGGCGGAGACCCTCGACTACCACGTCAACATTCACTACCCTCGCGTCTGGAACCATGACCAAATGTGGGACCTGGAGTTCAACAGCAGCAAGGCCACCTACCACTTCCTCTACGCACACAAGGAGTTCTTCCAAGGTGAGGAGAGATAAGAGTCTTGACTGTTGTTGCTTTTCTCATTGCTGCGTCGATTTCTGCAAGGATCCATTTTTGTGTGTGTTTCATGTTTGTCTCTTATTGAGGGGTATGAGAATGAGTTTTATAGTTCTGTGTTTGTTTGTTGTTTGATGTAGCTTGTTTGTTTTATGTCTGTCTGTCTGTCTATGTGTATGTTTTTTTTTTCCCTTTTCTCTTCTTCAACTTCTTTTCATTTCCATTCTTTCAATTATCTGCCTAGTATTTCCTGCTTTTTTTCTTTCTTTGATTTTGTTGCTTCTAATGTTGTCTGTCTGTCTGGGTATAAATACGTCCTTTTTTTTGCTCTTTGACTTCTTGGTATGGCTTGTTTCATGTATATGTCTGTCTGTCTGCCTGTCTATATATCTGTCCTTTGTCCCTTTTGTCTTACCATCCCTCCAATCCTTTCTCTTTTTTGTTGAGGTTTGTTCTTGATATATTGCTTGCCTTTTTCTTCTTTGTGCCTTTTAGTCTGTCTGTCAGTTGGGCTATATATCATCCCTTTCTTCTCTTTTTGTTCCCTTGTACTTCTATCCATTCAAGTTTTATATGTAACCACTTATTTTCCTCCTCACACAGATTTAATAGAAGACTGGTCATCCCGCGTGCCCCCAGACCTGCTTCACTTTGTGCCGTACTCGTGGAACTTCACCCTCAAGCTGCAGGAGTTTGAGCTCGTCACGCTGGCCAACGGGTACAACTGGCTGGACTGCTCCTCCCAACACCAAGGCAACGGTAAGAAGGAAAACATCACTCTAGTCGGGTTTATGTTTATGTATGTTTAGGCTATTCTATCCTTACTCTTCTGGCTGAAGCTGACACTTTTACGTAACTTTATTCACTACTGTCTTTTCTTTATTCATTATTAGGTCACACTGTCGTCCCCCAATTTAATGCAATTCTTATAATACAGCAGAAAATACTATCATTGTCCAACCCCATAAGGGAAAACAAGGACAGATGAGAAGAAGAAAATACAATCACAGATGTAAAATATTTCTGAAGTGTAATCAAAGTAGACATAGATGATTACTGTTACTACTGAAGGAGATGCATTTGCTTTTCTCTTTCTTAACCCATTCAACTTTTCTCACTTCCATGACTGTAGTTTGCTCACCTAATGATTGCTTTCCCATTCTTCTTTCAGCTCATGTTGCATTCTGCGGGGAAGTGTTTGAGCTCAGGTTTACTCTTCCCTTCGTTGACTTCCTCCCTGAGACCATCATGCTCAAGTTCATGATTCTGGTGAGTGTCATCAGTAAGCCCAGTGAGCCACTTGAGATCATTCACCACACCCAAAAATCACCATTACTTCATTAGCATAGTATTTATGGCACTGTTCATTCATTTTACTTTTTCCTTGGTATAGGCAGAGAATGTGGACCTGAGTCTTTACCTGCCTCCCTGGAACACCATGAGGAACATCATTGCCGCGCTGGACCGCAACGCCAAGCTGGTGGACCGGGAGGATCGCCCCAAACAGGCCTTCTCCAACGACAAGTGGAGGAAATTCTGCAAGCTTAGGTTAGTGATGATGGTGTGTCGGATGTCATGTTAGTGTACTGTATCCTTTGACTTTGTTTTCCCTAACTCATCTGTCATTTGTGTTGTTTTTATTATGTATTTATATGTTTCTTTTAAAATCTGGCCAGTTGTTCTTTTGCCAGCTTCTACAGTCTTACCCTTCCTGCTTTATTCTGTTGTATGCTTCTTTTACAGCAAGGGAGGCAGTTCAGGGGCAAAAAACAAATACAGCAACAAAAAAGCCCACTAGACACCTCTCCAACATGAAATAAAATCCAGTCATTCCTTCCCTTAATGTGATAAAAATGTGTTCCTCTCCCACACAGTGCTGGCTGGGTGGACTGCTGGCAGGTGCCCGAGCTGGAGCTGAACATCAAATACACCTACCACCCCGTGCCGCCACTGGGCCCCTCACCCCAGGCCAACGTCTCTACCCCAGAGAAGGAGGAACTGCTGCTCTCACCCATCAGGGCACCCCACAGGAAGAAGTCACCCATGGAGATTATCAAGGTGTGTGGAGGGAATGTATAGGCTTACTGTATCACTTCAAATTTTCAGGCATTTTCTTATAAGTAATGGTGTTTGTACTTTTTTACTTTTCTAATCTTACATCTTTGTGTGGAGGATGTATGTGCTAACTGTTTTACTTTCTCAAATTTTTATACATGTTCTTATAAGATAATGCCGTTTATACATCTTTACTTCCTTAATTTACATCTTTGTTGCCGGTTAAAGTGCATGAAGGAAAAAAGATATTGAAAGCCCTCTCAGTTAAAAGATATATTTACTATTATACTTAATTTTCAAAACTTTTCCTTTAGGATCATACTGTTCATACTTCACTACTTCCCTAAGTTTACATCTTCGCTCCCAGTAAAGTAAATGAAGAAAAAAAAATTGAATCCCTCTTATCCTTAAAAAATATACTAATGTAGACTCAAGTAAGAGTGGATAATCTTCCGTGTTTTTCTCCACAGAACATCACCCCAGACCAGTTTGACCCAACCTCCCTCACCCCAGACTGCATCAGTGTTGACCTCAGGATAACCAAGCCCTCGGAGATCAAGCTGTATGGCTCAGTCCTGTGTCTCTTCATCCATCTCAAGGTGCACATGAAGCCTTATTGTCAGCCCCTTCTTATTTATTTCCTTATGCTTCTTCTCTCTCTTGAAGTGACCCTGTAAGTTATGGTGTCTGCAGTCTATTCATTCAGATAAATTGTGTTGCTTTAGACTAGACCAGTGTAATGTTTTCAGAGCGTCTGTATTTGGTCTGAATGGATAGACAGATATAGATAGTTAGATAAATAGATGAACAGATTTATAGATAGATAGATAGATAGAAATATGCAAAGACAAATAAGTAAATCTAAAAGTAGGTAATATAGGGGCTTGAGATTGAAAGGGAGGGTGCATTGAAGTTTGTTCAGGGGGACCGTCAGGAGTGGAAGAGGTTGGTTAGTGAAGTGATGCGCCTACTACCACCGTATGCTTCCCGTTTGCTAGTTAGTTAATGTATAAATAATTAAATAATGGTGAGTTTAAGGACACCACTCACTTCCATCCACCATTTAGGAGAACATCTTTGGGGAGGACCAGAAGTTCACCGACATGAGCCAGACACACCTGGACGAGGAGCAGCTGGCCGGGGAGGCGCCGGCCGAGGAAACCAAGTCGGATGAAAGCCTCGAGGAGCACAAGAAGTCTGAGTTTGACTGCCGCCGCTACCGCCAGTTTGCCGTCACAGTGTACATTGATATACGTAACGTGCTCGGACATCTAGTCAAGGTGGGTTTGTTGTAGGATTCTTTTGTTTTGATCATAGATAAGGTCATAGAATTGTTTTGATGGACAGATTCAGGGATTTAGATATATTTTTTATACATTTTTTGGCATTTATGATTTATTTTGATTTTTTGCTTATATTTTGTCTTGATATTTGAGAGGCATTTCTTATATTTTCTTTGCTTAGCCCTTGGTCAGTTTCCTTAACCTTAAATAATTATAGATAACAAACTGTTCTATGACTGTGTGGAAGTGTAAGCATAATATTCATGGTAATCGTAAAAATAAACAAAATGTACCACAAACACTCCATACAGAAAGAACAAGATAAAATAACAACCTTAAGTGCAAGTAGGGTGGGGTCACTCAGTCATGGCCTCTCCTCTTTTAACCTGTTACTCCATTAAAATTTCCTACCTTGCTTAGAAAAAGTGAATGAAAAATAAAACGGATATCCACAATTTCCTTTTACATAGTCATGAGCTTTGTGAGGTTTGCCCCTTTTCTTCTCAGAGACATATTTATACCATTGATAGCAACCCCCCCACCACAGGACTGCACGGAAAGTGACCCGCCCTGTCCCATGGTGGCATTGGACTGCCTTGTCTTTGAGATGAACAAACGGTACTCGGAGACTCAGCTGCAGGTGGTGGTGTCCCCCCTCATCCTGACCACCAGCGACGCCGCCACTCACCGCCCGCCTGCACACCAACACCTGAGCACTGGCTTTCTCATGTTGTCAGGTTTACAGGTGAGATGAGCACATGCAGATATGGATGTCCGCATGTATACCCACACATACACAACCATACATATACAAGCACATACACAGCCATACATATACACATACATATACACACACATACACACACAGTTAATGAATGAAATGCTTACTCGTCTGATGAATGGAAGGCTTTACTAAATAAAATCATGTGCAAACAGCATTTATAAAGGTAAGGAAATATATATATATGATGAAATATGGTTAGATAAGAGATATATGAGCTTGTGTCAATCCTTAAAAATACAAATAAATAAGAACAATTAGGTTAAAAAAATAGTTACACATGCACAATCCTCACCTCAGCAGACACCTCCTTTAGCATCTTGACTTTTTCTCTGTATATTTTCATGTACGTACCAACTACTACTCTCCATTCCTATGATTTTCTTCCTTTCGCTTAATCTCTACCATTTTTATTTTTCACAATTTTTCTTCCTCATTCCTCTAATATTTTTTTCCTTCTCCTTTGTTCCATATTAATTTTTCACTTTCTTCCCCATTCCTTTGGGCTCAATCCTACTCCTTCATCTCTACCATGTTTATTCTTAACCTGGCAGTAGCGGGGATCATGTTTCTTAATGGTCCCTCTAAGCGAGAAAAATGAGAAAAAATCATCACTCACACAAACCATTTATAATACATATCGAAGCATTTGTGATGAGTTTATGTATCATCTATTTTGGGGGATTTAAATCATGGCACAAATTTGGCCCGTCGCTGCTACACGGTAAAGCCACAAATTTGGCCTGTCGCTGCTACCGGGTTAACATTTATTCATCCCCATTCCTCAGATCTATTTACTTCTTCATCTCTTCTATATTTATGCCTCCACTGTACAAGCTCTCATGCAACACTCCCTTCCTCTTCACTTCAGATGCGTGGTCATGCCATGTTCAGTGCAGAGGAGCGCACACTGGATGAGGAGACCCTGGAGTACGCTTGGCTGGTGGAGCTGACCATCGGGACACTCAGTGGCAAGCTCACCACACCCCAAGTAAGAAGCTCAGTATGTGGTTTTCCTAAATGATGGATGTACATGAAGCTGTCTAATCTGAGGCTGATCTAGGAACTACTCAAAAGGGAAGGGAGCAGCAGGAGAATCATGCACCTCTGATTCTTTATACATCTCTCACATTCTCATTTTCTCTCAGCTTCAGAACATCATCACTGCAGTGGAGGCCTTCATATTCACAGTGGAGGATGCAGAGAACAGCCTACGTCACCCCAAGCCCTACAAGCTGTGTTACCATGGTGCACCTCAGCCCCAGTGCATCCACACCACCACTGACCACTTCTGCCCCACCACTGACCTTATCAAGTACAAGATGGTCCGTGCCTCTGTTGATGGACTCTCTCTCAACCTGGTGGAGAGTGGCACTTTGCTAAGTCTTCAGGTGTGTTTCTGTATTTATTTATCATGCACTGCAGATAATAGCTTTAATGTGTGTTGGTGTGTATTAGGATATTTTAGTGCATGTATCAGCTTCAGAGGTGTGGTTATGTGTATTTAGACATTATAAAGTGCTTATAATTGCTTGAGGGATACGTTTGTACGTTTTTGGATATCATATATAGTTTATTGTTTATTGTACCTTGATAGGTGTGCAGGAGTTGTAGTAGCTTGGGGCATTTCAAAACATTAAGTTGCATGTCTTTATCAACTCAGGTGTACCCTATCCGAGTGGCTACCTGCAACCTCCACGGGCAGCACACTCGGTCTGGCATCACGGCACACATACAGAACATCAGCGCCAGGAACTACATATGTGGGCAGGATGGGCACAAGGAGGGTGCCGGGGGGCGAGGAGTGGAGGTGGCATCCATGTGTGGCACCTCAACTAGTGGCACTGGAGGCGGCACTGTCACTGGTGGCGGGGGCGAGACGTTTGTGGATGATGTGTGGCTGGAGGCTGCTGCGGTGACGCTTGGCCCGGTGTATGTGGATGCAGCCACCAGCATGGACGTCCTCCACCATGACATGCAGCTGATACAACACAAGTGGGTGGTGATGCAACGTTACTGTACTAGTGTGTGATTGTTCTTCTTCCTGCTTCTCCTATTTCATTTTATCTTCAAACTTTTTTCTACTCCTGTTTCTTATTTCTTTTCGTCCGTCTGCTTTCCTTTCCTGTTTCATTTCTCTCCTCAACTGCTGTAGTACAAAATATGAAACTATTGTGAGTTAGCCATTGAAAATTTTTGTAATATATACTATTGTTGATGTATAATTTATAGCACAAACTGTCATTTTTTCTATATCTGTAAATGCCTTAAGTGCTTCATAAGAACACAGTGCAAGTTGATGGCCACAGTAAGTGAACTATTATTGTTTTTTCTTAGTTTTATGGCCTAAGGAAAATAATAATGAATATCCTGCATTCCTTAAAGATTCCTTAAGCAGCACGATGAGGAGACGATGCGGCTGTGGTTCCTGTGGCCACAAGAGGCAACCAATGTGCCTGTGCAGGTGTTTGGCAAGTGTGGCTGTGTGGGTGGCTGTGCCTTCTTTGGGAACAACAGGAATGGAGTCACCTTCTTCAAGCCCTCCAAGCAGGACTTCTACAATGGGGTCAATGTGGCTCAGTACAGGTGAGCATGAGAACACACTAGACGATATTAAGTACTTTGTAGAATTCATCCACCTTGAAGTTAAGTGTCAGTGCTTCTGTTTTTCTTATTACGTTAAGCATCAGGTATTGTGATAGAGCTTGATGCAAGGTCATCATAGCAGATAGGCTTGCTTGGGTGATGTCATGATGCTGTATAATTTTTTTAAATTTTCCATAACTGACAATTTGAATCAAGGTTTTAAATTTTTTATCCTTATTAACTTTCTTTTGTTTAGGGTGAATGAGCCTGACGAGAGCCCTGGGTATGGGCAGAGCATCCTGGAGGAGGGTCAGTTGGTGTTTCAGACTGGAGCGTACACTAAGCTGGCGACCACCCACTGTGACGCCCATTCCTCCTCCTCCTCCAGCAAGGACCACTATGCCCTCAGCTCTGGCTACATGAAGAGCGCCTCCCCCGCCACCCCGGCCGACCCACACACCCACAGAGGCAGCAGCTCCCTCCACCACGGCCACGAGTCACATGCCCCGGAACGCCTTAATCCACGCAACGTCTACCATCGGGAACTGTCCGTCACCAGCCATGATTCCAGCCCACAGGTGACTGACTCTGACTCCAGGGGGGTGTCCAGTGCACGGGAGCCCTCAAAAGATGTAGTTCTTGGTGTCCCTGGGGGCCCTGACAGCCTTCCAACGCCAGGCAGCCTCTCAGATCTCCGGCGCTCAGTGGATAATGTAAACACAGGACGACAGAGTAAGATGCCGTCGAGTCTCTCCCTCCAGACTGAGCTGCCTCTCCATGCTGCTGGTGGTCATAAGCTGTCGGCTGGCAGCATGCGTGAGTCCTCCTCTCGACAGTCCCTCTCCAGCCAACACAGTCTGCTGGCTGTGGTGCAGCGGACTGTCTCCATTGGCAGTGAAACACAGTCAGAGGCATTTTTCTCAGCAGACGAAGATCAGGTCAGTAAGGTAATGGAGTCGTATTGTACATCTTGCTCTGATTCTTTGTATGTCCTGCCTTTCTTACTTTTCTGCTTTCCTCCTCTTGCCTCTCCTTTTTGGCTTATTGTCATCTTACTTTAATTCCAGTTGCAAATTTTGTATCATAGTGGGAGTATCAGCCTAATGTCCACAATAACCACTGAAAGTTTTGAACAACCCAGGATAACACAACCTTTTCCTTGCAGATGACGGTAGTAGGCAGTGGGGATGGCTCTCTGTCCCGCATGTCCTCTCAGCAGAGCCTCCCTGTAGTACCAGAAGACTTGCAACAGCCTTCCTCACTCCCACACTCCTTGGACCACCACTCCAGTGAGACATCCACTCCCCCCACACCCCACCACGACCCTGCTGCCCTCACTCTCAGCTCCAACAGCTACTACAGGTGGGTTGCTGCTTCATATTGTTTGGGTCACCATTGTTTTATGGGTCTAGAGCAGCATTTCCCAACCTGGGGGAAATTTCACCCTGGGGGGGAAATTTCAGGATTCCGGGGGGAAAGTTTAACGTGAGGGAAACATAAATTACTGGCAATTAGCTGACTGAAAAAAAAATCTGGTAGAATGCAGAATTGACTTTTCTTCAAGTATATTGAAACAAATGTCAACATTTCTGCTACGAAAGATAGAGTTGAGGAATACATAAAAGAGAGGGTCAAAGAGAGATCTGAGAAATGTGTGTTTGGAGAGGGAAAACTGGAGACCCTTCTGTCCTGGCCGCCCCCTTGGAGGGAGGTCCCAGTGGGGAGTCAGGGCTAGTGATTGATTGATTTGTGTTATTGAGCAAGTAAATTTTGTGTTTGGCTTCTATTTGTTTATTGTGTTATTTATGTTATTAAGAAAGAAAATATTGAGCTTTGGCTATTTTTTTCCTTGTCCACACAAAAGGGGGAATCGGATGGTTGAACTGGTTTAAGGGGGAAACGACAGAAAAAAGGTTGGGAACCACTGGTCTAGAGTTTGTATTTTATCATATCAGTGCTCGATGAAGAAACCTGGAGAATGAATTGGTGTCATAATCTCTTTGCAGTAGGAATAAGGCTGTGATGAAGTGGTGAGGGCGATAGTAATAGTTAGGGTAGCTACCTCATCCCCACAGGAGGAATAATAGTTTTTCTTGATCTCACAACAGTAGTGCAGATGATGGACAAACCTGCTGTCCCAGTCAAAGTAACAGTAAGAACAGCAGGAGCAGGAGTAACAGCAGTTGTAGCAGTAGCAGCAATGGTAGCAGCAGCAGTAGCAGCGGCAGTCACAGCTCCTGCATGGACCACAGCCAGGCATCCCTCATCCAGTCCCACAGCTCAGAGTCCCCACGGCCATGGAAAGCTGACAGACCTTCACGCGCACGCAGAAAGGCTGACAGAATCAAGGTGAGAGAATCAGTGTGTGTGCTGGGTGTAAAAATAGTAGTATATATATCTCTAGCACACTTATGAGTTTATGACACATAGGTAGTGAATATATGTTTGTCAGTTGGTAGTCACAGAGTTACCCACCACGTTCATGTCTTATCTCCCCCAGGCGGCTCTAGACTGCAGCGGAGACAGCAGCTCGGAGGTGGGGAGTGTGTCCAGCACCTCCTTCATCTCAGCGCTGTCATCACAGGAGGATATTGCCCAGGTGGACCTCCACATGCAACTCAACAAGCCCATCACTGAGTCTCCACTTCTCATGTCCTCCTACGTCAACCACATGACCCAGGTTCTCTGATGAATGTTTGATGGTCGGGAAAGTTGATTTCTTTGCATGTGTTGTGTTTTCTTGAGTGATTTGATGGTTGTGAGCAGGGCATGTGGCACACTATGATATGATGATTTCACATATTCTAAACCTAAGGAAATATCTTTGCCAATTCAACACATTTGCACCGTACTGGTATCTGTAGATATTGTACCATAATTTTGAACCCTTCTCATTCCGCCCTTTGATTTGTACTTTACCATACTCTTGTACCTGTCCATACCATACCACATGCCCTGTCAGTGAGCCTTCATTTCCTTATGGTGGTCATAGGAGGCTGATGTCATGCACCCGTACAACTTTTAACACTTGCATAATTATCTTTGGTGAATTTTCTTTGTAATTGTCATCTCATATAACCAGTGCTAACACTTGTCCGTCACCCCTCAGCTGCGATGCCTCAACTGGGACCACCCCATACCCAGCTTTGACTCCAGCCCGGGGCAGCCCAGCAAGTGCTACATTCCTGTGTTTGAAAAAATCAGCGAGGGGTTCACAGCTATCCGCATGGTGGAGGGCAGTCGCCATGGCATCCCTCGGTCACCACCACCACCGCCTTCTGGCCGCACCCCGTCACATCCCTACACCTGGGACACACCTCTCTTTACTTGGGGGGATGCACAAGAGGAACCTGTCCATGAAGACTCGCAGGTATTTCATGCTTCTTTTTGATGGAAAATCAGATCATAAGTAGTGATGAAGGGAATTTAAGAATGCGGGGAGGGATGAAGTGTGTGAAGATGTTTGTGTTTTTAGGCTGTTGTATCAGTGTCTGGGGCTATTGAAGGAGACAAGAGTGATGAGCTTTGTGGGTGAGTGATTATTTGTGTTTTGTTTGTGTATGTCAAGTGTGTCGTAATGTCTGGAGTATCTTGTGAGTTGCAGGACACAGTGGGAGGTGTCCTGGAGGCCAACACCACCCGCACCACTGTTGTCATCAAGCTCAAGAAGGACGTGGACATCATGCTTTCACCAATGGCTTTGGAATCTGCACAGCTCTTCCTTGAGGTAGGAACTTTGGTTGGAAGAAAAATTAATGAACTTGATTACGTCATGTTTGGAAGAAGAGCGATCTTATCCATGAAATTATGCTCTGATAAAGATGTAATAAGTGAAAGAGAAAGAGTGTGTTCTTTAACTTGTTCAGAAAAAAAATATCTTGGAGGGAAATTTGTCCCATTGGAATTATTGGTCTCATTGGTATTGGTTTTCTATTCCAGGCCCTAACACCTGTGATGGAGGCTTTACATCCTTTGTCTATCATCAACCATGCTCACATGAGGTCCCTGTCAACTGTGGAAGGGCAGAACACTCTCAAAAAGAAGCGCTACATGTACTGGTCCAGGCTGAGGGACAAGAGGGTGGCAGGGACGCCCGAGCAGTCTGCCATCCTGAGCACCACCTACCAGGAGAGTTGTTTCCAGCAGATGCAGGGACAAGTGACCGTGCCGAGGGTGAGGTTGAGGGGTTACTGCTGGTGTTGGTGTGTGGTGTGGGACTTGATCTTGGTGCCGGGTTATATTATATTGCTGCTCATATAAAGGAAATAGAGGGAAGTGATAAAGAAGTCAAATTTTGTCTTCAGATGTGGTTTGAGTTGTCAATCATTCAAAGAAGGAAATACAAGGAAGAAACAGTGCTCCAGGGCTCATTATGTTCCATGTTTATATTTGTTTTATTATCATATTTGTGAATATGTGTACTGTCATGAGTCTTCCGGCAGGGTGACGGGCTGTGTAGTAAACCTTTCACTTGTGTGCAGGTAAACGTCACATTGCTGCAGGCGTCTGTGGTAGAGGAGGTGATATCCTTCTCGGCACTGGACAACATCCGGGACCTCACCTGCGTGTCCCTCTTCTCCGTCTGCCTGGACAGTGTCAGTCTGCAGTTTTATTCAGGCCACCAGTCCAAAAAGTCAGTCCAGATGTACATGAGGAATCCGCATGACCCTGTAATGCAGAAAAAGGTAACAAGATGTAGGATGTTACTAATTATATGATAAACAATTTTCGATAAAAGTTTGACTGAAGAAACTTTTAGAATTTTTGATAGAGAGAGTAATAAGAAGGGCAGGAATGGAGTGTGTAGAGGCAAAGTACAGTAGGTCCTTGAATAACATAATAGTAATAGTAGAAGCAGTAGCAATAGTAGTAATCATAGTAGCTGCAGCAGTAGTAGTAGTAAAAATAGTAGATAATAAAATCTCATTTCTACTTAACAGAGTAAGTCCAAGGCAAGGCACACTGTTGATCTCTTAGCCGAGCCGGTTTACATCGAGACGTCAGAGCGACAGCAGGAAGAGAACATGGTGTCCGTGGATGTGAGCAAGGTGCACGTACAGCTGCGCCGCCTCAAGAACGAGAGCGCCCTGCTGAAGGATGCCAGCGTTACCGCCATACCCAACCACAGGTCCAAGGTGAGGCCGGTGCTGCTGTCATGCATTGTTGGCATCGAGTGAAAGTGGTAGTTAGGTATTCATTGTTCATGCTACCTTGCTTTTTTTATTAGTATGAACATTTGTTTTGAGGCTCTTGTTATTATTCTACTATGGTCTTTTGTATGCTTGAAAGGCCTCTTGTTTTCATGCATAAGTTTGATGTGTTTCTGTATGCCTACACATGAGGATGAATCGTATATGTTGCTGCCAAGAGGAATGTACGAGTGTGCTTAGCTGATACTTTGGTGTTGGTGATTGACTCGTGCTTAAAAGTTTCTGTGTTCAGGTTTTGTTTGTGTTCCGCCGGTGCCCAAGAGGAGAAGACGGGGACAACGGGGGCAGCATGGGGACCCCTGTCATGGAGGACGACCGCATGGGCTTCATCATGTTTGAGGCTGGCCTAGAAAACATGGCTCTGAGGTGAGGCCAGGAGGCAGGGAGATAAGAGTAGTACATCTTGCTTACATGGGTGCAGGTTGATCAAAAGGATGAGGAAAGGAACTGTAGAAAATGGTCACTAACATACCATCCTATGAAGCTTGTATTACCTTCTCGCTCTATGTATTATCTGACATCTTATTTAATGGTGAGATTGTTTGGCTGCATACCATGATGAACACTAATTTGTCATGCATAATGATTCCTTTTTAGCATGTGTCTCATATGTAGGAAATGGGAGTGTGGAAATGTTTTGCCTACCCCATCATACTTTCTTATCTCTGCATATTACCTTTGCTCTCCAGGGCTGTGAAGAGGAAGGGCTTTGGGATACAGGTGGAGGGAAGCAGCAGTGGGAGGCATGACGGGGGTGTGACCTGTGCCCCTAATTGCCCCACCACCTCAGCGGGCAGTGGTGGCGGGCCAAGCAGCAGCTCTGGCCCTGGCACTGCAGGCACCGCTGAGCCACAGAGAACTGGCTCCGAAAACAGACGTGAGCCTTCTGACCGCCAGTGCTCTGCCTCAGTGTCCCAGGTGTCCAACATGTCCACCCACTCTGGGATCCACCACTCCACCTCCTCAGCCAATGGAAGCATCAAGGACCTGCTTCTCAACCCGGTGGGGGCTTACTTTGTGTCACTAGTCTTGAAGGGGCCACCATTAATATACTATATGTTTTCAAAATCTTTGTAGTACTGTTTTGCGTTGTTTCATTCTGATTTAAGTAGCTAGAAATAGCTGCTCTCCTCTCACAGGACCCATCTCGGCTCACAAGAGAGTGTTAAATCATTGCAGGCCTGCTTAGGGTGAAGGAAACACTGCCTCACCTCATGGTTTAATGTAGAAAAATACACTTCCAGTGTGTCCTTAAAAAAAAAAATCCCAAATTTTCCCTCTGTTGACACAGTAATCTTTTGACCTCATCAGGGTTGGAAAAAAATCAGGATTTTTTCAAAAAAAAAAAAAAAATCAATTTATATAATCTAAATTGGATTTTTTATTTTATTTAAATCGATTCTTTTGATTTAAATGATTTTTTTTTCCATTAATCCTTGTTTGTTTCCACTGATTATTTGTTTCAGTCTTATGAGGCCATTTTATTGTATTAAACTTGGCCAATGTTAAATGAAACCATAGTTTAATATACATTACCCAAGATGAAATTTACATATAAAAATCATAAGTAAGACTAATAGAGAGATGGCAATGATTTACTGGTGCCTGACTTGCTACAGGACCAGTACAGGATGAGTACAGGACAAGTAGACTTGATACTTTTCCAGTACAACTGGTTCACATGTTCTTCCTTCTTCCTTATCTATCTATCTATCTATCTACATATATATATATATATATATATATATATATATATATATATATATATATATATATATATATATATATATATATATATATATATATATATATATATATATATATATATATATATATATATATATATATATATATATCTCTAAAAAATAACAATACAACAATACAAAGCTTACATTTGTGAGATTTTTGAGACACTGACTGTATTAATAATTTGGCATCCTTTATGTAACCTCCTCCTACCTTCTTTCCTCTTGCTACCACTGCTTGCTTTGGCCTCCCCTAATCACCACCACTACACTCACCTGAGTCTCTATAAGTAGCTGCTCTCCTCCATGCCTCCTCACCACTTCTCACTGAGGTCCTCCTGAAAGGGGCCTCTCGGCGGCCCAGCTCCACACACCAGGGGCCACAGGCCAGGTAAGGAGGTAGAAGCACAAAGAAGACAAGCTGATCTTCTGCCTCCCAGTACAGTACTCAGAGCTCCCAGTAACAAGAAGAATTTTTATCTTCCTGCCATTTTTGATCAGCTTTATACACTCACTCTGCACTCATCAGTTACTCCCTCAGCCAACACTAAGCACTCACTCTCCCCTCAGCCAAGACTAGCAAGCTAAAGCACATTGCTATTATAATGTCATCTAGTGCCTACTGCCCAATTTGCTGTTAACTAATGAACTGTCTCTAATTGGCTTTTTTGTTTTTGTGTGTTTTAGTCTTTTTTGGCTTTTGTTTATGTGTGCATTTATTCTGCATGTGGATGGTACAAAACTGACACTACTTGTCTATTTTTTCAGTCCTCTTGATTTCAGTATTCTAGAGTTCTGTTGTCTACTTTTCACATGCATGTATGTATATTACCATTGTCAAAAAGATACACCTGTTGAAAATTCCTAATTAAATATTTTGTGTTGCCTCTCTCCTCTTGTATTGGCATGTTGGGATTCTTTCAGAGCAAGAGTGACAAGCGGGACATCACTTCCTTCGTGGTGGAGCTGCAGACCGTGTGGTTTAATTTTGCTGCTCCCCCGCACACTCCCATCACCAAGAAGATTGACTACACGAGGTGAGATGATCCCCCCCCCCCTTCCCCTCTCCCTTCTTCTCTCCTTTTTAAGCCTGCATGACACTGCTTTTGTGATGGCACCAGATGGGAGCCCCTCAATGGTATATGACAGCCACCCAAAGACCCTAATCCTATCTTCCATATTTCTCACCACTCAACTCATGTCAGTTAACTCTGTAAAAATTTCTAGAATTGTTGATGGAAAGTCACTAAACAAGAACAATACAACTAACTGTGTGGTAACGGTATCTTGATTATATAGAGAACAGAGAGACACAGACAGACAGACAGACAAACAGAAAAACAGAGAAGAAAGAGAAAAAAACAAAAAAAGAGGAAGAACATGAAAAAATGAGACTGAAACACCATCCCTCTTATTCCTTCTCCAGGCTGGATTGGAACCTCCTGAGTACTGCGTCCCCCTCCATCAATGCGTGGATGAACCCGAGCGACCGCCTGACAGTAGCAGTGATCCACTTCCTCCACTCGTCCGAGAGCCGCCGCCTCGGTGTAATGGCATCTCTCATGGCAGAGGCGCTGGACGTGCAGAGCATCCATGTTCCTGTGAAGGTGTGTGTGGGGGTGGGCATGGGTGTGGGTGTGTGTGGATGCATTTTTCCACAGGCAGGCAAGGGAAAGAAAAGGAAAATAAAAATAAAAAAGGAAGGAGAAAAAAACCTGTATGAATATGTGGGCTTCATAATTAAAAGAAAATCAAATCACAATACTTTCTTGGGCATGTGAAATATATTAACTTTGTGTATTGGGTTTATCATATGTATTTGGGATACATTCGTGCAGAGATGTCATGTTCTCAGGATTGGTGTTGCTGTGAGGTGATCTTTTCTGTTTGGTTGTCATGGTGTGAGGTCCTGTTCTTATTTGTTGCAGTTATTCCAACAACAACATTAAATTATCAATGAATCCAAGTTGTTCTAGCTGAATTGGCTAATCATCTACCCAATTAACCTAGTAATTAGTCCAGTTATATGTTGGTCACCATTTAATCAGTCAACCCTTTCATTATTTAATCATGCATCAGCCATCCAGTCACACCATTGATTTTGACTTTCATGCCCCTAGAACAAGTATGTCAAGCTGATGCCACTGAGTCAGACGCTGCAGGAGGACCCGTCGTGCCAGCTGTGCACGGTGCTGCGCCGCTACGTGCTGCAGTCATCACCAAGAATCATAGAGGCAAACCTGTTGCCCCCACACCTGCCCAAGCTAGCCAGTCTACGGCAGGTGAGTGCTAGCAGGGGAAGGGACATGCCACTAGCTGAGTTCAGTGTCTCTTATATGTCCTGTGTCTAATGGGGAAGGTGAGTAATGCTACAACTTCTCTCACTCCTCACAGGGTGTTGTGGTGCTTAGTCGCCAGTGGAAGAATGCCCTCTACATGCCACTGCTCATGGAACAAACCTTCAGGAACAAGCAGACCCGCCCGGCCTTCACCTTTAAGTGAGTTAAAACCTAGGCCTTAGTGTGTTTGTTAGGACCATTCATGGGATCATGTCATTTTATTGGTTTAAGATAATTTCATTAGTTGTGTCTGTTGATGCTTAGTAAGGTTGAAAAGGAGATGTACAGAGCTAAACTTTACCAGAAGACTTCTATCTTCTTTTCGCACATTCTGCACTTCAAGACAAATGGTCTACTATAAAATCTTGTTTATAGTAATCATATTACTAAATTTGTCATTTGTTTGTAGTTGTGTTTTCCATGATGCCATTTTACACATTATTTTTTTTTTCATCACTGCAGGTCCCATCCTGCCCCTGAGGGCCGCTCCACTCCCAAGTTTGACCCAACCATTGTGGCCAATGAGGTCACTGATGAGAAAACCACATTGCTGGAGGCTGAGGGTGGCTCCCCTCACTCCCACCCCCCTCAAGGTGAGTAATATTCCTTACTTTCACAGCCTTATCTTACCTCAGAAAGCAGCACAGGAGCTTCACATAAAGCCTGCTTCACACTTACACGACTTATGGCTACGATGTCCCCGAAGTCGCCGACTTTTGAGTTTGGCGAGATTGGGTCGTGGAAGCTAGGTACAACTCTTGTACATTGTCGTGGTATTGTTGTACTTTATATGTAATGTTTTTTCTTGGGTCATTGTTGTCTTATTGTCGTGCTAATGCACTGCGTACCTTGTACGAACGTCAACGGAAGGCGTTGCAAAGCGACCGATGGTGCCATGTTCCTCCCCGAATTTTTGGCCGGCCACGACACGTCACAAGAAATTAAGAGCTCCCTTAATTTTTCGGGGCCACCGGAGAGAGTGCCCCGAGACACCTCAATGCCCGCGACATGCCCCTAAGGTGTTCCGATTTTTTTCCCAATGCCCAGCCGAACACCATCGTAACGGCTTCGGGATCAAAAGTCGGCTAAGTGTGAAGCAGCCTTAACTGTATGCAAACAAGTGCATAACCACTAATGATGTCACACAATGAAGCACATGAGAGAATCTTGTCCTATTTCTTCACTAACTGTAAGAAATCCTTATTTATTTGATGATATTTATTACCCCTGGTTGATCATTGTGACAGATATTTAGAATATAATATGTCCTTGTATTCACTAATGTGTCATTAACAAGTTACTAAAATGGATGTAGCTGCTGCATTATGGGAAGGTTAAGACACTCTCTTACTTCTAATTTATAGTTTAAATTGATCACATTTAGTTTCATTTACTTTCATACTTTGCCTACAGAGAGTTGGTCACTTTCTTATGTTGTGCATTATCTGAGTACTTGGATCCCTTACTCATATTATTTATACCTTGTTTTACGGCTCAGATTCTGATGGAAGTGGTACGCTGTGTGGGGAGGACGTGACAGACGGGGTGATGAGTTCTGAGTCCACGCAGCTGCCCCCACGCCGCACCCTTCCCTCCTACCCTCCACGGTCTTCCCGAGCTTCAGTCATCCTCCCAGTCTTCAATACCACATCTGATTCTCCCGCAAGGTGGGTCATGACAATCTTACAACTTCTGTGTGCATCTCTTAAGTAACTGCTTTGTACTGGAATGTACATATTTAGAGGAATTAGGTGAATGATACTTATTCTAGTGAGAATTTCATGTTCAGTGCCATAGTTGCCTGTGTCTTTGTGCTTTTTTTAATTCCATCATTTAACCCGCTGGCAGCGACGGGCCAAATTTTTGGCTTTACGGTGTACCAGCGATGGGCCAAATTTTTGCCATGATATAAAACCCCCAAAGTAGATGATGTATAAACTGATCACAAATGTGTTGATATATATTATGAAATGGTTTGCATGAGTGATGATATTTTTCTCATTTTTCTTGCTTAGGGGGGCCCTTAAGAAACATGATTCCCGGAGCTACCGGGTTAATACAAGCAGGTATAGTTTGTGAGCTGCCATCAATAAGAAAGAAAATAAATCGCTGACTGTTGTTCCTTAAAGAGTCAGAGTGAGAGTTCTAAGTTAAATTTTGTGAAGGATTGAGGAGAGTTAGGATGCTTTTGAAATTAACAGAGATTGTTGAAGATTCAAACCCACTTATAGGGATTTTCTTTGTAGGTTCCAGTTTCCAAAACTTGGCGGTGGGTTTGGAGGAAACATATTTCACCGTGGTGGTGGTGGACAGCAACAGCAACAGCAGCCACAACCACCACCACAGCCACTACCTCAGCAGCCACAGCAAGCCCAACAGCATGTCCGCAGTGGACCCACAGCAACGGCAGCAATGCCAGGAGCCGATAACCACAGTGGTGGCAGTCATAGCTCTGGCCTGGACCGTGCCTCCTCCTCTTCAAGCCTCGATGGGGGTGTGGGGTCAGGCATGGCCACACCAGGCCGCCCACCAAGTGTCACCTGTGAGAAAGACCATGAGAACCTGTACAACTGGATGGTGCGGCAGCAGGAGTATGCCCACGCCTCTGACACAACACGACCCACCGTCACCTTCCCCAAGGCTAGTACTGTGTGTGTATGTGTGTGTGTGTGTGTGTATTTACCTAGTTGTGACATACGGGAAAAGAGCTATGCTCGCACTGTCCTGTCTCCATATCCGCTCTTGTCCAACTTTTCCTTAAAATCATGAATGTTTCTTGCACAAACCACCTCCTCCTCCAGCCTATTCCATTGCTCAATGCTTCTGTTTGGGAAGCTAAACTTTTTCACATCTCGCCTACACGTGATCGCCCTCAACTTCTTTCCATGTCCTCTTGTTTCTCTCTCGTTCCACACACACAGGTCCTCTCTGTTCAAATGCTCCACTCCGCTCACCACCCTGTACACCGCTATTAGGTCTCCTCTTTCTCTTCTTCTCTCCAGGGTTGTGAGCCCCATGCTAATGAGTCTTTCCTCACAAGTCCGATCTCTAAGTTCCGGTACCATCTTAGTTGCCACTCTCTGCACTCTTTCCAGCTTTCTTATGTTCTTCTTTTCGTTAGGAGACCAGACCACTGCTGCATATTCCAACCTTGGCCTTTTCATTGTAACTATTATTTTTTTCATCATCTCGTCCAAATACACAAATGCCGTCCTTATGTTCCTCTGCAAACTCATAGTTTGTCCTGTTATCCTGTTGATCTGTTTGTCCGGTGACATGTTCTCCGAGACAGTCACTCCCAAGTCTTTTTTTTCCACAACTCTGCATATTATCTCACTTCCCATTTTATAATCATATTTACATCTTCTACCACTCCTACCAAACTCTATTTTTTTACATTTCCCAAGGTTGAACTCCATCTGCCATGTACCACTATTTTTATTGTATTTTATGTACCCATATTTTATCCAGGTCTCTCTGCAATGCCTCACAGTCCTTCACATCATTCACTCGTCTCAATAGCTTTGCATCATCTGCAAACAAACTCACATAGCTGCTCACTCCGTCCATCATATCATTTATATAAACAGCAAACATTATTGGCGCCAACACCGAACCTTGTGGGACCCCACTCATCACAGGGCACGTTGAAAACCTTGTCCCTGATTATTGTCCTCATTTCCCTGTGTGTGTGTGTGTGTGTGTGTGTGTGTGTTTGTGTGTGTGTGTGTGTGTGTGTGTGTGTGTGTGCACATACACATTAGTCCAAATTTTTATTTAAGTAAGAAGTAATTTTTAACTATGTCCAAGAATACTGGACCAGTTGTTTGTGTAGGCATTATAACAAGCATCACTTTACAGCGTGGGGAGGAGTTGCCGTTACTCAGTGATGGAGAGAGTGAGCGTCAGGAACACCTCCCTAACCGGGATTCTGGCAACGTTCCTGAACCTCCACACAGCGCACATTTCCTGGAGGCTCATGTCATTTTTGAACCCCTGCTTTCAGCTATTGGAGTCATTACTCAGCAGGTAGGGAATCACCTGATTTTGGAGTCAACAGTGGGAGAGGTAACTTCACTAATTAGTATGTATGGTTACCTGGAGATATGTAGATATAAAGAATGACAAGTTTAAGAATTAATTAATAATCAAAATATATCACTAAGATTAATTAGTATTCCTACCTTGTTTGAGGTCTGAATTCCAAAACTTCCAACATAAAATATATTTTCTTTCTCAAAAAGCCATAAGGTTTTCTTTTTGATTGAAGTACATATATGCCCCTAATATTTCCGTCATATTACCAGGTGAATGGAGGGCCATTGGAGCAGCTGGGGTCCAATGTGTCCATCACAGGAAGCGTGGAGACTCTGCGTGTGGACATCATAGAATCGGAGGCGTCAAAACTCAACCGGAAGAAGAGAAAGACAGGGCTGCACCCAGGTAACGGAGATGGCATCTCCTCAGGGGACACCTGTGAATCAGAGGGTAGGTAGAGTGTGTTGGTGAGGGTGGTGTGGACCCTCTCCTGCCTGCCTGCCCCACCCACCCATACTACTGCCTCATGGTTCTCCTGTGCAGCTGCTGTACCTCGGAGGACTGCTTTGTGCCAGTCCCTCTGTCAGTGCTATTCAAGTTCTGCTGTCAATAGCACTGCCTCTTTTTTCCGTGGCAGCCTGGCAATACATTATAGAGTCTGCTTCTTTATGACAGGTGCCATGGTACTAACATTACAATAGTTTATGGGTGATGTGTGCTTGCCACAATTTCATGCATAGTTGCATTTTTCTAGAAATGGGAGAATACATAAGTCATCACATAGGCATGTGCTCTTAGAGATAGAAAGCATAAAGTCATGGAGACACAGATCAAAATGAAATTATCAGTCACAAGCAGCTGACTACAAGCTGTTCAGTCACTGCTGTCAGAGTGACTCCTGATAAGAGACAAAAGACATGCTGTACCATCAGAGGCAGACAGAGGTGTTGGGAATGTATAACACCTGCCACACCTGTGTCTGCCTCTGAACCACCTGTTCCTGTGTTGTGCCCATGCCCTGGGGCCTCTGCACTGTATGATTAATGCTTCACAGCTGCTGGGACTCTTCAGAGCACTCTCACTCCACTCCTAATCAAACTGTTGTGTCTCAGCCCCAACACCACAGTGCCTGTCCTGGTTCCTCAAGTTACTATTCTGCCTAAACAACTGCCTGTTTGTTGCTCTTCTTCAGAAGCATATGAACACTAATTATCTTATATAATTATAATAGTAATTTATCTTGAAAACTATCCATATGATTTACTCCTAATAATTAATTGGTCAATATGTTACTTGCAGGGAAGTTCTTCCTAGATATAGGGATTGAGGTTCCAGCTTTCCTTTGTGAGCGTGTTGGGTTGGAGATTGATGTGAGCAAGGTGACCGATGATTCCCGGGAGTGGGTGAACCACCAGCCCACCCTGTTTGTCTCCCGCAGTGCCCTCAAGCAGCACACCTCCACCATGGTTCACTTCTCCCTCAACGTCAACTACATAGCACAGCAGGCAAGTTCACAAGGGAACACATCACAGCCTTTTCTCTAGTGCTGTTGTGTTACAGTTATAGATGAAGGCAGCACAGCAAGTACTGAGCTTGAGGTATGCAAATGATGTAGGTATGGAAAGAAGGTACATCATGCATCATGCAGATGGAGTAACATGCAGAAAGTGCTTTCTCAGAGAGAAGGTCCTTGTAGCTGTAACAATTTGAAGTTTAATTTTTTCTCAGGTCAACATGCCACTGCTGAGATTACTGCACCAGATCAGCTCCATGTACCAGAACGCCAGGGCAACACAGATTGGCCTCCGAGAACAGAGGCCGATGCGTGGGAAGGACAACAATCTGCCGACACACCACAAAGAAGGATCTTACTCAGGTGTGACAAAAGGGAATGTAAAGAAACATTGACCTCTACATGTCTTTATGAAATGTAAATGTGTATTGAAGGTCAACATCTTACATGCACTTATGAATGGCCAGGAAGTATTAGACAGTTGTGTAGTTAATGTTGACCTTATTTAATCCTTTTATCCTTCTCAGAAAAGGCGTATGTAATGTAAACATTGTGTTTTGCCTAGCATCAAAACACCCCTATAGCAACAATAAGCATCAGTAATTTATGACACTGAGAAACAAAATAGGTACTGTTATTAGGTAGCTAAGTTTTAGTGAATATACATGTAAGTATTAGAGACTGAACAGTCACAGCAGACAATGCTTCCCCCACAGAGCTGCATGAGGGGGAGTACAAGGCCAACGAGTACAGCCTCAGCATCAGCGAGGAGCAGGCAACCGTGTCCTCCCTGGCAGGCATCAAGGGACCTCGTGGCTCTGTGGTGTCCTCCCTCTCCACCCGCATATCCCCTCCTCCCACCACCTCCAGGACCACCCGCCCTCAGAGCTTTGCCCAGAGACTCCGTTCCTCCACAAAGATGAGTAAAGGCAAGTGACAATGATTTTATTTAGATGTATTTACCTAGTTGTATTTACCTAGTTGTGACATTCGGGAAAAGAGCTACGCTCGCGCTGTCCCGTCTCCACATCTGCTCTTATCCAACTTTTCCTTAAAATCATGAATGTTTCTTGCACAAACCACCTCCTCCCCCAGTCCATTCCACAGCTCAATGCTTCAATGTGATAATGTATTTGTGTGTGTCATTCTCCTGTTACTAGTGACTTCTTTTCTGCTTCCAGAAGTTTATTCATATCTTATATACAGTCGTATGAGGTGGATGTTATATCAGCATGAGATCCATCAAGCCTAAACCAACTACAGAAAGGTCCTGAGCAGCACAAGATCAAATATCCAAAGCAAATATCCAAGCAAAAATGATGTGTAGGCTGGGATAGGATATAGGAGATAATAGGATATAGATAGATATATAGACACATGTATTTTTGATACTACTGAGTTAGAATAGGGTTAACTGATGATGGTATTGATAATTATGATGATGATGCAACCCTCTGGCAGGGTACACTAACTTAGGAGCTGAGCGAGGCACAGGCAGCCCGCTCTTCAGTATCAGCGTGAGTGGCTCAGGCCTGGAGGGAGCCACCATCTGCTCCTCTGATAAGTCCCCCCTGCTGGGTGCCACCGAGGCCCCCACACCCCCAGTTGCGGCCACAGCCACCCCAAAATGCTGGCGCAATATCTACTACCTGCTGGACTTGTACACCACCACACCGGAGACCAAGACAGTGCAGCAGAGGTGAGGCGGGGCACACTACTGTTCTGTCTGAACTATCAACCTCTAGACAGATTTTGTAATGTTTCTAATGTCTAATTATAGCTCTCTGCAAATCCTTTAAGTAACAAGTAAGGTAAAGAGAATATGTGCTGGCTTGTCTGGCAGGTCATCAGTGACTGGAGATGCCTCAGAGGGCTACAAGGGGAGCCGCAAGTATGACATCCTGAAGGAGAGCAAAGCAGCAGACATTGAGGCCGGCCCACCATCCCCTGCCGTCGCCCTGCCCCCGGTGATGGCTGACAAGACAAAGGAACTTGGTGAGGGGGCATGACATCTTGATCTAGTAATATTTATCCTCCTTATGCAGATGTAGACACATATAGGTCTCTAAAACAAGGAAAAGAGGCCACTGAATGCAACAAATGTGTCCCATGCCTGCTTTAATTTGTGTAATCATTGTGAGAGAGAAAGGGAGGTAATACATGAACTTGATTTCCCAGGTCTTATATCCGGGGAGAGAACTCCCTTCGTGGTGTTTGGTCTGGCTAAGATCCACAAGACCAAACTGTTGGCCACGCTCAGTGGACTGAAGCTGGAGGCGGAGATGAATGCCGTCCACTCATCCCTTACTTTTAGGTTAGTGAGAGAGAGAGATAGAGAGAGAGTGAGAGGGGAGAGCAAGAGTGAGAGCGAGAGAAAGAGAGAGAGAGGGAATTACAGCATGCAGAAGCTAATCAGTCTCTGCCAACAGGGAGAAGGTACGCGGGGCCAAGACACAGGTGAGGGCCTCCCACCGCACCTCAGAGCTCACCCACACGGGCCACATTGGGGACACCATGATTGTGCTCTTGGAGGGCATTGCTCCTAACCAACAGTGAGTATTGGAACTGCTCTTGGGGGCTTAGAAGAATATAGAGGTTTTAAGAGGGTAATGGAAGTGTGGTTGCCATTCCTTCTGTTACTTCCCTCTGTCCTCCCTCTCTTTTCTGTGCCTCATCTGCTTTGTTTCCTATAATTTTGTTGCTTCACTTCAGTTCTTCTTCCTGCTCTCTTCTTTCTCAAGTGGATGCAGCTGCTGTAGATAATTCATGGTGTTTAGTGTTGGCCTGTCTCTAGCTGCTTATGACTCTTGAGTGTCAGATATTCAAATATTGGTTATTTAGTCATTCTGGAAGCTCTTCTGCTGTGGTCATCCCCTGGTGGGAGCTTCTAGGAGCAGGCGTCGATGAAGTGATGATGATGATAGGCATTCTCCCAGCAAAAATACATTATCAGTGGTTGATATTTATCTTGTCAACTTTTCAGTCAATCCAATTATCTTGTGCAGGACGGTGGTGCGTGTGACCATTGGCAAGAGTCAGGGCCTGTACACCAGCCTGTCCCGCAAGACCAAGGCCAAGAACAGTGCGCTCATCACTATTGGCGATGTAAATGTGGACATCCCCCAACACCCAGTGATCTTGCATGACATGATGACCCGCAGCAGCAAACAACTCTCCTCCACACTCATGGTAAGTATTAGGCACCTATACATGAACATTTACACCCACACTCATGAAACAAACCCTCAATATTCTGTTGTTTTGTTAACCCCCTTCCCTGCTGTATGCCACATTGATTGATTGATTCATACATCACATACTTCACCTGATCATTAAGTTGATCTCTTCACCACTCACATGCTCTCCTTATCACCATCTACTTAACACCTCAGGAACTGCGTGTGGCTCGGCCCAGTGCTCGTCTTAGCCGGGGAGCCACAGCGGACGAACCTGACCTGACTGCCTCCCCTCGGCCACCTCAAGAGCCTCCAGGACCTCAGGAGCCAATTCCCCACGAGTCCCTCCTTCACCCACTAGTCATTGAGTTCTCCATCTTACTACAGGTACTGAGTTTTCTCTCTTAAGGAGAGCATCCGCTGTGGATTAAAAAAAAAAAAAAAAAAAAAAAAAAAATCGATAAAATTGAAAAAAATCACATCTTCGTACATGCCCCGGCTAGCTTGTGGCAAAATATTATGAAGAAATAAGCAAAAATAACTGAGTTATGGCTGATTTCCCACCCCCCGCCCTCTTCCGCTCGTCACTCACGTCACTATAAAACACTTGCCTGCACCATGACGGGCTGGGGCCGACTACCATCCAGGCCCCTCAAGAAAGCCTACTGGCGCATAAGGCTGGGACGTTAAAACAACAACAAAAAAAAAAAAAAAAAAGCTATATTTATACACAGGTGCATACATCATCAAGTTTCAGCATAGTAAATGGCCTAAAAGAATATTTGTATGGCATCTTGAGGCAAATTAGCATCTGCAATGGCCTTGGAGGCAGCAGAGCTGACACATACATCAGTGAATATCAGTCACCCCGGAGGAGCCAGAGATAAGTTTCGCACGACGGCTCATGACCAGGCTTTCCAAGAAAAGGACGCCATCAGACACACAAAGTCCTTCAAAACAAAGAAAAAACTGGAATTCAGTAAAGAATACCAAATGGGAAGGCATCTAGGTTTAAAGGGCTAACTCTTTAAGTCCCCGTAGACTTTAACTCCTTTTTATAAAACGGGATTAGTTTAAGTTTTTCTGTAATAACTTCGCCACTATTTGACCAATTTTAATAAACAATACATCATTGGGAAGAGGAGCTGAAGCGCAAGTTTCTTTTCAATTACGGGACACTTGTCAGAAAAAATTTAATATCATTAGATACACCAACAAAATTGAAAAAAATTATCATCATTTAAGAAAAGCAAAAATTGAAAAATCTTCCATGATGAATCTTTTGGATTCTGCTTTAAGTTTATTTGGTAATTTTTTCAGCAGCGTAGGTCATTAGATGAGAAACTGGGAGTTTAGTTTTTTTTTAAATTACATTTTATTTTTTCCTGCTATTATGTATCGACTTATAGATCTCAAAGCAAGCATATATCACTTCACCATAAGCATACATTTCTCATGAATATAATCACGATCATATGCTAATAATTAAAGAAGTGGCGGACGCTCCCCTTAAATCATTTAGTAGTGCTTTGAGACAAGTGCCATTTCTGTTTTGTGCTTACTCCTTCTGTTTCCTCATTTACTTCTCCTCAGGGAGAGTTTTTTTCCTCAGCCATGATTAGAAAGGCCCTGGATAGGCTAGATTTGTAGGGTATTTCAATGTCTGTGGTTTTAACCCGGCAGCAGCGACGGGCCAAATTTGTGGCTTTACCATGTATCAGCAACGGGCCAAATTTGTGCCATGATATAAACCCCCAAAAATATATGATACATAATCTGATCACAAATGCTTTGATATATATTATGAAATGGTTTGTGTGAGGGGTGATTTTTTCTCATTTTTCTCGCTTGGAGGGACCATTAAGAAACATGGTCCCCGCTGCTACCAGGTTAAGGAGTGGAGACTAATGAATAGCCTTGATATAAGCCAGCAAACTGTTTTCTGTGGTTTATGTATTGATCATGAAGCCTTGGTATATAATTATTATCAGGGTCCTTTCTCACTCACAAGGACAGTTGACTCCAGCTGCTCAAATTGTATATATTTTGGGTTTATTTCCAAGTAAAACCTTAAGGAGAATATCAAAGCAGTTCCTCTTCCCTCTACTACAGACTTATGGCATAAAAATTACAAAAGTATTGTTTAAAGGGCCAAAATATGCTAAAAAGACAATGATAGAGACAAAAAACATGTAACAAGAGGTATGATAAAAGAAATATATAAAGATTGTACTGTACACTTTTATTCTCTTCATGTGTTGCAGAGCTTAAGCATCAAGACGATTGAATTTAATTGACAGCAGCATTGTTTGAAGGGCCAAAATGATGCTAAAGAAACAATAATAAAGACAACCCAGCAAGGAGTGATATAACAACAGATCCATGAAAAAAATAAATACACAAAGATTTTATCGCTTCCATTCTCTTCACGTGTTTCAGAGCCTCAGCATCCAGGCGGCGCTGCTCCCATCCCTGCAGGCACAATACCGCATGGAGCAAGTGTCCAGCCTGGGCTTCACCGGTGCCAAGGCCAAGTTCAGCATCCACCTCCCCACTCACCACCTCTCCTTCTCCACACGACTGCAGGACCTGGTATGGAGAGAGAGAGAGAGAGAGAGAGAGAGAGAGAGAGAGAGAGAGAGAGAGAGAGAGAGAGAGAGAGAGAGAGAGAGAGAGAGAGATGGGAAGATAAGAATTTTTTTTTCTACAGCAAGGGAGGCAGCTCAAGGGCAAAAAACAAAAATAGCAACAAAAAAACCCTTGTATATGCTTCTCCGACAAAAGAAAAAGACCGAAAATGAGAGTGAGAGAGACAGAGGCAGACAGACAGACAGACAGATAACTGCTTTCATGAGGGAGATACTTTTTCTTTTTACAGTGAAAAGATAAGGTCACGAAGAATAAGTGAAAATGGTTACTAAAATGATACTATATTTTGGACTGAGAAACACATGATAAAGATAACATGAAATTCACAATCATAGTAACTCAAACTCAGAGACTGTACTACCACTGGTCGGTATGTAGCTGCATGATTATTTCTTTTCACCTATGTTAGTTTGTCTCAAGTTCAGTGACACAATTTTCAGTACTTCCCAATACTTAGCTGCATGATTACTTTTTTTGCCTATCATGGTTTGCCTCAACTTCAGCAACACATCATTAACCCGGTAGCAGCGGGGATCATGTTTCTTAATGGTCCCTCTAAGCGAGAAAAATGAGTAAAAATCATCACTCACACAAACCATTTCATAAAACATATCAAAGCATTTGTGATCAGTTTATGCATCATCTATTTTGGGGGGTTTATATCATGGCACAAATTTGGCCTGTCGCTGCTACAGGGTAAAGCCACAAATTTGGCTTGTCGCTGTTACCGTGTTAAACTGCTTTCTTACTCCTAACCACTTTCCTCCCCAGCCAATATTACTTATCAGTCCCTTGGTGCATAGTTTTTACCCATCTCTGTCTCAATTTCAACAACACAAACATCAGACATCATTACACCTGCATTCTTACTCTTAACTACTTTGATCCCCAGCCACTACCACTTGTCAATACCTAGTCACATTATTATTATTATTATTTTTTAACCTATTTTTGGTTTGCCTCAGGTTTAGCAACAAGAACTTCAGATATCATTACGACTGCATTCTTACTCCTAACCACTTTGCTCCCCAGCCCAGCGACACACACCTGCCCTCGTCAGCCAGCATCCAGCTCCCTCAGGTGCATGTGGAGGCCGAGCTGATCCATGACGATGCCTCCAACACTGACCAACACGCCGGTAAAGACTACTGCTGTTTTATTTATTTATTTATTTATTTATTTTTTTTTTTTTTACAGTAAAGAAAGCAGCTCAAGGGCAGAAATAAGTGGGGAAAAAAAGCCTGCCAATCATTACTCCTATTAAAAATATATAGATGAGTGTCTGAAAGAGGAGTGGAGAGGTGTTACTTTATTGCCTCTATTCTCTTCTTCGTGTTTTCTTTTGACGTCCTTATTTTCCCTGATGGAGTTGGACGGGCTGTAAGTCTCTCCCATTCTCTTACATTATTGGTGCTATTATCACGATTATCAACTACACTATCACCAGACCATTACCTTACTGTTAATCTCTATTGTTATTACTATCTAACCATTCTATTGCTGCTGAGTTCCTATTGATATTTCAATTACTGCTGTAATCTACTTGTACAAATTTCCATCCTGTACCATCATATCAGTAATGTTAAGCTTATTTCTAAGGCATTGATTGATTGGTTTTATTTAGTAAGAGTTAGCTCATCATTCATCAATTAACATCTTTCAGGTACATTCATATAACTGCTGAGATAAGACAGTAGTAAGGATGCTAACTCTCACAAGGATAGGCCACACCTAACTTACCTCCAGAAGGGTCCCAGTTCTGAGACAAGATAGCACAGTCCAACGGAGGGGCAACAAAGTCCTATCACAGTATTAAAACTTGCAGCTTGCACACACAATATACCCACCTCCTTAATAATAATAATGAGAGAGGCTGTACTTGTTCTCTCCTTAGATGTTTGAAGTTATTGAGTGCCTTTTCATTTCACATGTTTTTCTGTCTCCACAGCTGCAGATGGGATGGTGCTGCGTGAGGGGAACTACTTGAGTGCTGTGGCGGATATTGGCGCCCTGGAACACAGCCTCACCACAGACCTGTTGAACCACCTTGTCTTTGTGCAGAAGGTATTCATGAAGGTGAGCCACAACTTGATTTAGTAGCCATTGATTTAGGTTTGTAAATGAAATGATATGAATGTTTGTGTGTGTGTGTACTTATCTAACTAACCTATCTTAATTATATGTGTTTGTATGTGTGTGTGTGTGTGTGTGTGTGTGTGTGTGTGTGTGTGTGTGTGTGTGTGTGTGTGTGTGTGTGTGTTTTCACCTGGTACCTATTTTTTTCATTATTACCATTACTTGCATGGTCCAAAAACCTATATTATATTTTTCATCACATACACTTCTTGTTCTCATTTTGTATCTAACTATCTTCTTTAAATGAATAATTATGCCGTGTCTGAAGGTGTCATCTCTCATGTGCAGGAGGTGAACGAGGTGGTGCAGAAAATGGCTGGTGGGGATAAGCCTGTGCCGCTGTGGTCTGAGGAGGGCACCAGCCATGTCTCCCAGCCCAGCCGTCTGCTCTTCATGCTGCAGCTTCGCCTCAAGGTACAGCATGGTAGGGGAAGAAAGGCAAGGTTAGGATGAGGAGCATCTGGGAGGTTTAATCTCCATGTTTGAAAAGTTTTGGGAATGAAAGAATAATGTTTGTGCTGGGGATGTGAATGTGAAATATGGAAGTGTGGAGACTGGGAGTACGGTTGGGAAGTTGGAGTGTTGATGGGGTGAATGAGAGTTGACAGGTATGGGATTAAATGTGCTGTGAGGAGGTGCCAGAACATAGAAATTTAAAAGTACTTCTCCCTCAGCCACACCCTTGGAGAAGGATCCAGTGAGGGGACGGCATCAGAGATAGATTTACCTTACATAAAGTTTTGTGGTTGTTGCAGGGAATCATCATCACTGCCACCACACCAACCCAGTCAGCTGTGCGCCTGGAGACGGGTGTAGTGGAGCTGCAGCTGAGCAACAGGGTGGAGAACATCAGCCGCCCCATCTACACCTCCACCGACCCTACGCAGCCCATGAAGATATTTGGCAAGGCTCAGGTGAGGGGAGGGGCAGTCATCCACCTTCCACTACACTAATTCTCTTACAAATGTGTAAAATTCCTCTTTCTTTGTCATGTTGATTTTCTTTTTAGAAGCATGTTTATTATTGTGGAAGTAAGCTGAGCAGGTTTCTGTGTGTCTTTGTTCCAGGTGGATATCAATGTGGCTTTGGGTCAGCTACTCAGGAATGACATGTTTGAGGAAGCAGAGCCGGAGTTCCAGCAGCTGGCCTTCTTCCGAACGAGAATATGTAAGTCTTCCATTCAGTGTTGGTGGAAGTGGTGATTGACTCTTTATGGTACAGTATACATTGATTCACTGATTCATGGTCTTCCCTTCCTCTTGTTACATTAGTTGATTATGATATTCCTATGAAGTATACTTTGGTTAATATGTTAGTCACTTGTATTGGAATTTCTCATTTTTTGCTATGAAACAATATGAAGGGATTTTCCACCAATGGCCTGTGTGTGTGAAAAGAAAGGTTTATGTATGCTCGGTGGTTAAGCTGCGTTTCTTGCAGGTTTACGTAATGCACTGTACAATGAGATGCTGAGTGTTGGGGAGGAGGGTGAGGTGGTGCTGATCACCCTGACACGACCCCTGGTGTGTGTGCAGCCCCTCGCTGTGGACAGGGCTGTGCTGGTCTGGCTCAACTACAAAAATGCTTATGAGTACTGGAGTGAACAAAGAGCCTCCCTCAACAAGGTGTGTAAGGGTGGTTTGGGATACCATATTGGGTTGTAAAATTCCCGGGAATTTTGAACTGGGAAACTTTCCATGGGAATTTTCGAGAACTTTGAGAAATGAGAATAATTTACAAGTTTGTCTATGGTGCCTTTGGGCTTTTTTTTTTTTTTTTTTTTACCCCCCCTGAGGCTGAGGTCATCGTTGCCTCTTTAGACTTCAGTTTTAGGGGGCTGCTATTGAATGTCCCTGAGCCTGGTAGTAGCACAGGCAGGATTGTTTAAGTGACACCTATGGCTATCATGTGTTTGAAGATACCCTAAACTTAACCTAACCTAACCTAACAAAACCCAAAACAGTCACTATGGGTCTTGACTCAGAAAATTCATATATTCTTTCTTACTGTGAGACTTTCTTAACAACAAAGTGAGGTCATTCTTTGTTGATTTATACCATAAGGTGCTGGCAATCATGTGTTTGAAGATACCCTAAACTAACCTCACCTAACCTAACCTAACCTAACAAAACCCCAAAGTTACTATAGGTCTTGACTCAAAAATTCATATATGCTTCCTACTAATGAGACTTTCTCTACAACAAAGTGAGGTCATTCTTTCTTGATTTATACCATAAGGTGCTGGCTATCATGTTTTGAAGATACCCTAAACCAGAGCTGGGCATCGCTAACGAATTTGAACTTCCGCTAACTTACTCCATAACTTTCGCAATCACAATTCTACAAATTTCGAGATTTAGTTTAAATCGCAATAAAAAATCCGCTATCACAAATAGCTACACAATATTTGCAGTCTTCCGCCACAGAACTTGACACTGCAAATGCAAACCGCAAACAAAAATTGTATTATCAATAGTTCTCAAATCTCTTTTCACTCTATTTGTGATGTAATGTTGTAGCTAGGCATTGATCATACATACGCTACTGCTACTTCAAATATGGATGATTTGTAATCATACTAATTAATTTGTAATAATCTGATAAGCATCTATTTCAAACTTATTTTTAATGAGAAGGACCAAAGGAAGTTCATCAGTGTGACTGTCACAACTAACTCCATATTCATATGCCCTATCTCCTTCAAAATACTTATTATGATATAATAAGATACCCTGAGAGGTTTATGTGAATATGCTTTTTGTAAAAAGTGGAAAAGGCAACAATTAAAAAAAGTTTTGAAGTTAATCAGTTTTTATTTTAATATTTGAAGTATCTATCAGATTGAGGCTGTCCGGGTTGGCTCCTCCACATGTTAGTGGAGGTTAGCGAAATTAATACCACAAACGCTAATCCGCAAATTAGCGACCTTTATGTCGCAAGTGCAAATCCGCAAATAAAAAGGAACTTCCGCTATTGCGGATTTGTGGACTAATTAGTGGAAGTGCCCAGCACTGCCCTAAACCACCAGGCCCCTCAAGAAAGCCTACCAGGGCTATAGGCCAGCATGTTAAAAAAAAAAAAAAAAAAATTTTTTTGCCAGCAGTAGGCTTTTATCACAAGCTAGCATGGAATAGCCATATTGGTTATTTTCCTTTTGACTAAGCTTGTATGCCCGTTAGCATGCTATCATCCTTCTTGTTTCTCTTTCAGGAGGTGCTTACAGCCACACAGCAGGTGTTTGAGAAGGTGCCGCAGTTCTCTTCGCTGTCTTCAGCTGCTCACATCACCAACAATGTGTTCCTGCATCTCACTGTGGATGACATAGGCATATGTTTGCCACTCAACCCCTGCCTCACAGTAAGGAGACCCTACTTATGGGATGAATAGGTCATTGATACTATTTGCAGTAAGGTTCCTCTTGGAAAACTTAAATGATTGGAGGGATGATACCATTGACATGTTGGGGATATTAAGAACTTGTTAATGAGGCTTGTACAGAGGTTACTTTTTTGTTTGGTTTGTTGATATATTGCAAAGGTGAACAAAGACTGATGGAATATTACCATTTGTTGCATTTATTATATAGGATTATCAGACTTGGATAATTTGAGTGTAGATCCAGATTAAAGTGCATTGTTCATCATAATAGGAAATATTTCTTTTCATCCATGGGGTATGCTGCATGCCATCAAGATTAACCTGGTACCTGTGGGGATCATGTTTCTTAAAGGCCCCTCTAAGCGAGAATAGTGAGAAAAAAATCATCACTCACGCACACCATTTCATTATATATATCAACACATTTGTGATCGGTTTATGCATCATCTATTTTTGGGGGTTTATATCATGGCACAAATTTGGACTGTCACTGCTACACTGTAAAGCCACAAATTTGGCTCGTCGCTGCTACCGGGTTAAATACTAGTCTTCCATCACCAGGTCAGTCACCAGGTAGACTCGACAGAGACCCGTGATGCCTTGGTGGTCACGCTGGAGAACACCATCATCTCTGCCTGCAACTCTGGCTCGCTGGTCTGCAAGGCGCGCTTCAAGGGCTTCTGCATGCGCTTTGCCCCAGAGTTTGAGACGAGCCTTGATGACTGGAAGCCTGATTTCAAGGACCATAACATCAATCTGTGCACAGTATCTGAGGGCACATATGAGGTCTGCAGCCGCACCGTTGCTGGACACTCGGAAAAAGGTGGGCAAAGGGAGATGAAAGCGAGGTGCTTATTATTAAAAGGAGGATTTTGTCCATATTTGTTATAATAAAGAATACTCAGATGTTTGCAGGGACACTTACAGTTTCTGCTTCCATTCCATCGTTGGTGAGAGCCTTCACATTTAGTAATCCTCCTCTAGACCACCCTGCTTCTGTTTTCCAAAGCAGTATCAACAACAAAAAATAAAGAAAACATACAGCTGAGCATGTATAAATGAATAAATGGAAAACTTGTTAGGGAAAAACTATTGTTCATATCTTGGGAATATTTGTGTAGAGTGGGTTATTATTCATCAGCATTTTTTCCATGATTATCCTGAAATGAATGTAAGTGTCTTAATGTTACCAAGTCTAGACACATGACAAACTACATTCCCACAGCGGAGAATGCCAAGTGGCTGCTCAATGTTCAGTGGCAGATGGAGGGCGTAGACCTTCACCTTGATGTCAACATTGGCAAGCACCTGAGTGCCCTTGCCCGCACCCTCACCATGCTTACTGGGGCACCAGACATTACCGTGCCCCAGGGAACCTATGACTCAGATGATGATGTGGACCACAACGACCATGCAGCATCACAGGTGGGCCATGTGTGTGTGTGTGTGTGTGTGTGTGTTCTTATAATTACATCATCTCATCCAACTGGAGTTTTTGTTTTTAGTGATATATTTTTCCAGGTTGGTCATGCATCCTATTCATTGTTTGATTATTATATGCCTACTGCTGATGCACATGATTTTTTCCTTCTTGACCACTCTTGTTTTACTTATCATGTTGACTGATACATCTGACCATTGTTTAGCTGCTCTTGGTCCTTCCATTATGTCCCTTTTTATGTATTATTTTTCTTTCTCACCTCAGCAAGAGTCAGCTGCCCTCAGGAGGCAGGCTACAGTTAATGAAAGTCTGCCAGCCTTTGTTTTTGATCCCAGCCTGGATGCCCGGCAGCGTGCCAAATTGCTTGAAATTGAAATGAATGAGCAAGCAAAGACAGTCAATGATCTCAAGTCTCTAGGGGCCTCAGCCTCCACCATTGAGCAGGAGATGCGCCGCCTTCAGGAGCTGGAGGCCCTGGTGTTCCATGACTTCCGGCGTGATGTGATCAAGAAGCTGCGGCGGCAGAGTGTAAAGGCGACTTCCATGAAGGACCGGCTGGGTCTTGGCCCCAAGTCCCATGTCAGGTCCAAGAGCTTCAGGGTCCCATCTCCCACCATAGAAGTGAAGGAACCACCACTGTAAGAACCACTGTATTACCTTTCTGCTACATACTCTAAAGAATTATAGGTTGGCTTTTTCTCAACATGATGCATACCTTTAGTAGAATTGAATGATCAATCTAATTACTCCATTGCATTTTGCTTCCTCTTATTCCATCCTTTGAACTTACATGATAGGTCTGCTGGGGTACTGTGAAGCATTAACTTGCTATTATATAAATGGTTTTAGTGTAGTTTGCCTCACTTTTGTGCATCTGAACTAAAAACAGCATACATAAATCTTTCACTCATTAGGTTTATACATGAGTGTGTGTGTGCTTGCATGTGTATGCGTGTGTTTGTATATTTTCCTCACTTCATATTTTGATAGTTCTGGAAGGTCATGGTTGTGTGTTTCAGGAGCTCTGGGAGCCACGGCAGCAATGACCAAGGCTCCGTGAGTGTGGACAGCTCCCCTTGCCACACTGCCAATGACAACACCGTACAGAAGGTCAAATTTGTAGACAGATCCCAAGGGTAAGTTATCACATCTTTGTGCTTATTCTGGGTAACCAGTCATTTGATTCCCCGCCCTTGAAGCATAAATTCACAACTTAGGCTTTATGTTTAGAATTTATGCCATCACAGTAATATAAGCTTAGCAGGCTTTCAGCTTTGTATTCTTTATTGATAGCTTTAATTAGAAAGAGTACAGCTTTTATGGATACTTCATTTTCTTTCTGTGCCTTCTCTGCTTTCATATTAATTACATAGCTATGAATAAATGAAAGTGAATCGTAATATTTTACATTACATTTCACAATAAAATACACTAACACCCAAGTTCAACAATCAGGTCCCCTCAGTTAAAACACAGAAAACTGATAAGGAGAGTTGCACTGCCAAATTTTCCTGGGACCTAGGCCTGTACAGGGCTCTGTCAACAGGACAAAACCTCTTTTTGGGAGACTAGATGTATGCCAGAGTAGATGAGGATGCTGAAAATAATTTAATGTAAATGGCCTCCAACTTGCTTACTAATCCAATTTTTTTTTAACTTAGTAACCTAACCTCTTATGCTAGATTATCTTTGATCTAGAAAAAAATGTATGTATGATTTAAGATTTATTCTTAGATGTGTATATTATTAGATTGTTTTCCTAAGTAGTCATCAACATTATTTATTAGTAGCTTGTTACAATGTGAGTACAGGAACTTTCCCCAAACTATGCTTATTTTTAGACTAGTTCCCATCACAGCCTGTATGAGTAAATACTGACTCACCACTAGTGTATCTGTCTGTTAGTTTTGCCTCATAAGCATGCTGCTCTAACCTCAACACCCAAGAGGCTGGCTGTTGCTTCCTGGCCCTCATTCAGTGCACTGTTTACCAATCAGACGGCACCTCTCCTTCACCAGTGGGTCCTCGGACTCCTACCCTAACGATGACCTGGACAACAGTGAGGTCTTCCTGGGCACTCCAGGTCACCTGCGCACCCCAACCCCCACCAATTTGTCTGACCCAGAAACTGAGACTATCACCCTCACTACCCTCAGGTATGTGGCAGTGATGAAAAGGATGTGAGAGTGAGTAGTCATACATGAATAGGAGGTTTGAAGTAAGGAAGAGGGTGTGTGTGTGTGTATTGGTGTACGTTTATGAGGTGCTACATAATTATGTCCTCCATTGTTCTTCATATTTGAGGTAAAGAGGTTGAAAAAAAGTCACTCACTCCTCACCACTTTTCATTTTCTTACATTCAACTATTTGTTTTACCCTTCCTTTTGTATAGCAACAATAATGGGCAGCAATTACCATATCCTTCATGTTTATCATTTCATCTCTGGCTCTATACCATATGAAGATTGATAGATTTTAGTTACTGATGCATAAATGCATCTGTTGCAGCAATGAAAATGTGGAGAACGTGGTGCCTCGCAGTGTTGGAGGACTTGAAGGTCTGGTGAGTGTGCTGGACCAGCCACCCCACCATCGGCCTGGTGTGGGTGGGGCCAAGGGAGTCTCAGGCGCAGGGGACAGTGGTAGCACCCCAGGCACAGCCACAGCACCTCTCTCCAGCCACTCCAGTGCACACAGCTCAGGTGGGGGAACTGTAGTAGCTGCCTCAGCCATAACCTTTGCCTTAGACTCTTTATGATTAAAAGAAGTAATGGCTTCTGGGATTTATGTGCTCTCAGGGAATTGTAGGAGAGTTGTTCATTGGCTGGCATAGCTTTATGATGGTGTGTGTCCCCCTTCACTGCCCCAGATTAATTGGTTTGGATTTAAACTGTCATTGAGTAGTTTTCCACCTGTATCAGACTGAAACAAACCCTCAGATAATAAAAATGAGAGGCAGCCAATCCTCTTGTAGTTCCCCAGAAAGACTCTGCTGGCTATTCTGTGTGCACACCTAAGTCCTCTGTGATGCACAGAAGGTATGTTGTGTTCTCATATTATGTTGGCAGATCCCAGCCTTTACTTCACTGTGGAGTATTTTTGGTCTCTTTTGATATACTTTGCACACCAGCAGCAGGACACCTTTTGCTGCACCATGTTGATGTTCTCTGTTAGTTGCTTGGTGGATCTCAGCTTCTTATGTCCTTCTTTTACCACTGAAGCAATACATACAATACAGGGAAAAGAATAAGTAAGCCATGAGTTGTTCTGAAGTCTTTTTAAAAACTGTTTCTTCAAATCTGATCAGTAGTATATATTCAAGGAAAGACTGGTGTATACATAAAAAATCTTTCATCAGACATACACGCCTGAGTGGCATAACATTCCCTTCCTTTTTACTGTTTATTCATAAAGTCCCTGAAAGGTGTGTTTCTAGTGGATTAAGTGTTTACTTAACCTCATTTGGCTGTATTTGGTACTGACCGTCATATCCTTTGAGTGTTTTCTGTTAACCTATATATACAGTGAGTGTGATCTTATTTTCTGTGGGTGTGAGGACTTTGATGTGGCTAATAGTATTAGATGAAGCAGTAGAAAACTCTTTGTTGAAGTGTAGTCCCTCCCTGAATTTTGGTGTAGTGTGTTAAACCTTGAGACTAACACAGGAATGAGTTTGGTGAGGTAAATTTAACTAGGCTCTGTTTGTGTGTGTGTGTGTATTTACCTAGTTGTATTTACCTAGTTGTAGTTTTACAGGGCCTGGGCATTATGCTCGTGTGGTCCCGTCTCCGTGTCTGCATTTATCCAACTTATCTTTAAAGCTTTGCACACTCCGCTGATACTGTATCCGCTCAGACTGTTCCAAACCTCTACATTTCTTTGCGGGAAGCTATACTTCTAGTGTCTCTCAAGCATCTCCCTTTCTCAATTTTTTACTGTGTCCTTCTATTTATTTCTGCTTCTGTTAGTAGCAGTTCTTCATTATCTCACTTCATCTATTTTGTTTAATAATTTATAAATTTGGATTAGGTCTCCCTTTCTCTTCTTTGTTCCAGTGTTGTTAAGTTCATTTCCTTTAATCTTTCCTCGTATATTAATCCTCCAACTCTGGGACCATTTTGATGCCATCCTCTGTATTCTTTCTAGTTTCTTTTATATTCTTCTTATGGGGGACCACACTACCTCTGCATATTCTAATTTTGGTCTAATCATGGTAGTGATTAGCCTTCTCATCATGTCCTTGTCCATGTAGCTAAATGCTAATCCAATATTTCTCACCAAGTTATATGTGTCTCTAAAGATCCGATTTATATTACTCTCTGGTTGATTATCATCCCTCATCACTACTCCCAGGTCTCTTTATTGATTCACTTTTTTTTTTGTTTCTACATTTCCCTTTTTGTATATCCAGTTTGGTCTTGTTTCACTTTTACCCATTTCCATAACATGACATTTTTTTCATTAAATTCCATCTCCCAATCAATCTCCATTTCCAAATTTTGTATAGGTCTTCTTGCAATATTTCACAATCTTCTTTGTTTCTTATATGTTTTTGTAATTTAGCGTCATCAGCAAACAGGTTTATGTATCTATTAACTCCTTAAGACATGTCATTTACATATACCAGGACGATGATCGGTGCTAATACTGAACACAGTGTTACTCCGCTTTCTACATTTCTCCATTCTGATTTTATGTCTTGACCACAGTTCTCATCTCCTTCCCATTAGGTAGCTTGCCATCCATTTTTCATATTTCCTTTCAATCCTCCTTTATTTTCCAGTTTCCATAATAGTCTTGTATGTGGAACTTTGTCAAAGGCCTTTTTCAAATCTAGATAAATACAATCAACCCATCCATCCCTTTCCTGAGTTCTGTCTGTCACTCTTGAGTAAAACTGAGTAAGTTTGTAACACATGATCGGCCTTTTGAAATCCATATTGTTTGCTGGTAATTAACTTATGCTCTTCTAGAAATTTAGTCCACTGCTTCTTTATTATTTTCTCACATATTTTGCACAAAACACTTGTCAGGGATATGGGTCTGTAGTTTGAAGGTTCATCTTTCCTTCCACTTTTATATATGGGGACCACTTCAGCCCTTCTCCACTCATTGGGCACCGTACCTGTTGCTACTGAACATCTAATGATGTCGTATATTGGAACAATTAATTCATCTCTACATTTTTTTAAAATATACCCAGAAACTCCATCCGTCCTACTGCTTTCCCTCTTCTAGTTCTCCCAGTAATTTATGGATCTCTTCTTTGTTTACCATAATCTCTTCCATATGAACTTCTATTTTATTCTCTTGTGGCTAATAAAGATTGTTTCTTTGGTAAAGACTTGCTGGAATTTTCTATTTAATAACTCTGCCATACCTTTAGGGTCATTGACTTCCACATTCCCGTCTCTCAGTCTTTCTATTGTTTCTTCGGTTTAGTCTTCCCATTTATAAATCTGTAAAACAACTTGGGCTGTTCTTTGCATTTTCCACAATATCCTTCTCATATCCCTTTTCTTCTTCTTTCCTTATTTTCACATATTCATTTCTCGCCATTCTGAAGTCTTCTTTGTTTCTTTGATTCTTCCTTCTTTTAGTCTTTTCCATGCTTTGTCCCTTTTTTCTTTTGCGTTTGCACATTTGGCATTAAACCAGTCCTTCCTGCCCTTAACTTTGGGTCTATATACGGGTATATTTTTTGACACCAGTGTTATAGGCTTCCATAAAGATATCATACTTTTCTTGTACTTTATTTTTCTCAGTAATTCATCCCATTCCACTTTCTTGTAAAACTTCCAAGTTTCCATGTCTGTCTTAATATAGTTTAGCCTGTTTGATTTGTAGGATTCATCCTCTTTAGTAACCTCCACTTCTGTATCAATCTCTATGGTTACATGATCACTCTTGCCCAGTGGACATCCATACCTTAGTTCATCCTTGATGTATATTCCTTTTGTTAGTACTAGGTCCAGTCTTGCGGTTCATCGTCACTTCTATATCTTGTATGTTCATTCACTCTTTGTATCATAAGATTTTCCATCATCAATCTTAGGAATCTATCTCCCCATCGTTATCTCCACTATTACTCTCATGTCTCCAGTCAATCTCTTTACAATTGAAGTCACCAACTAGCATAACTTTTTTGTCTTCCTTTAGCATTTTGCTTAAACTCCGTATAGTGTCATTGATCATAGTGTCGTGCTCTTCCTTACACCACGAGTTTGTTCTGGGTGGTACATATGTTATAATTGTCACCCTTTCCTTGTTTTTGGTTTCCACATTTACTTTGCAATTTCAGCTTTACCTTCACCGTATTCTACCACTTTCACTGTTAACTCTTTTTTGTCATTATCATCACTCCACCTCCCCCTTTGCCCATTCTATCTTTCCTCCATATATCATAGTTTTTATTTATCTCTAATTTAATAGCTTCCAGTTTGGTTTCATAAGCATACGATCATTGGTTCTTTCTCCTTTATGAAATCTTGCAGTTCCAATTTACTAGTTATTAATCCATCTACGTTTGTATACATCACTCTTAAACATTTACTCTTATCTATCTTTTCTAACTTTCGTTCTTCTTTATCCTCTCTCTTGTGTACCACTTTCTGACTCGGTCCCTACTATTCTCCAAAAAATATCTCCTTTTCTTCCACAGATCTTTCATTATTCTTCTCCTTTGCCTCTGCTAGTAGTTCGTTCCATTTCCTTCTTTCTTCTTCATTTCTATTTTCTTTATGTATATATCCTTGCAATCTTCTGTTTCCTTTAATTTAGTTGTTCTGTACAAAATATCCTCAGCCTTCTGTGATCTTAACTTTATTTTTATTGGCCTGGTCTTTCCTTCTGTGTAAGGACCCATCCTGTGGATTTCTCCACCTCTTCCTCAATACTTTGTTGCTCGTCATCATTTAAATTTTTAGTAGGTCCTTAATTGATTTCAATTCCTCTTTATCTCTTTATATGTGATCGCTTTTCCTTCAAGCCAAATACTATCACACTCTTCTTCTTGTCTGCAACTTCCTGACTAGTTCTTCATTTTTCTTTATTACCTTAACCACTTCCTTTTCTACATCTTCCTTATCTTCTTTCATTTGTTGCTGGATTACCTCTCTAAGATTCACGGTTGCTTTCTCACTCTCCACTTTCCAGGTCTTCATTTCACCCAATACCTCCTTCCTGACTCTTTTCTCCTCCTGGGTGACTAATTTCTTTAAACTTTCATTTTCCTTTATAACCTCTCCCAGTCCATCTTTCATCGACTTTTCATATTCTGCCACTTTTCCTTCAACTCTTCATTCTCTTTGATCAGTTGCTTCTCCCGTTCCTCCAATCCCGAACCCTAGCTTTTGGTCTCTATGGAATTCCCATTCTGGGATTCCTCCATCTCTGTTTTTTATCATTCCGATCCACTTGTCCAGTTTTCTTTCCAGCATTAACATTCTTTTGTAAATAGTTGTCTCGGCTGGCCAGAGAATGCCTATTTTGTTCAGTTTCTTCATCACTGTTTCCGTACCTTCCTTCTGCACCTCGTGCGGTGTTGACACGATTAACTGCTCCTCCTCTCTGCTCATCATTCCGAATTCACTTATTGGAGACGGAACCGACACTTACATGCCTTCCAGGCCCCATGTAAACACAACAACGATAGGCGATCAGCTGATCGCGCACAGGAGGCGGGCAGGAGGCGGAGGCGGTGTTGTTCGGTGTGTGTGTGTGTGTGTAAATGTTTGCTGCCCCTGGATGAGCAGCTCACCTTGGCTTCTGAGTGAGGCTGCTCTCTGGGTTTCAAGTATTGTCAGTACCATCTGCCGTGATACCTTGTCCTGTATCCCCTTCCTCACTCCCTCCTAGGTAACCATTGGTGTGTCTTGTTTCTTTCAGTTTTCCCCCTCCTACCTGGCACTACAGGTAAGAGAACATAATTTTCTTCTCCCAGTCTTTTCTTTGTTAGTTGATGGTTTAGATGGAAGCCATAGACTTTGAGCTGGAGAGGTTTTTCTGGAGGCATCATCTGTTAATCAGATAATAGGAACTTGGCATCCAAGATTCTGTCTTCACTTCTCATAGTTATCTACCCAGAGGCAGCTGTAAAGCGAAAAATCATGTTTAGGTAAAATAAGTTTATAATGAAAATAATGTTTCAAAGAGCAGCTTAATTTTAATTCAAACAATTAAACTCATTACAGAAAAATAGTGATAATTTAAAAGTGTGTTTTTGCTTTTTGTATAGCACTGTAGTGTTGAAAGGAGTGGTAAGGGTGAACTTGCTGCTGATAGTTGAATCTTTATGAGATTATTTTTTTATGTATGAGTTCAAGCAATTTCAAGCTCTGGGAGGTAATTTAACAGGAAAGGTTGGGCTTAGTAAAGCTTATGCATAAGAGTAGAAATTAAGTTGATTTTTTATTATGAATTATAATAATTCAAAAGATATCTATTCATAGAATATGACATATTCCGATGTAATTATATGGATTTTAGTGTTATTTTGTCATAAAGATGACGTTGGATGCAATATGTACTGCAACTTAAAAGAACTATTTTTGTAGTTGGTCATATTAGATGATTAAGGCATTTATGTGTCAAGTTATACAAATTAACATTAACTATTTTCATCTATGAAAGGAACTTCTATTTTTTAATTCTCCTCCCTCCCATAATTTGGTATCTCCCTGCTATTGTTCAGCTTATGTATCATTCATTTGCAGCCTTCCTCCATCCCCTCATTATCAGCTTCATCCATTTTGAGCTTTCTCTTCAGTCTTAACCCTTGTAAGTGGCTGCCATTTACTGCATGGAGCATAAAAGGTTTCCTAGTCTTAGAGTGAAATAGTAACACCATTTAGGGCTGGAAAGTCTCCTCAGGTCTGGCAGTAGTAATGGTAAGTAGACAAGGACGGTCCTCCACCACTCACTAAGGGAGTGTTCCACAAGCTTTTCTTCCTGACATCTTGTTGTATTTTAAACATTTATTTCACAGTCTATCATGAGGCCTTGTGAGAGTACTAGGACCTTTGTGACTTCTTCTGTCTGGCATGTATGTAGCTTATGCTTGTGAAGACATGGTGTCCCTTTTGCAACCCAGTGCTGGGATATGACCTGTACCTTTAAGGTATCTGTTTCACTGAAAAAAAAAAAAAAAAAAATTAAGCCAATTATTATCATTTGATTATATGTTAATTGGGGTTGTTCTGAGATCGGTGTGTGTGCAATTTGCAGCAGAATTCAAAGAATAGTTTTTCAGTTTTTACATTTTTTGCCGTTTTTCCACCCTTAAAAAAAACTGAAACTAGTCTTAAAGTTTTTATCCACTTTACATGATTTCCTAACATCATATACAACATTGTATTGCTTGCATTTGGAAGCTTTATATATATATATATATATATATATATATATATATATATATATATATATATATATATATATATATATATATATATATATATATATATATATATATATATATATATATATATATATATATATATATATATATATATATATATATATATATATATATATATATATATATATATATATATATATATATATATATATATAAGATATATATAAAAGTCAGGAAAAAAATAATCCTACAAAGAAATTCATTACTAATGTTTGAAGATATATAGAGCAAAAATTCAGCTCCAAAATTTACCTATTTTTACGCTCTTTCTTTTGATGAAAAAACTTTTTTGATACGATCAGAACTTTTGAAGTAGTTCCGTGTTATGTGCGAGCAACTTTAGAATTGAGAAAAAGTCACTTTTCTAAATCGTGATCTATATCACTTTGTATGAACGGTGCTGGAGGCTGTATAGGTCTCAGAGAGTTTTCTGCATAAAGTATTACTCCCAGGCATCCGGTCCCATTCTTTTACAAGGATATTATCCATTCATGATGGGGGTATCAGGAGGTGCCAGCTCCCCCTCAACACCAGGCTCGGATGTTGTAGTGGCTGTAGAAGTTCCTCGTGTCTCTAGCTGCCTCCTCCTGGCAGCTATAGCGCATTCTCTCCTCCTCTGGGCCTTCTTAGAAGGTCATGGCATATTTTCAAGCATGAGAACTGCGAGATTTCTGCAGGGAAATGCTGTATACCCACGCGTGACAAAGGCGGGTTGATAGCTGAGAAGTGTGAGGAAGCAGAGAACGGCTCTGACTCACGATCCAGAGTTGCCAGCTAGGAATGAGCAAGTGGTGTAGAAACTTTCCCAAAAAATCGGGGAAAAAAACAGATTTTGGTGATTTTTCTGCTTAGAGTACCACACATACGTGCTGGCACAATAAATACAGGTAATAAAACATTTCTTTCCGACCCAATTTATCTACGTACATATATGATAGTATACCGTTAGAAAGGCCGTGCTTTCTATAATTTCACATAATTTTTTCGCATAAAACAATTTTTTGGAGGTAAACCCTTGAAACGGACCCCTTAAAAACATGAACATGCCCTGTTGGGTGGTATGGAGTGGCTCTAGGGATGGGCAAGTCAGATTTGTTGCTAATTATGTTGTGCGCCTGAGTGGTGACATGTTCTTCAGCTTTGCCTCAGCAACAGTGTTCAATCTGCAGAATGATCCTTGGCAATCATTTTCATCTTTCCATAGTTTTGCTACGTTTATTGATGTAATTAACTGAAACTGTGTCCATTTATGTATGTATGTGTGTGTATTTACCTATTTGTATTTACCTACTTGTAGTCTACTGGGCCCGAGCTAAGCTCTAATAGTCCAGTCTCTATATCTACATTTATCCAGCCTTTCCTTCATTTGTTGGACACTATTCGCCTCCACCACATCCTCCCGCAAGCTGTTCCATGTGTTAACACTTCTATGTGGAAAATTATACTTTTTTAAGTCACTCAAACAGGTTCCTTTATTAAGTTTCTTCCTATGTCCTCTCAGCCCCTGCATTCTCACAATTAAGAAGAGATCATCTCTATCCACCTCATCAAACTTATTTACCAACTTATACAGCATGATCAGATCTCCTCTCTCCCTTCTTTGTTCCAGTGTCATCAAGTCCATCTCCTTCAATCTGTCTTCATACGTCATATTTGAGAGTTTTGGGATTATTTTAGTTGCAATTCTCAGTATCCTTTCCAGCTTTCTGATATCCTTCTTTTTGTGAGGCGACCACACAACTGCAGCATATTCAAGCTTTGGTCTTATCATTGTTGTTATTATTTTCTTCATCATTTCTATGTCCATAAAATGGAATGATACCCTTATATTTTGCTCCAAACAGCTTGTTTATGTGCTTTTCTGAGGATAGTGTGTCTTGCATCGTTACTCCCAAATTTTTTTCTTCATGTACCACGTGTAAGTTTTCTTCTCCCATCCTGTATGTTTTCCTTGGTCTTTTTTTTACTTTTCCCCATTTCCATAACATGGCACTTGTTTGCATTAAATTCCATCTCCCATAACTGGCTCCATCTATACACTCTATCCAGGTCTTTTTGCAGCTCCTCACAATCTTCCTCCATCCTCACTTTTCTTATTAATTTTGCATCATCTGCAAAAAGGCTCATATATTTTTTTTATACCCTTTGACATATCGTTTATATATATATATATATATATATATATATATATATATATATATATATATATATATATATATATATATATATATATATATATATATATATATATATATATATATATATTATGAACATTATTGGAGCCAGAACTGAGCCTTTGGGAGCTCCACTCTCTACCCTCCTCCAATTTGATTTCTCCTCTCTAACCACTGTCCTCATTTCTCTTTCCGTTAAATAATCCTTCATCCACTCAATAACCTTTCCACCCATTCCCCCCCACTGCTGTAGTTTCCAAATTAACCTTTTGTGCGTAACATTGTCAAAAGCTTTTTTCAAATCGAGATATACACAATCAGCCCACCCTTCTCTCTCTTGCATCACGTCTATTGCTCTTGAGTAGAAACATAGTAAGTTAGTGACACACGATTTCCCTTTTCTAAATCCAAACTGTCCTTCATTTATCATGTTTTCCTTTTCTAGATGTTCGACCCATTGTTTTTTTATTATACTTTCACAAATCTTGCACATTACACTTGTCAACAAAACTGGCCTATAATTTAGTAAAAGTTAGTACAGTTGGGGGCATACGCTGTATCTGCATGTGGCCTCAGTGCTCATCTCTGTGACATTGGCCCTTGAGCCTGTGGTGGGAGAGAGCCCATTTCCCCGGGACACAGGGCCAGTGTGACATCCGGGTTACCACAGTTTACCTTCCCCAGGTTTCCCCAGGTACCCATTTATCGACCAGCCCGAAAGAGAGGATGAACAGCTGAGTGAGCTGCACGCCGACTGCCCGGGCCGGGATTCGAACCCAGGCCCGCGGAATAGAAGCCAGGCACGCTGACCACTAGACCATGGAGGCGAATAATTTAGTGGTTCAGTTTTATCTCCACTTTTATAAATTGGTACAATGTTCACTCTCTTACATTCTAAGGGCACTTTTCCTGTATTTATAGAGCATGTTATTATGTCATAAAGTGGCTCCAATAATTCATTTCTTCGCTCTTTTAGCACTTGTCCTGAGATTCCATCCAGTCCCATAGCTTTCTTCCATATAAGGTCTTCATCAGCTGTATCAGTTCTCCTTTATCAACCTTTACATGATTCAGTTTCCCCTCAATGCACTGATGACTGTGTGTGTGTGTGTGTGTGTGTGTGTGTGTGTGTGTGTGTTCTTGCATGCATGGGTACGTGTATTTGTGTTTGCTTGTCTGTTTCTTTGTGTGTGTGTGTGTGTGTGTTTTCAGAAATTGCTGTTTATAAAATATTTTAGATCCAGAAATTACTCTGTAATACTAGTATATTTATTTTGTCCAATACCATGTTGTCATTGTTTTCTCTGTCCCATTACTTGTCCCCTAAATATCCTTTACCATCATTAGCACACCATTACTGTGCCCTTCCTCTGTTTCCACCTCATCCTTAATCATCATTAATTGTTGAGCTAAGTTATGTTAATTTGTCCCCTTTTTAGGTCCCATCACACCAGGGGGCCTGGGCTCCAGTGGCTCAGGCACTGTCAAGCCTCTGGACCCTAGCATTGACTTGGAGTTGGATGTGCGTGTGTGTATCAGCTCTGGCATGTGTAATCTGTACACCAAATGTGTCACCAAGGAAGAGGAGCGAAGGTAAGGGTCTTGGTGCTTGAGGTGTGCAAGGTATTGGATTCTAGTGACTGTTTTGTTGCCTCCTGCCCAGTGCTGTGTGGGGAGAACATGGATGTGTTCAGATTTTATAATGGTGAATGTTGGCTTTTTGTTTTTGACTTTTGTTTTGTTAAGAATTAATAATTTCTTTCTAATTCCCATACTTCAAGTTCTAGTTTATTCTTTCATATGTGTTTTTTATTAAGTCTATACTCTATTTAATCAACTACTTATTATCACATTAGTTACTGTATCACTAAGTATATTTTATGTTTTTATAGTTTCCTAGAAATTTCATGTAATAATCTGTTCAGGATACAACACCCTGAACAATGGCAGTCCATTCTCATCCTCCGTCTCCTTGAGAACTCACTGTCAATCTCCTACATCTTTCACAGTGCCACCTATTCCAGAATGAAGAAAGAACGCAGCTTCTCGGGGGGAATCTCTGAGACCCCTGGCAGTCCAGGGTCTGCCCGCAAGAAGAATGAGGGTCGACCCAACCTCTCATCCACCAAGCTAAGGGCGCCGCCTCCGCCCTCCTTCCTTGTCTCCTCCGATACTGTCTTCTACATTCCGGGTCTTGATGTCAAGGTCACCTGTACTTTTTTTGCTTTTTTCTTCAATTGCAATGTTGTATAAGCATGCTTCCATGTGGAGAAAACAGGTATATTGCTGACAAATGATGATATAACCACTCTGGTTGAAAATGCTAGGGATTCCAGGACATTTCTTTCTTATCCAATTGTTCTGTTAATATTTTTTTCTATTTTTAACAAATATCAATTAGTTTTAATGATGATTTTAGGCTTCTCTTTCTTCATTTGTGCTCTCTACCAATAATGACTGTTCCATGGGCTCCACAGGTCCACTATGAGTCACACAACATTCACGAGGAAACACCAGTGGGCAGTGGGGGCGGTTTGTTTGGGAGTGGAGCTGGCCTCCAGCAGGATGGGCCAGGCTGGTCCTCCCCCAGCACAGCTCCCAGTGGCAGTGCAAACAGCAGTGCTGGAGGAGGGGGTTCCAGGAAGAGTGGCCTCAGCGGCATAGGGACCAGTGGCATCAAGCGTGCCTCCCTCTTCACCTGGCTCACCTTGCAGAGCATCAAGAGGGAGACCACCGTCAGTCCCAACATCCTGGAGTTCCTAGAGTTAGCACTGGAGCCGCTGCCTGTCACTGACCCCGACCAGAAACCCGCAGCTACCTCCCAGGGTATGATGCCTTTACTGCCCTCCTACTGATACTGCCTGTATTTGTACTTAGCCTCACTTTTTCCCTTCATTGAGTGCATTTTTTCCCCCTTCACTCTATTGCCTGCAACAGTCTTCCCCTTCAGTATTTTCCATACTGCTCCCATTTGTGTGTGAAGCTTGCGTTTTCTCTTAATGCATCATATACCTTCCCCAATTATCTTATATGTTATGGTGCTTCAGTGGAAAGTCCTAATTTTCCCATTACCTATTTCTGATGTGTTTTGTCATGTATACTTTCATATCCTGCCTTTAATAATTACATTTGTCATGCATAGTTCATGATACTAGACTTGATAATCTTGGTTGAGACAGACTGTTTCCACCCTCACAGAGCCAGAGCCAGTATTCAATGTGGATGTGGATACGTCTGGTGTGGTGGGAGGAGGCGGAGGACCTTATGTGTATGCCTCCTTCCCTGTTGATGTGGTGGTGTACTTCCACATGCAGCCTTCCACCATCAGGTACACATGCAATTTTATGCCGAGGCTGAAATATATGAATTTTTGTAGATACTTATTAGTTTTAATAGAATAAGCTTACAGATGATGGTTGGAATGGAGGTTGTAAGGCAGAGTACATGAACCCAATGAACAGTTCCTGATTGACAGTACAATGGCTTCCAGATTTTGTTTATGTTTATTGATCTGGTCTGGTGATACATGGGTCCATTTAACAGGGAGGTAAATTTTAATAACTGATTTTATAGCACTCTCTAGAACTGAAGACTGTCATATGTAGGACTTTGTTTTGGTCTTTATTTAAAACTAGTTGTCTGTTGTGGTGTGCCATCCTCAGGTTCTCTTGCCAGCCAGTGTCTCGCGTGGAGTGCCTTCTGCAGCTGCCTTCCCTCAACCTGGTGTTCTCTTCCAAGAGGGCTGAGGATGGGTAAGCTTTCACCATTGCTTGGGCTGACAGGGCTGTGAACAATGCAGGAAGGGATTGCCTGCATTTTGTTCCCACATTTTTTAAAGAAATCACATGCAGTTTGCACAGTATTGCTTTTTAATCTCCTTTGGGCCTAATGTTATTTCTTTTAATTGTTTTGAGTATCATTTCTGATTACTTCTTGGAGGGTTTTTCATTGGTATTCTCAACTAAAAGCAGTGTCATAGTTTATAATGTCAATCAAATAACTAATTAGTTATTAACACCCCTCACAGGTCCATGCCAGACCTGGGCAGCAAGTTACAGGCAACCATTGGTGGCCTGAGTGTGACTGGCGTGCTGGAGGACTTTTCCCTGTATGTTTTCCACCCTTATGGTGGCAAGCAGAGGGGAGCGTCAGGGGCACCATACCTTGCCACGTCCCCGCTGGCAACCCTCACTGACAGTGAACGCAAGGACTCCCTCAGTGTAATGGTGGAGTTTGTGAAATTCCACATCTCTCGTTCAAGGAAGATCAACTTCAAGTCTGAGATGAGCTCTAAGATGAAGGCCTCAGGGAGCAGTGACTCCAAAGCCATTATTAGATTCTCCAGTAAGCACATTTTGGTTTTTATTTAGCTATTATGGTTATAAATAGGGTATCCAGTAAACTAACACCCTTCCAGTATAGTGCCAAGAGTAATAACTTGAACCCTTTAATCCCCAGCTATCGTGGACATTGGTGCCGCCCACTTCAAGTATGACATGCGCAGGCTGACGGAGATCCTGGCCTTCCCGCGTGCTTGGTACAGGAGGTCCATCGTGAGGCGGCTCTTCCTTGGGGACTTCACAGGTGGTGCCACATCCATGGAGTGGGATGAGACCAGCCCAGCACCTTCATCCTCTGAGTCTACCCCCAACCAGGCTCCAACACCGGCATCCAAGAGACACTCCTCAAGGTAATCATGAGTGGCTTTTCATGATTCTACAATTCTTGATTTATCTTTACATTTCACACCCACCAAATATTGTTCTCGCAAACCTTCAGTGTCTCGTGTTTGATTATTGTTGTTGTTTCAAAGTCATTCCTTCTGTACCCAGTTATGTTTCATCAGTTTATTTTATGCACATCAAGCTTGTGTCACTACCCCACACAGCTTCATGTTGAGGAAGTCCCATGTAACCTGATTATGACTTGTCTAATGTATTACCTCACTGTCTCCCTTTTGATCCTTCCATCTCACTTTTTTATCCATTTCCTCAACACTTCCTGGTTTTGGTGAGATGGCACAGTAGTAATGCCCATATCTTGTGACATAAGGGGCAAATATTTAAGCCCCAGCAGGAGAGCATTCCTGTAACTTTTATTATGGCTGTATGAGCTTGGCTTTTTAGCTGATTGGAATGCCATTTTTATATCCTTTCCTCCCTGATTAATCCCTGAACTCAATTTACAGGGTCCTTTATTCATGTTTCATATACCCATTTTTTCTACAGTTCATCTGAAGGCCTTGATGGCAACCGAAGGGAGAATGGTGGAGCCAGCAGCAGCAGTGGTGCCCAGTCCACCCCTCCCAGCTCCCAGAAAGGGGGTGCTGGGGCAGGCAGCTGGGCCAGAGACAAGCTGCGGCTGAACTTTGATTCTGATGTTCACCCTCGAAAGAGTCCCAAACTTTCAGGTAGGAGAGACGCTGTGCTTAGTTATCAGCAAGGTTAGGAATGAATAGAGATAATATGAATAAGCTACCAGGTATTTAGGCTGTGTAAAGCTTAAATACAACTGAGGATGATTTTAGACATGACTGTTTTATCCCTTCAGGTGTGGGAGAAAGTATGAGTGAAGAAGACAGTAACGGCTTGGGAGGAGCAGATGGTGTAGGAGCCTCCAATTATGGGAAGCCAGGGGAGGCTGACCCAGCAGGAGGGAACCAGACAGCCAACAAAATAGGCTCATGGGAGACCCTCGTGCTGTTTGCCGTCAACTTCACTCGTCTGGGCGTGCAGATGAACATGGGCAACGTGATGGGCAATGTGGTGTAGGTGTTCCTGGTGCATTATTCATCCATTACAGCATTAAGTGTCTATTGCAGGAGTGAAGGCATCTGTATATCGCCCTAACATCCCTTGCTCTGAGGCTCTGTGCATCGTTGTGACCAGAGGATGTCCGCTGCAAAAAACATGATTCTAATCCCAAGATGTTAATATAAAACAATTCATATGTACCATTTTCAGTACATTTCATTCCCAGACTTAAGTTCAATTTTTGACATATTTTGGAGGACATTTTCATTCTTTCTTTATTGGTCTCAGTATTTTTTCTTCCTAACAAACTAACAAATATAATCTTTTGCCATGTTCACTGCACTTTTCTTGCTCTCTGCACTCTGAACCAGGATGAACTTTGCATAATCTTGCTAGCTGTAACAATACATCTCCAATTTTCTACTAACATTGGCTGCATCACTAACCAATCAACTCTGCATTAGCCACTCTGCATGTAACTGTCCTTGTCTCCTTTCCCAGTTGGACCACCAAAGACTTCAAGGCAAATGGCAGATTGTCCATAGGAAGCACTGGCCACAAGAACATGTACATTGGCCTCAGCTTGGGAGGCTCAGGTCTCGATGCAAAGGGTGGCATTGTGGGTGGCACCATTGAGCTCTCAGAAATCAATATGTACCGTAAGTTTTCCATGTCAGGACTCTAGAAGCAGGAGTCTCTATTCACCCTTTTTCTATTTTAGTTTTTGTTGCCCTTGTGAGCAGGAAAGAAAAAGCCTCCTATTTAGTTTTTCTCTTCCACACATTGCACAGTTAACACAGTTTATCCTCCTCTCATGAGATGGATATAAATTGAAGGTAACAATACATGGATAGGACTTTTAGTGTTGCTATATTTAAGTAACCAATCTCTAAATATTTTGAGATGTAGAATGATTTAGCACAGCATTTTCTTCCTAGGGTAGCAATATAATTCATGGTGACTTTTATCAAAGCACTGAAAGCACATATCCTTTCACATGTTGTAGCTAGGTGCCTCAGAGCAGTAAAATTAATTGGAATATTTAAATGGGAAATTCCAGCAAAGCAGAGCCTGTGGCTGTACATTATCAAGTTAATAATTCACGTGTAAAAGATTTTAATATTACAAATAGCATTAAGTAGGACATTCTTTTGCTTCCATTTTTGTTTGTAACTGTTATGTGTTTTTTCACTTCTCTTGTAGATCTCACAATTTGATAACTACACACTTGTCAACACAAACACAGCTTAAAAACATGCCAGATCATACCAACCTCTCTTTTGACCTTTCATGCACCAACACTGTCCCCTGACAGTCAAGATCCGTGAGGACCCGGGAACAGAGCCAGACCATACCATCGGGATGAAGCTGTTTGCCTCCCAGTCCCGCCTTGACTACATGGGCACCAGTGTCCTGATGGGGCGAGTGTCCTCCTTCGGTGTGACGCTCAGGGATGAGTGGAAGCTGAAGCAGTGTGCTGGGGAGGACGACGACGCCACTCGCAGGTGTGTGATGAAAAGGAGGAAAATAAAAGAAATATGAGATATGATACAGCTGAGAGACAAAAGTTTTCATTTAAGGGTTTTTAATGAAAATGAAGGTTGGAAAAAAGGATTATCCTCCTAACTCTGTCATACATGTCATTGATGTAAGTTTAAAGAGCCTTCATCCTTGGTCTTTCCAGGGGTGCCACCATTTTCATCCTTGGGGACCTGGAGTGGGATCAGCTGCAGCTCATCATCAGCAAATCCACCACAGCTGACCTGCTCAAGATGCACCACAAGTTGGATGAATTCTTCTCTCAGCAGTTCAAGTCCAGCAGGCGGGTGTTCTCCTCCCTGCAGCCCACCCGGCATAAGTCTTCAGTTAAGCAGAAGCCCAAGGATGGCAACAGGAAGCTTACCAGTGGTGAGGCCAAGATTATCAAGGGAGCATGTAGGAGGGGGGAGTCTTTGCATGTCTTTATAAAGAGTGAAAGCTGTGAAAACCTGGAATAGTGTATGAATGAAATCTTGAGGATTATCAGATTCATTTTTGCATTGATGAAAGACCATAAACATCACTGCTTTGTAGACAATATGTCATAGGTCATTAGACAAGTGCAAACAAGTACTGTAATTCTTCTGTCTGTTATTCTTTGCTGTTTTTACTAGAATTGCTGTCAGTGGATAATTCAAAGGTTGTAACCCCTTCACATATTGCAACTTACCTATTTAAATATCATGCCAGGGAAGGGTCAGGTAAAACATTCTGAGCTACATGGGAACAATAAGCACTGCAATGCCCTCTCTGTTACACCAGTTCTTGGCATGCTGTCTGGCCAGGATGCCCGCCATCATCGTCACTGGCAGAGTGTTCTGTACCGTGTGTCTGGCCTGCGCCTCACCACGCTGCCCCTGCCTCTGCCTGACTCTGGCACGGTGCTGGGCGGCTCACTGGAGCTTCATGGCAAGACCATCTCACTAGCGTGCTTCCATGGGGTCAACTTCAGGAGCAAGTCATGGGCACTGTTCAGCCTAAAGGAGCCATACATCAACTTCACCTCAGAAGTGCAGGAGGTGCCTGGAGACCGTAAGTACCTTGACCATGAGCCGCCCTTTAGTGGAATTGAGAGGGTTGGATTGTCTAGTTTCAGGGGTATGATAAGTGCAAATATTTTTGTTAACAATTTCTTTTGAGGTACCTTTATTTAAATGGGAGTAACTCTTCCTACCCTCCTTTGTTTATCTCTCAGAGTCTTCATCCTTTCATTTCCCTTGATCTCAATCTTTTTCCCTCTCTTTTGCCATTTTCTGCCTTCTCACATGCATTCTTTCCTTTACTCTTAATATATCTCTCACCCATCTCCTTCCATTGAATTGCTTATCCCTCTTTCTCCCTCCCTGCAGCCCCGCGAGACACACACATTGTCCAGAACCTCACCTTTAGTCTGGGGGTGATGGAGCACACACACGCACAGCACGTTTCCATGGCCACCGTCTGCCGCATCACCCGCAACATGGTCTTCCCGCCACAGTTTAGAACCATCCAGGAGTGGTTCCATTATGCCTTCTGCACCTCTGAACTTGATAGTGAGTTCTTACTTCATATTTTCTCTATATAAAACCTAAGTGTGAGTCTCTTTATGAAGGAAGATAGAACATGCATAATATAAACTTTTATTCCTAATATGAGTCAACATTACAATATTTCTTGAACCTTCAGATGTGGACCGGTTCCCCTCCCTGGATCGCAGTGACAGCCTCCCAAACTCCTCCTCTGATGGCAAGAGGTCCTCAACACGCCTGCAAGACCACAACCACTCCTCAGAGACCATTTTTGCCCTGCCCTCCATGCAGATCCACCTCAATACCAAACACCTACAGACTGCCACCACACCAGACTTCATGGGTGAGGATTCAAAGGAGAAATATAACTTCCTCAGAAAATGTGGATGGAAATGTTCTTTGTATCTTTGAGAAAAAGATATTAAATACTTAGTAAATCTCAGAAAACTTGTGCTAGAGTATAAATAGTGATAGCTGATACTTTTTTATTAACAAATGAGAAATTTATAAGACTTTAAAGATAAGCTCTTTGAATATGGAGAAGAAACATTTGCTTCACATAAATTATTGCTGATAACTTCTCTATTATGTAAACAGATGAGAAGCCGAAGGTGGAGTGTTCCTTGGTGACGGAGTTCCAGGATCACATATTCGTGGCTGTGGATGCCGAGAGCTTCTTCTTCCTCCACGACCTGATTGCCTCTTACGTCAAGGACACCAAAGAGAAAATGGTGAGCCCCGAAGGCATATTTGAATTCTGGTATTCATATTCATCATATGCTGTGTTTTACTGAACTATTGATCAACTAAAGTGTTTGGTATCTTGCAGTTTATTCATCTTGGTAATCCTATCTCTTTATTTTTGCTGCATTAGGCCAGGAAATCCAAAGTAGTAAGTATTTTTTTATGGGAGACAAAACACAAAGGAGAGTGATTAATAGTTGTTTTATTTCAGGGGATAATGCTAAAAGTGATCAGGAATTCAAGGGTTAGAAATGCTGCTTAAATGGTACAGGTTGCTGTTGTACTTCATTTTCAACTTTAGAAATACCAAGGAGAAAGTGTAGACAAGAGGACAATAAGCAATATGTATCAAGCAGATGAAATATTGTGTTTTTGTTGTGAAATGACTGAAAAATGTAGAACGTAGTCATGAGATAGTGATAACAGATAGATTGGGATAGAAAATGTAATAGTAGATGGTCATATGAAGGGAGAATGTAGTTGTATTTGGTTATAAGATGCAAAAGTAAAGATGCGACTGATTACCTCACAGCCGGGAGCCGAGACAGACAACAACAAGGAGAGTGCCGAGAAAAAGCCAAAGGTCGTGAGGGTGAACGAACCAACACAACTTCTTCAGCAGGACTATCGGGAGTTTACCTGCACCACCTGGCACCTGGAACCCACCGTCAGGTACCTCACATCTTGCCTTTCACCCACCTGCACCTTGCTCCATGTCCACCTTGCTTTACTTTTCTCATTATATCTAGAAATCTTACATTCTTTTTCACTTACAGAACACTACTTTCCCTTTTTTTTTTTTTTTTTTTTTTTTTTTTTTACATCAAAGGATACAGCTCAAGGGCAACAAAAAGGGTAAAAAAAAAAAAAAAAAAAAAAAAGCCCGCTACTTGCCGCTCCCACAAAAGTAAAAAGTAAAGAGTAGCCAAAAGAGAGGTAAATTTTGGGTACCTACCTACTTTGCTTTACCTTTCTCTATTATATTACAGATCCTATGTTTTCTTTTCCGACCAGAATATTATTTATGCTGCACTTACATTGCTTTATCTTTCTCCATGATTTATAGATCCTGTTTTCTAACCCAGCCAAAATGTTACTTTCTGCTGTACATATTTTGATGCTCTCCTGCACCAAACCAGTTGTTACATTTTCTTCCTTACTCACTCCAACCTCCTTCATATTTACTTGAGCTTTGTTTTTCCCTCCTTTTTAATGAGAATATAGAACTTACTACTGGGAAATCAATCACATCATAGCCAACCATTCAACCATTCCATTCAGGGCAAGTTCCTACAAATGAATTAATCAGACAGTCAGAAGGTCAGTCAGTCATCTAATCACTAGGAATATTATATCAATCCATCAAGTAGTGAATCAGGTAGTCAGTGAATCTCCTAACCAACAATTCATCCCATCAATCTCCTTTCCCACCTTACCTCCACCACAAGGCTGCTGTCATGGGCCACCAAGAACCTGGAGCCATATGGGGTGGACTACATCCTGCAGAAGCTAGGGTTCAGCCACGCTCGCACCACAATCCCCAAGTGGCTACAAAGAGGCTGCATGGACCCCCTAGACAAAGTGCTCTCCATGCTAATGTTCCGCATGATCGCTGCCATATATGATCATGACAATGCCAACAGGTAGTGAAGTGGAGGAGGTGTTTGTCATGAGAGTCTATGGTAAGTGCATTGTGGGTGATGTGTGGAGGAGTTGGTAGTGGCAAGGCAAAATTCTCTAAATGAGGCGTGTTTGTCGGATAATGTCTGTCCCGTGCATCAGTTTTGAGTGGGTTAGGGGTGATGTCCTTTGAGAGGTTGATACTGTTGGGGCAAACATTTCTATACGAGGTGGTGGGAGGAAGGTGCTGTCATGTGAGGGAGACAGTACTGATGGGGCAATGATTTCTGTATGAGTCTGTGGAAGTGGTGTGTTGAGGTCTTGAGTCAATGGTGAGACAGGAATGTTGTTTAGTGAGGGAGTTGCTAATGGTGGGGCAGTAAGGTTTTGTCCTCTAAGGGTGTGGTGGTGGAAGGGCAAAGCTTTCTGTATGAGGCAGTGGTATTGAGGCATCATGTGATGTCATGATGATCATGTCATAGTGGTGTGACAATGTTTTCTATATGAGACAGAGACATCAGTAAGCCTATTCTACATGGCATTGATATTGAGATGATGTGTGCCCTGAAAGTTAGAGGTCCTAGAGGGAGGTAAGAAATGTGCCATATAAACCATTTTGGATATCATATATCATGCAGGGTAACAAAACTATATCTCTGGGGAAGAGAAAAGGCTGTGGAGGATGGGAAAAGAGGGAGTATGATAATTATTATAAATGATGGTAGCTGTTGATATTCAAGATATTCATGACCAAAGCTTTTATGTTGCTCATTATTTTATTTTTAACAGATAGACGAATGAATTTCATGTATCTTGTCTGTTTGTTAGGTAGGGTGAGGGTAAGGTCACAGGTGGGGAAGAAGGGGTTGTTGTGATACGAGTACACGGAAACTGAAAAGACACCACTGTGCTTAATGTCTTGATTTCACACATACAGAACTTCATGTAAAGCAACATTACTTATTCAATTTTCCTGTACATATTGTATGCATATATTTGTTTGTAGATAGAGGAAATAATCCATCACAAATTCTAATATATAGCTGAATTGTATGTTTAATGAAAGTGTTGTCTAGTCCAGAAGGGGATTTTTTATCTCCATATAACAAAAAAGTCTTGTTATGGTGCTGTTTATTTCTTTGGTGTGGTCTAGGAGGAGGAAGGAGTCATTATTTTTAATTTTCATATTACCAAGTGCCATAATGAACAGGTGTAAAGATAATAGTTCACCAGATCCATGTGTGTGATGATTACCATTTAAGTTATAGGTTTGTTATTTTATCATGTGGTAAAAGAGAAAGGTATAAATTGAATAAAATTTTAATTTTTATGTAATTTTTATTCAGTAATTGACTGCCAGACAGGGATAGTTATCTGTCTGGATAAGACAAAGGTAAAGGAGACCATGCACTGTTCAGGCATGGTGCTTGTCCATCTGTTGTTCATGCGGATTCACAGCCAGCTGCTGAAGTTCCAAAGATCCAAGTAGTTTTGATTCACGCCCGGTAAATCGACAACTTTTTATTTTTATTTTTTATTTTTACAACAAAGGAGACAGCTCAAGGGCACGCAAAAAAAGGAAACAATAATAAAAAAGCCCGCTACTCGCTACTCCTAAAAAAAGAATCAAAAGAGGTGGCCGAAAGAGAGGTCAATTTTGGGAGGAGAGGTGTCCTGATACCCTTCTCTTGAAAGAGTTCAAGTCGTAGGCAGGAGGAAATACAGATGAAGGAAGATTGTTCCAGAGTTTACCAGCGTGAGGGATGAAAGAATGAAGATGCTGGTTAACTCTTGCATAAGGAGTTTGGACAGTATAGGGATGATCCTGAGTATAAAGTCGTGTGCAGCGGGCTGCGGGAGGGGGGGAGGCATGCAGTTAGCAAGTTCAGAAGAGCAGTCAGCATGGAAATATCGATAGAAGATTGAAAGAGAGGCAACATCGTGACGAAATTTAAGAGGTAAAAGACTATCAGTAGGAGGAGGAGAGCTGATGAGACGAAGAGCCTGAGAGTCCACTCTGTCCAGAAGAGCTGTGTGAGTGGAGCCCCCCCACACATGAGATACATACTCCATATCCTGACCATATCCTAGCACTGCCAATCAATGGAGAGCTCACATGAGTTTCGATAGGGTATGTATACGGCCTGTGTCGATCTCAAGAAGGTGTTGGAATCAGCACATCATGAGGCTCTCTAGGGTCTCCTGCGACTCCGTGGGAATTCCAACAAGGATTGTTGTTGTATTGACTGGCCTGTAATCTGGGACTGAGAGTACTGTGAAGTCCAGCTTCTTTCCTGTGAAAAAAATGAGTGAGGCAGGTCTGCGTCCTTGCTTCATCACCTTTCAACAGTTTTATGGACTGGGTATTAGGCAGTGTCATACAGTCATTCATAAGGAGATCGTGCCTCCATGGTAAAGGGGTTAGCATGCCTAGCTACGAATCACCGGGGCCCAATAGGTTCGAATCCCAGGCCGAGTTGTCGGCGCGCAGTCTACCTAGCTGATATCCTACCCCCTTCTTGTCTGGTTGATAAATGGGATACCTGGGAAAACCTGAGAAGGTAAATTGGTAACCCAGATGTCACATTGATTCTTAAAATTGTGTCCCGGAGTAATCGGTTATTTCCCGCCACAGGCTCAAGGGCCAATTAATTAATGTGACGGAGATGAGCACAGAGGTCATGTGCAGCTTAAATATATGCCCCAACTTTGCCATGCTAACTTCATGCTCGATCCTCATCCATGTGTTTGATTCATCAACTAATTAAAGCGCTTTGATTTTCCGCGTTTTTTTTTTTTTTTTTTTTCAGCGGTGGAGTCAAAGCAACAACACACATATTAAAGAATTGGCCCAGTGGCCTCGACCATGGTAAGTTTCAAATACGTGTGAGCCGAAATACAATGACTGCCGTTGCAAAGGCGAAAGCGGCTCATCAGTCAACATATCATCATCAATCACGACAATCAATCAACAGTATCGAAGCGAAGCACGTGAGAGTAGGCAGGCACGCTGCCGGCACCTCGAAGCACTCCCAGCAGCTCACAGGGATACCCAGCGTGCGTGGGTGTGGCCCCTACACTTTATCTCCAAGACCAATAGGTATGTGTGGGGTAGGCCTAAGGAGAGGTAATGAGTATTTTGCACGCACGCACCCAAGGGATGTTCACCGAGGTTGTGGCAGTTTTGTTTACGATATTTCCTGGGTAAGATTGGTTTCGTCTTAACGCGCCGATATCTCGTGTCCTACTTAATTTGCGACTCTTCTGTTGTCACATATGTGCATAATAACATTTAAACCTCCCGGACTAATAGGCTTTTACCTGCGGGGGGAGGGGGGGTGCTTCTCCCTCCCCCCCTGACTGGCAACACCATATAGACCTCTCATCCTTGATATAGACGGTGCTGTGGTGGCAAGGCTTGCCTCCCCTATCATCAATATGCTGTGTTTGTATAATACGCCGGATGTTATTCTGCTGTTATCTGCTCATCCGTGATTTGTATATAAATGACTATTCACTGGTCCCGGCGATCATGTAGAAGACATTAGCTAGCACCTACTGAATGTTGAAATCGTAATATATTTTAAGGAAAATAAGTCTTCCAATTCATGCTATGTTTTATTCAAATTATATATATTTATTGTCATATTGCGTAATGTGCGCATTGTTGTAACTACCCACTCTTGAGTCAAGTGGAATATGTTGGCTCATGTTATAACTTTAAAAAAATAACGGGATTCCTTTCTCCTTATAGTCCATCGACTCTAACTTGAGCCCTGAGGCTTGGCCCGGGGAAACCCCCATTATTTACAGATCTAGCGATAACCAGCGCATGGTGATCTGTCTCAGTGATAGTCTGTACGTTATCTATTTATGATATGAATATATATATATATATATATATATATATATATATATATATATATATATATATATATATATATATATATTACGACTGCATGGTGTTATGCATGGCTTGGGATTAGAAGGAAAAACAACGACTCAGTAAACCTTCCATATCACTTGGCACGTGGCTCATGCGACGTTGCTGGCAGACGGACCTTGGCAACAGGCGCCAGGCCGCACAGCCATGCAAGAGAGAATGAGAGAGAGAGACCCCCTCTGAGGAGAGTAATGGAGTGATGTGGCACCAGCGCGGTCCCGTTGGGAATCCCTGCTGAGGAGCGCCCAAGGGCATCGAAGTTAAAATCGATAGACTATAGCAGCATTACTATAACCAACAAGTAACATCTCTACTAATTCTTAACAAATACGTACTATCGATCACGAAACTGTGTCTCTTTTTTGGCTCATCCTTCATGGTTATATCGTCAACGGCTCCTTGAAAAAAATAATACAAGTAGGCTAGAGTATGAAAGGCACGTATATGTCTTATTGCTCTCGTCTTTCTCAGTAGGATTGTAATTATTCCTCGAACAGTGGAACGCCAGCACTCCTCGGGCGAGCAGCCGGGTGGCCCTTCTACGGAGGCGAGGTGGACCCGTGGGGTCATCCTCGCTTATGGCCACCCCTCCGTGGTCAAGTCGACCAGTCGGCTGCTCGCACGAGTACCGCTACGGGTGTCTGCTGGGCGCCTGCCCAGAGAGCCCGTGCCTCCGTCACTGCTCGCCGGCTTTTACCCTTGGCCTCTTTGCCCGTGGCTGTGGCGGCGGCGGAGGCTTCCCTACACCCGCCGCACGCCAGCGGCGGGTTCCCCCCTGCGACGGGCCGTCGCATAGACAAAGGCCCGTTCCCCCTTTTTAGGGGGTAAATCCTTCTAAAAAAATTCCTCGAACACACACACACACCATTGCTACCACTACCCCCATAACGACCTCCAAACCCTTTAATCTACCCACAGATGCTTGCATGTCTGCTCTCCTTTGCTGACTAATTTTCTTCCATTACCACTTCCCCCACCTGTCTGTCTTCCTGTTGATGTACTTTCCCTTTACCTATCTGTTTGCGCATGTCCTAGCTCCACCTGTCCACTATTCCTTTCTTTTTTAACCTCTCGGTCACAGAAGCTTGACGATGGTAATGGCGTATTGGGAGTCACTGGCGGCAGCGAAGGGTTTTGTACCGTCCGGGGCCACGTACTTGTTGACCTGCTGGTTGTGGAGGACGGTGAACGAGAGCACGTCATCACACATTTGCTGTTGAGGGATGGGAGTCTAGATTAGGTCGTAGTTAGTAGGGTTGTTAATGCTCTGCTAGGTTTGGTTAGGCTAAATTCAGGTCAGGTTTGGGCAGAGTGAGATGCGATGGGTTTGGTTAGGTTAGTTTTGTATGGTTTGGTTATAGCTGTCTAGGGTTGGACATGCTCTGCTCTGCTAGGTTTGTTTTGGGTAAACATAGGTTAGGTTATGGCATTAGGATGTGATGAAATTGGTTTAGTTAGGTTAGTTTTGTATGGTTTGGTTACAGCTGGTCAGGGTTGGTTATGCCTTGCTCTACTAGGTAAATTTGTTAGGTGTGGGCAGAGTGAGATGTGATGGGTTTGGTTAATTAAGTGAGGTTTGGGTTAGGTAAGGTTAGGCTAGGTTTGGCTAAATTCTGCTCAGGTTAGGACAGTGAGACGTGATGAGTTTGGTTAAGTGAGGTTTGGTTTAGGTTAGGTTAGGTAAGGTTAGGCTAGGTCAGGCTAAATTCTGCTCAGGTTAGGACAGAGCGAGACATGATGAGTTTGATTAAGTGAGGTTTGGTTTAAGTTAGGTTAGGTAAGGTTAGGCTAGGTTAGACTAAATTCTGCTTAGGTTAGGACAGAGTGAGACGTGATGAGTTTGGTTAAGTGAGGTTTGGATTTAAACAAGGTTATGTTTGATTAGGTTATGTTTACCTAAATGGATGGCCTTAGGTTTGGTGAGTTTGAGATCACTTTATTTGTTATTTCTGATTGTTGGTCAAGTGCCTGTAGTCCGTATTTTTAAGCCTATCGGCACCTCAGCTCACCTGTTTGAAAAGCCTCTCGTCGAAGTTGCTGAGATTGTCATGAATTATTTTGTGATGCTCATGATAGTTTTACACGACCTCTGCACCATGAATGGGGGAAAAAGCACCTATATGAAAACTCGGTTAATCTACTCTATGACCCTGGGAAATAATCGTATCACTTAGCTCGATACGTTTAATTAAGAATAAGGATTTGTGTTGCTTGATTTACCTGAGTGAGAGGAGATGTGTTGGTTGTGAAGACCGCCTCGAACCCTAAGCTTTTCGCCATCCGTATGTTCTCCCGTTCCATAAACTGTGTAAGGAGATAGGAAGGGTGTGAAGGGACTTTACACACACACACAAACACACTCTCTCTCTCTCTCTCTCTCTCTCTCTCTCTCTCTCTCTCTCTCTCTCTCTCTCTCCTACCTCCATCAGTTCCACGTTTTCCGCTGGTCCGGTGTTGATCAAGGTGCCCTCCATGAAGTTATGCAACACAGGTCCTTTGGGTAGCTTCTCCCTGCAAAGACGGAAAGAAGTGAAAGGCAACTGCTAAAGAAAAACGGGAAAGCGAAATTACTGGAACGCGACCTCTTGTAAGAACGATAATATTAACGATACACAATTGTTACTCCTTGGAACCACTTACTTAATCTGCCTTTCCCATCCAGGTTAGATCGTTATTACTGGATATGATCACCAATTTGCACGCACCAATCCGCCTAGTATTCATATAAAAAAGCAAAATTAATCGGGAAATTTGATACTAGGCTTGAAAATTATTGATGAACGTTTACTTTGATATAGTTCATGGATAGTCTCTCTCTCTCTCTCTCTCTCTCTCTCTCTCTCTCTCTCTCTCTCTCTCTCTCTCTCTCTCTCTCTCTCTCACCTGCAAGGGCGCTCCATCTCCTCGAGGAACTCCAGCACGATGTTGAGCTTCGGGGACGCCTCAAGCTCTGGCTCCTTCCACACATCGAAGTTGAGGGAACAGCCCACCACCACCTCCGGCTTGTCTGCTCGCGTCACCACGTAGCTGCAAGGGGTTAGAGGACAAGGAGGAGGAGGGTGAAGAGGACGAAGAAAGAGAAGGAGAAGGAGAAGGCGGGTGAAGAAGAATAAGGAGAAGAATAAGACGAAGAAAGATGGTGAACAAGACAAAGAAAGAGAAGTAGAATGAGGAGAAGAAGAAGAAGGAGAAAGAGGGTGAAGAGGACGAAGAAAAAGGAGAGAGAGGGTGAAGACGAAACAGAAAAAGAAGAAACGGAAGAAGAAAAAATATAATAAGATTGGTAACTCGGTTCTCACTGACGAAGACAGGCAAAGCCTCCAAGAGGATTTGCACAAAATTTCAGCTTGGTCGGATGGATGGGAAATGCCCTTTAACGTAAACAAGTGCCAGGTCCTTCAAGTTGGAACGAGGAATAAGAAGTTCGATTACGAAATGCACAGCGTTAAACTCAAAAGCGTTCAATGCGTCAAGGACTTGGGGATCAAAATCGCGTCAAACCTCAAATTCTCACAGCAATGCATCGATGCAGCAAATAAAGCGAACAGAATGTTGGGCTTCATTAAAAGAAACTTTTTATTCAAGAATAAAGATGTAATACTCACGCTCTACAATAGTTTAGTCAGACCCCACTTGGAATATGCGGTACAGTTTTGGTCTCCCCACCATGCAAAGGATATTGCTAAATTAGAAGGTGTTCAGCGTCGGGCAACGAAAATGATCCCTTCCTTGCTCAACAAATCCTACGAAGAAAGGCTTTCTACCCTTAACATGTTCTCTATTGAGAAACGTCGCCTCCGAGGAAAACTGATCGAATGTTTTAAAATACTTAATGGTTTCACGAATGTAGACAGATCAACATTGTTTATGATCGATGACACTTTGCGCACGAGGAACAATGGCGTAAAACTCAGATGTAGACTAGTAAATTCAGACTGCAACAAATTTTTCTTCACCAACGTTGTAGTGCGAGAATGGAATAAGCTTCCACCATCAGTGGTCCAGTGTAACACGATTGACTCCTTCAAAAATAAGCTCGACCGTCACTTCCTTCAACTTAATATCAACTAGAGTAGAAATGCAACGTTTAGGAGCCTTCTGATTAATGTAAAATCACTTAGGTTTAAGGACAGACCACCTAGTCTGGACCATGGGGTCTGTGTGGTCTGATTTTCTATGTAAATCTATGTAAATATCTCTCTCTCTCTCTCTCTCTCTCTCTCTCTCTCTCTCTCTCTCACTGCTTCCGTAGGTCTGTTTCCCTTTCTGCGGCTTCTTTGCCTTATTGAATTCACTCCTCTTCCCTGATAGTAGTACTTGCCTTACAGCTTCTATGTCTGTCTTACTTTCCTTCCTCCTCTCTCTTTTTGCTGCCCTCCTTCCCTCCTCGTCTCCCTGCTTCCTCCATTCTCTTCCTTCTCTCTGCTGCTTTCATTCCCTCCTCGTCTCCCTGCTTCCTCCATTCTCTTCCTTCTCTCTGCTGCTTTCATTCCCTCGTCTCCCTGCTTCCTTCCTTCCTTCCCTTCCTCCTCTCTCTGCTGCTCTCATTCCCTCCTCGTCTCTACTTCTTTTCTTCCCTTCCACCCGCTCCTGCCACGCTCCTTCCCTTCCTCTCACCTCAGCTCGTCCTCCACCAGCCTCGTCCAGCCGGATTCCAGTAGCACTTTGTACTCCCAAGGCTCGCAGCCAAGATACACTTCCAGGTCACCCTTCTTCGAGAAGCTGTTCGCGATCAGGCTGTGTGTGTGTGTGTGTGTGTGTGTGTGTGTGTGTGTGTGTGTGTGTGTGTGTGTGTGTGTGTGTGTGTGTGTGTGAAATATAGACACAGAGTTAGACATACACAAATGGAAATCGAAAATAAATAAAGGGGTGACATACATACAAATAGATGAAATGGAAAGATATATACACATACAAATAAAAAAAAATACGGAAAGACAGGTGGTCAGGGTGGATACAAGGGGGAGGCAGGGATGAGATGCAAAGTTGATTTATATTTCATTATTTTGGCAAGGGTGAGTATGCCCCACGATAATAGTAAGAGATTCGTTGCAATGTGTGCGATCATTTTCCCCATTACACATTCCTCCTTTCCTCTCCTACTTCCCTACGCATCCATAAAGTATAAAAATAATTGAAAGCACTAGTAACCAGCTACTCACTCGAAGACCTGGTCCTTGTGGTGAGTAGCGAGCCTCGTCACCGTGTATTGGTCTAGCTTCGTCCCCTTACTGCACACGGGCGCTCCACTTTCCTCCACTTCCGTCTCCTCCTCGTCCCCTTCATCGTCCGCCACCTTTCTCATACTGGCCAGCACCTCCCCTAGTGAAGTTGCCCTCATGAACTCGCCAATACCTGCAAAGGGGGGAGGGGATGGATATTTATTGTTATTACTTATATGGCAACAGAAGAGTAGTTAGTAAGGTTAGAAACGAGATACGGGCACATAAATAAAACTAGTTTTAACTATGTTCAACTGATTTTAGGTTTGATATTTTTTCTTTAACTTGCTCACCTCTCCAATATATCAAGCTTGTCAATAATGTTTATATGTATTATTTATTTATTCATTTGTTTATTCATATATGTATATGATTTTTTTCATTTACTTTGCTATCTTTTCTTCTTACTCATAATTTGAACATATCCTTCTTATCACTTATAACTGAGATTTCATTCATGCCTTGCTTACCAATTGATCAACAGCTGTTCATAGTCTTTCCCCTCACCGCACTTAATTGTCTCAAACTTTTTCTTCACAACCTTTCCTGCCCAAACCCTTCCCTCCCACATGATCTCCACGCTAACACACCCTCCCTCGTTACCCTCCCCAGCCACTCACCAACGACGTATCCCTGGTCCTTGAGAGCCATGATAGTCGAGACGGAGTTGAGGGAGTTGCCGCCGATATTGAAGAAGTTGGTATCGAGAGACAGACTCGTCCCCTTGGATACGGCAGGACCCAGCACGCGCCCCACCGTCAGCAGGAGTGTGCGGGCGGCCTCCTCCTCCTGTGACCCCGCCTGCACGCCCGCCAAGTCGATCTGGATGTCTTCGGCGTCTCCTGAAGGGGTTAGAGGTGAGTGAGTGAATGAGAGACGATTGTTAGGTTAAGGATATGTGTGGCGTGTTGGGTTAGGCGACGGGAGGTAGCTGGAGGTGGAAAAGGTCAAAGGAATGGGTGTTTGGATGCTTTAGTGGAGTGCTTCAGTGGAGGATATGAGGGTCGGTTTGGTGCAGGTGTAGATATGCAATTTTTTTTTACCTTGTCATGATTCAGGTAAAATTACAAGTAAGAGATCTATGAGTTGATTTTTAGCTAATGTACTTCTCTTTTCTTCCTCCTCCTCCTCCTCCTCCTCCTCCCAGTGACTCACCTTCAGCCTGTCGTTCGTACACCCTGAGCAGCTCCTGGCGGTCCACCTTACCGTTCACCAGCAGCGGAAAGTCTTGGAGGCGGAGCACCTGTCCAACACACACAGGTAATCACAAAAGTCACTACTACCACTACTTCTACTACCATTACTACCACTACCATCTTTATTACCACACCACTACTACCATTACCACCATTACTACTACTACTACTACTACTACTACTACTACTACTACTACTACTACTACTACTACTAACCACTACCATCATTACCACCACCACCATCACCACCACCACCATCACCACTATCACTACTACTACTACTATACTACTACTACTACTACTACTACTACTACTACGATGACGACGACAAGGACTTCTACTAGTTTGCTTATTTTTAACATGGCAGTAACATGATTAGCAACAATGGTAGTAACAACATCCTTAGAAATAATATTAGTAGCTTCAATTGATATGATAATTTGAATGTGGAACGTTTGTGGGTAGTTAATTCATATCCTTACTATTACTACTACTACTACTACTACTGCTGCTGCTGCTACTGATTCTACTACCACCACCACCACCACTACTACTACTACCTTCCTCCACCCTGACGCCATCACCGCTAATCAAGGTGGGCCATGCGGGTCGTCCTCTCACCTGCGGCACCATGTAGGGCTGCAGGAGAGTTTCTAGCTGGTCCTTCAGGTCTTCCGGTTGTAGGTCGCTCTCGTCACTCGTGTAGAAGGCAAGGAGGACCTGGAGAAGGAGGAGGAGGAGGAGGAGGAGGAGGAGGAACAGGAAGATACTAATGATTCTCCTGTTTCTCTTATAACTGATTTTGCTTACGCTGCTATTTTCATTGCTTATGTTACTTCTACTACAACTACTACTAGATCTTTTTGACGATGAGGCAGACTTCGCGTGAGCTTGAAATTTGACAGTCTCGGTAAAGCTGCAGAATACACTCCGTAATTCTGTCTTGGGTGCGTCTGGGTGACACACTTTTGGACTTGAAGTAATTGTATTTTTACTCCTCCGAATCTGTTAAACAATCGTTGCGAAACAGGTGACGCTCATTCAACTTATTCCTAGTGATCCATGATTTAGTGACATTTTACCTAGATTTTCTTTACGGCTTAATTTTTCGAGAGCACCCTGATTCAAGAGATTAAATGAAAGGCATAGTATGATAGCATGACAGTATAATTTTCTCTTTCTCTGCTGCCCTCTTTCCTTCCTCGTCTCTCAGCTTCCTTCCTTCCTTTGTTTTTCTTTTCCTTTCTCTCTGAAATCACTCCTCACAACCACCTACACGTTTTCCTCACCTGGTTGATCTCGCCGGGGCTGTAGCAGATTATGGTGACCTTGTCCACGCCTTTGACCTTCTTGACCGCCATATCAACCTCGATCAGATCTACGCGGTGACCTCTTACTTTGATCTGGGTGTCGGCGCGTCCCTCGAAAACCAGGGCCCCGTCAACCACCCTCCCGAAGTCCCCCGTGCGGTAGAGAACGTTGTACTCTGATAGAAGGTGACAGAGGGAGAGACAGGAAGGGACTCAGTGGAAGGATGACTGGAATATAATGGTCGTCTTTCTTCTGTTGAATTGTGCTTTTTGGTGGTGTATGTTCATCATCGTCTGTATGAGGTATATGGAAACAAGTGTACTCCAGTCTGATAAAATAATAATAACCTCGGCGTCTTAGAGAGGAAAACAGTTGACTATTCAGCTAGTTGTGGGCAGTAAGCCACTCTGCAAACTGCGAACAATATTTCACCACGGGACTCTACTACCCATCAACGTATAACTTCCTACCACAACGGTGAAGACAATAACAAGTTTGACCTTATATGAATTTACAAGATGCTGTTAAAAAAATGGACACTTACCTGGGTCATTGTCGTGTTTGTTAGGGATGAACTTGTCCGACTGAGCCCCGCCTACGTAGCCACTAGCGATGTTGAGGCCGGCGGCGCACACCTCCCCTTTCCTGCCCTCCTTCACCACCTGCCCGTCAGCCCCGAGCAGATAAATCCTACAGTTGTCGATGGGAGAACCTGCGGGGTGGACGGTGTTAAGCAAGGAGAAAGCGGCATGGGTGATAGATTAACCCCTCCCCCAATTTTGCATGGTCCTATACTTCCTATTTATCCTTATTTTTACTTCTCACCCGTTCCCCAGTTCCTTCAAAGTCACTAATAAACAACACTTATCTCTTCGTCCCTTTCCTACTTTTTCTTATTTTTACTTCCCACTCCTTCCTAATTCCTTCATAATCACTTACTAGCCAACATTTTTCTCTTTGTCCTCCTCCGACTTTTCCTAATTTTTACTTCTCACGCCTTTCTCAATTGCTTCAAAATCACTTAATACTAATCAACACTTTTTCCCTTCGTCCCTCTTTCCATCCACCTACTTTGACCTATTCATCATTCCATCAATCAAGACACTTCTCCACCCGAAATTGACCTCTCCTCTGACCTCTTGTTCTTTTTTTCTTTTGTTGGAGCAGCGTCTAGAGGACTTTGTTGCTGTTTTGTTTTGTTTTTTACCTTTGAGCTGCCTCCTTTGCTGTAAAAAAAATCCATCCATCCGTCCATCCATCCATTCATCCATCCTTACCAATTGGCACCTTGTTCTTGACCAGTCTGGCGGTGGCCTCGCGAGGGTCATGAAACTGTAAGTAGGTCACGTCGCCCATGACCTCCGTTGATCCGTAAAAGTTGCAGATGGTCTGAAAAAATTTAGAGTTTTGCACAAACCTCGGTGATTAGTATGTGTGTGTGTGTGTGTGTGTGTGTGTGTGTGTGTGTGTGTGAATGATTTTCATGTTCGAGTTTAGAATTTTAACGTGCGAAAAGAAATATGAAGTGTTCGAAATGGCATATTGAAAAAAAAAAAAATGGAGGGAGGACTAGCAAGTTCAGTAAATCCGTTAGCATAAAAATGTCGAAAAATAAAAAGATAGAGCGGGGAGCCACATTACGGCAGAATTAGAGAGATAGAAGAGTCACAAAGAGTTTATTTCGACGTTATCGTGTCCATTGTCGTTGATAGTACTGTTGATATTGCTAGTGTAAATTTTGTTGATGGTGATGACGACGATGATGATGATGATGATGATGATAATGAGGAGGAGGAGGAGGAGGACCTGTTCTCACCTGGCCGTTAGTAAAGGTTTTGAAGAAAGCGTGAAGCATATCGGCGGGAAGCACTTCACCGGAGCACACCCACAGCCTGCACACAAAATAACAAATACAAGATTGCAAACAGGATGGCAAACAGCAATAGCGACAGTATGTAGAAAAGGAAAACACCTGAGAATATGGGTCCTGAACTAGTTACTGCGTTCCTTACCTGAGGGTCTTGAGCTTGGGGGCGGTGGGGGAGGAGGAGCAGTGGAGGAGGATGGAGCGCAGGAGGCTTGGCACGAGGACGAGGCGGCCCACTTTGGCCTCGTCCAGCACCGTGACCAGGTCGTCCACCGCCTGAATCATAGCCTGAGGGGGCGAGGCAGAGAGATAGATAGATAAATAGATAGATAGAGATAGATTGACTGATTGACTGACTGACTGATTGATTGATTGACTGTGACTGACTGACTGACTGACTGATGGAATAGATTGGTAGATATTTAGACATATATTGGCTTATTGCTTTTCTTTAGCTACGTGAGAGGATACACTTCATATTCATTATTGGAAACATTGTATTTCACCACTATGTTGATACTACTACTACCACTGTTACTACCACGACCACGATTACGACTATTTCCACTCCTCCTACCACCACCACCACCAGCTTTCCCTCACCTTCGGCACCACCACCAGGCTGTGACCGGTGAGCAATGGACCGAAGATCTCGCTAAGTGAGTCGACAAACGTGAGCGCCGTCTTGAAGCAGCACACCTGAGGGACGATACTTATTAAGCGCCAGAACACCTTAAAGATAGCTTTTACTTTTCTCCA
>NC_066552.1:6674123-6754123 GCF_024679095.1 Eriocheir sinensis
CCAGGAGCAGGGCGGGGCGGGCGTCGGCGAGGATGTGGGCCGTGCGCGCCGCCGGGAAGGTCACGTCGAGGGGGAGGTAAGCTGCGCCTGTCTGCAGAAGAGCATATCCATTGACTAACTAATAACTTGTGAGATAAAAAAAAATATAGGAGGACTGGGGGAGGGAGAGAGGGAGGTAAGGGAGGAGGAAGGGGGGGACAGGGGAGTAGAGGACGGGAGGGGAGGAGGGGGAGGGAAGGGAATGCAACCTTCCGAGGGAGGAGGGAGGGGACAGGGAAGGGGGAGAAGGAGATCAGCGTCATGTGAGACAGGAGGAAGTGGGGGTTGTGAAGGAAGGAAGGAAGGGTGGTGAGACAGCTGCAGTAGCACTAGCCAGATAGGAATGGTAGGGAGGATATGGGGGAGTGAAGGGGAAGGGGAGGAGGGGAGGAAAAGGAGGAATTATCCGGCGTATGAGCGAAAACGACAGATTACTAATATAGGAAAGTCATTAGTCTCATGACGGGAACAGTGAAACATTATTCAAACTGTCCAACATATTAAGACAAAACACATCAACTGCAACTGGTAATAGCGAGACCTCAACCGTGGGAAAGCTCTAAGCACTGACGTTTCAGGCCTCAGCGAAGAAACCACGCGAAGATTTCAACGAGGAGATAATAATAATAATGATAATAATAATAATAATAATAATAATAATTATAAATTATTATTATTATTATTATTATTATTATTATTATTATTATTATTATAATCAAACAATATTGATCTTGGCTACATTGAAAAGAGAGAGAGAGAGAGAGAGAGAGAGAGAGAGAGAGAGAGAGAGAGAGAGAGAGAGAGAGAGAGAGAGAATGATAAAATAGAGAAGTTACAATGAAGTTAAAAAAAACATATAGTATGTACTATGGTCTATATGTTATGCATTAAAGAAAAAAATGTACGGGACATGAGATTGAGCGGCGATCATGTTAGTGCTTGCTTGTACTGTTGTACACTGCCATGTACAGTCGCGATATGAAGTGATGTCGCCGCTCTCAAAATGTTTCGTACGGGAGCATTTGAAGGTAACGGAAGCGATGTGTATTTATTGTTTATGTTATAATGTTCCCTTTTAATGATAATCTATAATACGTTGTGATGTAAAACACGGTAAAATAACATAGTAGTACCTGAATTACAATTATACATTCATTTGCTTTAACAAATGCAACTGCGAATGTCATGTGTTGTTTTCAGTGCTGAAGTACTGAAGACAACCTTGAAATGATTTAGCTCTCGTCGTGTGCTTATCTTTGCAAAACAGTTGTTATACGTTGTTCAGATTTAGGCGATATATATATATATATATATATATATATATATATATATATATATATATATATATATATATATATATATATATATATATATATATATATATATTGTGGGTTATTACATGACTTGTCTTCTGCAGTTATTAATACACACGCACAGTATGACACGAAGCGAATGGACAGTTGCTGGCATTACTTTGCGTTTTATTGATTAAGAAACGATCAAAAAATAAGGTTTCACATTAAACACCTTTTATTCACTATTGTGGCTTCTTATCATAAGCATGGGGACTGAAATATATAGTAAAATTGCTCAGTGACGATGATGAATGAAGAATGCCTTCATAGGTAGGGTTGCCATATCTGAACTATCAAAATTCCGGACGCCTCTAGTACCCTACGAACACTCGACCATAGCCTAATGTTTGGCAGCGCGACCGCCCGACCACCACCTCCATTTCAAAGTCATATTTTCTTATTTCCCCACCTTCCTCGATTATGCTATGGCACTTATAAGCTGTGGACATGCTCCACTGATCACCTCCAAGCATTAGAAGTCTACATGAAGCTTTTGTCATCGTTATATTGACCAAGAAAGTCAGTGATGTTTGCGATCGGCAGCAAAGAGTGAGGAGCTTGGAGTTACAAAACACGACTATTCTGAGGCTATTTATTCTTATTTTTCCATCTCCCACTATCCCTCGGTAGTTATAGGCTGTGGGCATCTTCCCTTTATCACTATCATGCATTAAAAGTCCACGGACAGCTTTTGTTATCGTTATGTTGACCACGAAAGGCAAAGAATGAGTCAGGGCTGAATAATAGGTATGGTGCTTTTACTTTCTGTTTGAGTAATATGTCGATAATTGGACTTCATTTGACTCTTTCCTTGGTGAACGAAAACACTTTGTGTCAAAATATTTCGACAAGTCTTCGTAAGACATCATTGAATATTTCTTTTCTATTTTTTTCTAGCTTCTAAAATATATTTAGTTAAGTTATGATGAAGATGCAGGAAAATAATGGTACTCTTGAAAATATATAACGATACTTGGGTGATCGAAAATAAACGTACACAGCGACATCACTTCATATCGCGACTGTACGTTTATTTTCGATATTACTCAAACAGAAAGTAAAATTATCTTTTCATGATCATTGTTGACAACACTAAATCTAACATATGCGCAATATATAGGACATGCATAATTAGTCGATATCCTAAACTAGGATGACGTAATTGATTTAATTATACTCTCGTATGATGATGACGTCATCGCCCGCGCACCATACCTATTATTCAGCCCTGACTCATTCTTTGCCTTTCGTGGTCAACATAACGATAACAAAAGCTGTCCGTGGACTTTTAATGCATGATAGTGATAAAGGGAAGATGCCCACAGCCTATAACTACCGAGGGATAGTGGGAGATGGAAAAATAAGAATAAATAGCCTCAGAATAGTCGTGTTTTGTAACTCCAAGCTCCTCACTCTTTGCTGCCGATCGCAAACATCATTGACTTTCTTGGTCAATATAACGATGACAAAAAATTCATGTAGACTTCTAATGCTTGGAGGTGATCAGTGGAACATGTCCACAGCTTATAAGTGCCATAGCATAATCGAGGAAGGTGGGGAAATAAGAAAATATGGCTTTGAAATGGAGGTGGTGGTCGGGCGATCGCGCTCCCAAACATTAGGCTATGGTCGAGTGTTCGTAGAGGCGTCCGGAATTTTGATAGTTCAGATATGGCAACCCTACCTATGAAGGCATTCTTCATTCATCATCGTCACTGAGCAATTTTACTATATATTTCAGTCCCCATGCTTATGATAAGAAGCCACAATAGTGAATAAAAGGTGTTTAATGTGAAACCTTATTTTTTGATCGTTTCTTAATCAATAAAACGCAAAGTAATGCCAGCAACTGTCCATTCGCTTCGTGTCATACTGTGCGTGTGTATTAATAACTGCAGAAGACAATTCATGGAATAACCCAGAATATATATATATATATATATATATATATATATATATATATATATATATATATATATATATATATATATATATATATCGCCTAAATCTGAACAACGTATAACAACTGTTTTGCAAAGATAAGCACACGACGAGAGCTAAATCATTTCAAGGTTGTCTTCAGTACTTCAGCACTGAAAACAACACATGACATTCGCAGTTGCATTTGTTAAAGCAAATGAATGTATAATTGTAATTCAGGTACTACTATGTTATTTTACCGTGTTTTACATCACAACGTATTATAGATTATCATTAAAAGGGAACATTATAACATAAACAATAAATACACATCGCTTCCGTTACCTTCAAATGCTCCCGTACGAAACATTTTGAGAGCGGCGACATCACTTCATATCGCGACTGTACACAGCGACATCACTTCATATCGCGACTGTACAGTCATCGTCAGAGGCAGTCATGGCACGCCGCCTTGGGTTGAGTGACGAACAGATTTATTTTATTCATTTAGTATTTAATTTTGAACAATAACTGAAAAGTCAAAATGATTGAATCACTGATTCTGATGACTGATTCCAATAGACTGATTGAGTCCGATTCACTAAGAAAAAAAAAAAAAAATCTGAGCATGCCGCGCTGCAAATGTCTTCCATAGTTTTCTAAGTACCGCAAAAAGTACCGCAGAATGTCTTAGTGCGGTCCGCGGTAGTGCGGTATTTTCAGAAAGTTTGCGGTAATGCGGTACTTTTTTTGTGATGCGATACTACCGTACTAAGTACCGCACTTGCCCACCTCTGTTTATGCATGGCGAAGAGAGCGTTAACGAGGCAGGGAAGGGCGTGAGGCTGGTGTGTGCCTCGGGGTCATTCTCTTGAACATTTCGGCGCCCAAGCACACACATATTTGACTAAGCTTTAGTAGGAGTTTTGGGCATTTCCAGGGGTAGTTTTATGACCCCTCTGGTAGTTTGACCCTTCTTCTGTACCGTAAACCTATAAAAAAACACTCATTAGAACGCGACTGATCTTCTTTACGGCCTTTGGAAATAATTGATGTGAGAGGCGGAAGCGTCTGACAATACCGACCGTGGTATGTGTGGTCATAAGACAGGTGTTCGTAACGTATGGAGTGAGGCATATGTAATGAGGCAGTTGAAAAAATGTTACTCTGTGAGGTATAGGGCGGGAGTACGGCGGTAACAAGGATTATATACTATAAAGATAGCTCACTGAAACGTCATCGATGGTGTCATGACTGCGGTACGTCATCTGGTTCACTCTCACCCTGCTCTCACGGTATAAAATGTACTAGAAAACCCTTATTTATTCATATTCATGGTCAGATTTTGCGCTTTTTTTGATTGCTTAGGATATGCAATCAAATTAGGCAGCTGTTGAGTTGGCAAACAGTACACAGCAACATACTTATTTGAGAAATATGTTTGAAAAAGATACCGAGAAACTGCTGTCAACCACACATCGACGCTTACGTTCTCTCAGATTTCACCAACACCCACCTTCTACAACTTTACAGGGGTAACCAATCATGTCATCAATATCGTTATAGATAATATAGAAGTTGGTATAGTCTTTGTGTATTCTTACAAATACATTGATCCCTTTATACATTATTTATATTAACCATTTGATATAATTTTCCTGATCCAACACTAATACTTCAATTAATATATATCTATGTTAGCTATTTCGATGACAGGATTAGTTACCCCTGCAAAGTTGCAGAAAACGAACGTTAACGAAACTTGAGAAAACGCAAGCACCTATACATGGCAGACAGCAACATTTCCCTGCAACCCCCATATAACTTATTTCTCAAATATCTCCACCACTGCACACCACTGGACAACTCAACAGCTGCCCAATTCAACCACATATCCCCAGCAACCAAAAAAAGCGCAAAATCTGACTATGAATGAGTAACAAGATCGATAAGTAATGGCCCCCCAATACACTTTATATGGAGAGAGTGAACCAGATTGCATACGCGGTGCATTGTGGGTAAAAGAAATGCTTAGTAAGCTATCCTTATCATATAGGTTGAACCACTGTAACACCCATATACAGCACAAATCACCATTTTCACTGAGCACGCTGCTGTGAGAACAGTGGAGTGAATCAGTTTCTCGCCCAGCACCATTTGTGTACATGTGTGACGTCATCCGCGGTGCATTGTGGGTAAAACAAATGCTTAGTGAGCTATCCTTATAGTATATTATCCTTGGGAGGGAATAGGTAGGTAAGTAGGGTAGGTAGGGTAGGGTAAGTAGTAGGTAGGTAGGGTAAGTACCTACATGAGTGTGGGAGAGGTTCAGAAGAGGGTGGTCGGCTGGAGGAGCGGTAGTGGTGTTAATACCTTATGAATGGCGAGCAGAGCGGTGACGAGGCGGGCGGAGGGCGGGAAGCACACGGCCACCACTCTGTCACCGTCGGGGTTGGCGCAGGGCACGCCATGGAGACGCCGCAGGAGACATCTGGCGGAGGGTGGCAAAACAATTATTGAACTGACACTTGATAACGCTGCTGGAGGCATGATCTAAGAAGGTAAAGTCGACCGAATGGAGGAGCAAAATTCGTTCAATTCCGCGCATCCTCCCCTACCTCCTCGTGACGCAACAGCGTATAAAAAATAGCACAGCGAATCGGCAAAACTCATCAGTCGCACTCACACCGCCGTGTTCTCCGTGCGGTGTGTGCTAGTCTCTTAACTACTCTCTCTCTCTCTCTCTCTCTCTCTCTCTCTCTCTCTCTCTCTCTCTCTGTACACCGCTAGACATCGCCTCTGCGTTATCACGCAGTACGGCAAGGCTCCCCGCTGTGTGTGCACATATGTGTGTGTGTGTGTGTGTGTGTGTGTGTGTGTACACACACACACACACACTCAGCGGGGAACCTTGCCGTACTGTGGTAACGAAGAGGCGATGTCTACGGTGTACACACACACACACACACACACACACACACAGAGACTTCCTCCTTTGAAAATAACCTAGTTACCGCTGAATTGTGAAAGAGAATGGAAGAGGAACCGCGCGTGAGAGAGAATGCCAATTCCCTCCAAGGTTCCCTCTTCGTGTCATCGACGGGATGCGCGTCGGTCGACCTTTCTCCTTAGGGCTTAGACTGTTGGTGGTAGCGAGTGTTCTAAGTGCTAATCGGTTCACGGATAGAGAAAGTCATATCCGCCAGGGTTACTTTATTGGACAAAACATACACAGCTCATCACAAGGACAACACATAGGATAGGTGTTTGTTTGTGTATGCGTTTGTGTGAATGTTGTTTGTGTAGGTTAACATTTAAGTGTTGGTGTATGTGTGGAACAATGTGTAACGGTGGACAACAAGAGAACGTGGACGGACAGTCAAAGGTAAACGAATACAAGGAAAGTTAACGATGAAGACGCGACAAGACAGACTGGCAGACACAGTGACGATGGACATTACATGAAAACACTGAGAATCTTAGTCTCTCTTTGCAGCACCCCATTTTCTTGACACGGAATTTGAGCGGTGACTGCTACAAGACCATGGCTGGAGGTGAAAAAATAATTGTGCTTCGAAACTTCTTTACCTCTAAAGAAAAGTGTCTATGGTGCGCAAAGGAAGATGGTGTCGCTGGCACCTTATTAGTTGGCTCATCTTTTGTGTACGGAAAGTCAAGGCAATACTCTCGATCCAAGATTCAATAATGTATGACGTAGCGGCTAAGGTTTTACGGCACCATTCCTCAACGATACGAAGCATCTTGGACATGTTTTGACATCATATAAACATAAATAAAGCCTTATCGAAAAATCAAACCACGCACTTTTGTTACATTTACGTAAAGAAAAGACAAGGTGCACTATATACGTGTGCAAAACCACGGATGTTTGCAGAAAGGGATTCAAGGCTATACATCTGAAACCTTTGTATAGTGAATCACAGCAAAACTATTACCAAGAATTGTGACGTACCTGGCGAGCTTGTTGGCGGCGCGGTCCAGCTGGTGGTAGGTGAGCCAGGCAGGGTCGGCGGCGTCACGTAGGGCGGGGGCCTTGGGGTGGGCAAGGGCGGCACACTGGAACAGCCTCGGCGCAGCCACCCACTCCAGGGGCAGCGGGCGGCGGGGGCCATGCAAGGGCATACTGGCTGTGGGAGGGGAAGGGAGGATACACACACACACACGAAGGCGGTGACTGAATGGTTTACCTGTGGGCGTGGTGAGCTCGTGGACCTAGGTTCGAGTCCCATCGAAACACTGATTTTTCAAACCATGGCCGACTAGCTGAGGATTACCCACATGCTGTCCAGATCTTCAGTCAACTTTAACTTCAGCGACTTCATTCAAGTGGAGCACCGGGGGGCAGCATGGGCCAAGCAAGAGGCATACATCGCGGCAGCCACAATAAATAAAAGTCACCTGCGCCACTAACGGGCTGGAGCCTACTGGCGCGCCTCAAGCAGCACCTAAACACACACACACACAAACACACACACACACACTTCAATGAAACTAAATATGCCATTCCCCTCTCCAACCCCCCCTCCCCCCCCCCCCCCACACACACACACACTTCCATAAAACAAAATATTTAATTCCCCCCTCCACACACACACACACACACACACACACACACACACACACACACACACACTTCCATAAAACAAAATATTTCATTCCCCCTTACACACACACACACACACACACACACACACACACACACACACACACACACACACACACACACACTTCAATGAAACTAAAAATGCCATTCCCCTCTCCACCCCCACACGCTTCAATGAAACAAAATATGCCATTCCCCCCTCCCACCTACACACACACACACACACACACACACACACACACACACACACACACACACACACCAATGAAACAAAATATTCCATTCCCACCCTCCCACCTACACACACACACACTCACACCAATGAAACAAAATATGCCATTCCCCCCTCCCACCTACACACACACACACACACACACACACACACACACACACACACACACACACACATAAATTAATCTAAATATACCATTCTCCCCATACATACACACACACACACACACACACACACACACACACACACACACACACACACACACACACACACACACACACACTTAAATGAATCTAAATATACCATTCTCCCCCCCCCCGTCCCCCCCACACACACAGGAAAAGTTGGACAATTATAAATTGGGAGACAGGACTGGCCGAGCTTGAGCTCAGGCCCTTTATACTACAAATAGGTAAACACACACACACACACACACACACACACACACACACACACACACACACACACACACACACATGGCCCGGTAGCTCAGTGGATAGAGCGTCTGCCTCACAACCAGAAGCACCGGGGCTCGATTCCCCGGCCGGGTTAAGATAAGTTGGGTTTATCTTCTTTCACGTGTAGCCCCTGTTCACCTAGCAGTGAGTAGGTACGCGACGTAAGGCAAGTTGTGACCTCGTTGTCGCGGTGTGTTGTGTGAGTGGTCTCAGTCCTACCCAAAGGTCGGTACTATGAGCTCTGTGCTCTTCCGTAGGGGAACGGCTGGCTGTCTTGAGAGAGAGACCCACAGCAGACCAAGAGGTGAATTACACACAAACATTCGCACTTTCTCCCACATAAGCTCACCAGAGTTTGTCAAGCGACGGAACTGGTAGATTGGACGATATTAGAGTTATTTAGGCCAACGGGTCGAGTGAGCAAGAGGCTGATGTGGTGATGGTGGGGGTGGTGGTAGTGGTGTGATGGCGGCGATGTTGCTTCGTTGGAGGGATGCTGGCGAGTGACTGACGAGCACCAACCAACTGCTCTGAGGTCGTTGTGTGACAGAGGCTCCGTGTCCTTCTTTCTACCCTCCACTTACTATCGTACTATCCTTCTCCCTCCTCCTCCTCCACCTCCATCCCATATTCCTCCTCTCCCCTCCTCCTACATCCCTCCCTTATCCTTTTTACAGTGCTGTATCTATCTCTTCTTTCCTATCATGTTCCTTCTGTGCATTCTCTGCCTCTCATCTTATTAGCATCTTTCTCCTTCCCATCTCTCTCCCTCCTTTGCTCTCCGTACTTTTCTGTGGCTCCTCCCATCTCTTTCTTTTAATAGCATGTTCCTCCGTATCTCTCCCTTTCATGTATACCCCTCTAATCTCCCTCTTTTGCTCTCCTTCCCTTCCTCCCATCTCTCTTCTATGCCCTCTCTCCCTCCTTCTTCATATCGTTACTCCTCCATCTCTCTGCTTCCCTTTCCTCCCCTCTGTCGCTTTTCCTACACTTTTCCTTATACTTAACATTACTCTCCGTTGCTTTGAGTTCCTTTGAGTTGCTTGAGTTGCTTTGAATTACTTTGAGTTACTTTGAGTTGCTTGAGTTACTTTGTTAGCTAGAGTTGCTCTGCACTGATAAGTTACTTAAGTTTAAGGAAATAATAGTCTTGGTCCTTAAGTGAAAGGATATGATGAAGCACAAACATTTGAGAGAACAATGTCTTTTCATCATGGGCCATTATCTCGCAGGTGCTTAGCAGCCACCGTTCTTTGTTGGATGTTATATTCGCGTTCCCTATTGGTGACACGATCATGAGGCAAAGTGCGTTGTTCAGTTTATCATTTATACATAATACAAATAAAATGATATTCCATCTATTAAACACCGATGAAATTTGAGCATTTTGCCGGAGCAGGACGGAGCACACTAACTACCATCCGACAGAGATTGGTGGAGATCGTAGGGAAAGGCCTTTGTCCTGCACTCAACTAGAAATGGCTGAGATACTGATGATGGAGGGTTGATGTAATTCTTTCCTCACTTCATGGAGAGTGGCTCGCTGCTCCCTACCAGCTGCTGACTTCATAAAGGAGTGCCCGTCAACTCCTCTCTCTGACTGTGGGCCGTATATTAGTCGTTTGCTACGCTTATGATGGTTGGCTCTCAGCTCTCATAATCCGCACAGTTTGTTTGAAAATTTGGAACGATGATCAATTATAATTACTCATTTGCGGGAAGCCGATGATGAAACTGTGCAACGAAAAACAACAACAAACTTTAAATGGTAAATAAAACATCACCTATCTATATGATAAACTATAAGCTGGTAATACATACGGGCGTTCGGGTAAAGGCTAAGCCACCTCTCTTGTTAGGTATTCGATAGGAATCAGACAACAACCATGGAATATGATATGCGGTGAGACAGAAGGTAAGCCACCTCCCTCCCTTCCTCCCTCCCTCCCTTCTTGCCTCTCGGTGGGAAGAATGTTCGCTGGTGACAGATGGTTGCACATCGCCTTTTTTCGGGACGAGAATACAGACAGTTCTGGTGACCTCTTTGTCAAGCAATCTTGTTTTACATCTAGACCAAATTCGTCGAACCATTCCTTCGCTAACATTGGTGGCTTTCGCTGTTCAAGCAACTGCTCTTGAGGGTGGTATTATAGGTCCTCTTAGCTTTCTCCTCCAAGAAATACTTATTTATGTTGTAAATAAGTCCTTTCGACTGTGTAGCGCCGCACGGGAGCGCGGGGGTTGCAGGGAGACCTTCAATTCTGGCGCGTGACCTTGAGGGAAGTGACCTTGTTCAGACTGTCAGCACACTGACAACGTCGGAAAACAACCTTGTCAAGTCTCCACAATTTTGCGGATATCTCAACCAGATTTTCAGGGAAGCTTCGTGTCCATCCAGAATAGAACCCATTAAATTTTTTATGTCAAAGGTCAAGGTCGCACAAAACGTCATTTTGGCCATAACTTCGGTTCTCCTCATCGTAGACGTAGAGCCTTCAGACTTGGTTCATATTTTAGCTCATGGAAAGACGCACCTTGCATGGCCTTGACATTGACCTTTGACCTTGACCTCAAAAAGTTTGCCTAAGGTCAAAGTTTCCCCCCCAAAAAATGTTTTCATCAAATTTCGAAACAAATGTTTCCATATGATGCACTTTGCATGGCCTGGTGTCAAAGGTCAAAGGTCAAGGTCGTACAAAACGTCATTTTGGCCATAACTTCGGTTCTAATCATCGTAGAGCCTTCAGACTTGGTTCATATTTTAGCTCATAGAAAGACGTACCTTGCATGGCCTTGACCTTGACCTTTGACCTTAACCTCGAAAATTTCGCCAAGGTCAAAGTTCCCCCAAAATTGAATTTCATCAAATTTCGAAACAAATGCTTCCATATGATGCACCTTGCATGACCTTGACCTTGACCTTTGACCTTGACCTCAAAAAGTTCGCCCAAGGTCAAAGTTTCCCCCAAAAATAGAATTTCTTCAAATTTTGAAACAAATGCTTCCATATGATGCATAAGATCACAGTTGATGCCCATACCAATTTTCAGGACGATCTTTGGCGGAGGTAAGCACTCTCCGAGTGCTATGCGTCTAGTTCTTGCTTGAATTCATCCATTTTCTCCACAATTTTGGTAGCCAGAGATGCTTTATGGAGGCATGGGTTGCAAATCCAATGAATTTTAGGTATATTCTTCTTAATTCCAGACAAATGAGCACATTTCACATGACACCATTTAGGGCACAAACAGCATCCAATCCATTTCTCGCCTGTGAAATCCTCACAAATGTAACAAAAATCCCTCACGCTCCTGGCTTTCCTAGCCATGTCGACACAGCACTCTCCACACGGAGCAAGACTCAACACATCCGATCACGGCCACGACTACTCACTCATACAAAATCTTTGTTATTATCCTAAAAAAAGACGAAACAACTTAACATCTTAATCTGAACACCGTATTGGCTTATTGGATTATCAAATTATTAATTCAATTCATTTAGAAGTAGTAAATAGCTGACATATGAGAGGAAGAGAGAGGTGTTGGAAATGCTTGGCAAGAGTTGCGGGGCGGGGTTGACTCGTAGCGGCCTACACCAAAACGGTCTGGTAAAAATGGTTTTACTAGGTAAGTCATCGGTCCACATTCACCGAGGTGGTAATATTTACCAAATCGTAAACTAGTGATCTGCATATGTAGAGATTAAAATTTGGTAACTTTGGTGTAGTAGTCTAAGCCATCTGCGGCCACGTGACTGGACTAAGATCGTCTGTTCCGAGTTGGGACATTCATAGTTCAGTGGCTCAAGTAAAACTGTAACTACAACTCGATCGCCCAAATGCTTCAAAACAGTCCTGGGGCGTGAAAATCATGACAAGCAAATTATAAACGTGATGCTGAAACCACACACACACACACACACACACACACACACACACACACACACACAAGTGGCCAGGGGGGTATTTTGTGACGTGTTCCGTATGGGCTCAGTCAGGTTTAGTTACCAAGCGGCTCACCTCGCCACGCCAGAATCAAGCGGCACACGCAGCCTGAACGTGAGTGTGGCGACGCTAATCCCCGGCTTTGATACGAGGAGGGCTGGCGCTGTCACGGCACTCTTAGCGAATAGCGTAGTAGCCCTTAGCGCCTCCTACCTTCCACGAAAAAGAAATATGCTGAGTATACCGAAGACACTTTTTTCTCTTTCCTCTTTTTTTTCAGAGGACGGAGAAGAAAGGGATGATGGAGAAAAAAGTAGTAAGATAGTCGAAATGAGTACACCAACTTGTCATATTAATTGCAGGAGCCACGAGCTTTGTGAGAGTCCCCATGTCATTGCTTTTCCGAGCGTGCATGGGTGTGAAATGTAGGAGGAGGAGAATGAAAAGAATGAAAGGTTCTGGAACAACAGGTACGGGACTGAATATCATTGAGAGAGAGAGAGAGAGAGAGAGAGAGAGAGAGAGAGAGAGAGAGAGAGAGAGAGAGAGAGAGAGAGAGAGAGAGAAAAAGCACCAACCGTGCACTGATTGGGCATAATGACCTCTTCCCGTCTGTCGCCGTCCAGTAGGAAACAGGAAGTGACGTAGAAGGCCTCTGATTGGTCGGCTTTGTCTCCACCAGTGTGGTAATTAGACTTCCTTAATTACCGCCCCCGAAAAATATCCGACTGTCAATTGGCCTAACAGATGGCAATGGTTGGGTGATTAGTCTGCGATCCTTTATGTATACGTTGTTACTGTGTGTTGTTACTCTTTTTTACAGTGAAGAAAGCAGCTCAATGAAAAAAATAAATGGGAACAAAAACCCTGCTTGTTACCGTTGTAATGTTGTCTGCTTTGGGTAACGTGTGTGTGTTCTTTGCTAGTGTTGGTTAGGCTCACACTGTTACCCCACTGTCAGGGCTGGAGTCTAGGTTATTGAACTTCACACACTGAGATTAGAAGATGAGAACATACGAACGTAAGGAGTCTGCAAGAGGCCGACTGGCCAATACAAGGCCGCTCCTGTAAGCCTAACCCTACCTTGCTTCACTATCCATGAACTTATCCAACCTCCTCTTGAATGTATCTATGGTATTGGCACCCACAACATGACTGCCAAGCCTGTTCCACTCATCCACCACTCTGTTGGTAAACCAATTTTTGCCTATGTCTTTGTTGAATCAATTTATCTCTGGTATTTATTCTCTGGGTATTTAAACATTAGTGTAAGTATAGACCTATATTATACAGGCTTATGTACATGTATCTACAGTCTCGGTGAGCTTGAAGAGTCACCTTAAAGGCCAACACCGGAAGCCACCACCGATCGCGTATTTATTTCCTTTCTCTGTACTGTTATGTGGCGTCCATCCCTGAACAGGTCAAGTTATAGGTTAGGGTGGGTTAGGTTAAGTTTCATTAGAAGCCCCAGGGGTAATTTGGAGTGGGAATCCCAATGAGAGTACTTTCCAGAACACCCCGTGGTTATTATTGAAGCTACAGCCGAGCGTCTTAACTCAGGGACCACATACCCGTAAAGAGATTGAAGCTATGCCCACCCAAAGTCTAACTAGATTTTGTGCCCACCGTCCACCACAGCCTCCTCTGCTTCTCTGTCTCTCCCCCTGCTGCGTCACTCAAAATAACATAATTTATATATCTCGTAAACACGGTAGCGCCATTTCAAGCCATGTGTCGAGGCATAATATACCTTCTCCTCATTTCTGTTTACATGATTCTACATGCATTATTGCCTCACACGCTAATCACTGCTCCTATTGAAGAAAGTATAGATGAATGGCCAAAAGAGAGGTCAATTTCGGTTGTTTTAGTGTTGTGTTGTGATGTGGTGTGTGTGTGTGTGTGTGTGTGTGTGTGAAATATGATATAAGGGACTTACGTAAGTTGACAGTTAGAGAGAGAGAGAGAGAGAGAGAGAGAGAGAGAGAGAGAGAGAGAGAGAGAGAGAGAGAGAGAGAGAGAGAGAGAGAGAGAGAGAGAGAGAGAGAGAGAGAGAGAGAGAATAACAAACGAAGGAGGAAAATAGGAACAAAACAGAAAGAAAAAGAAAGGAGAACTAAGGAAGAAGATGAAAGAACCAAAAGTCAGTAGTGAAGTCAGTTTGCTTTTGAGATAGTGAAGAGAAGACGTGTATGAGGAGAGGATTATGATACGAGGGAAGAAGAGAAAGACGAGGACGAGGAGGAGGAGGAGGAGGAGGAGGAGATGTGTGGCGATTTCATAATTTCAATCGATGACATGAAAAGTCCTTGTGTGTGTGTGTGTGTGTGTGTGTGTGTGTGACTGGTTTTAATTCTCTCTCTCTCTCTCTCTCTCTCTCTCTCTCTCTCAAAAAAAAAAAGATTACTGCAAATTATTTTTTTCTTACCTTGTTTTGTGCTTAAGCGACGTACGAAGATAGCTCAGTAACTTCCTTTTCCATAGTAATTGCGTTTGTGTGTGTGTGTGTGTGTGTGTGTGTGTGTGTGTGTGTGTGTGAGAGAGAGAGAGAGAGAGAGAGAGAGAGAGAGAGAGAGAGAGAGAGAGAGAGAGAGAGAGAGAGAGAGAGAGAGTGTACCACCACGCCTTTAAATGGACAAGACGTTTGGTGTGTCAGGATGAAAAGAGAGAAAGACAAAGGAGAGAAGGAAGGAGTCAGCGAGTAACCGAGAGAGGTAAATCAAACGAAGGAGAAGGAAGGAGAAAGGGAAGGAAGAAGTATGGGAGAGGCGGTGTGGTGTGTTTCACTTCCTTGCATCAGAAAAACTGGTAGGTGGAGAGAGAGAGAGAGAGAGAGAGAGAGAGAGAGAGAGAGAGAGAGGAAGAGGGCCCTTGACTCCCACCCTCCTTCCCTCCTTCCTTACCTGTCCCCCACACCTCATGTAGCTACCCAGGTGGAGGAAAGGGGGAGAGTAGGAGGGAAGGGATGATGGGAGACAGGAAGAGAGGGGTAGGTGGAATGGATGAGGAGAGGGGGAAAAAGGTAGAACTGGAAATGAAAGAGGAATAGGGGAAGGTAGAAAAGATAAGGGAAAGGGGAGAAATAGTCCGAATGGAGGTAAAAGATGGAGAATAGAAGAGAGGGGAAAGTAGCAGAAGAGGGAGAGGGAGAGGGGAGAAATGATAGGAATGGAGACGAAAGAGGGAGGGTGAGGGAAGGAAGGTCGGGAGAAGGGAGAAAGATAGGAGAGGGTTAAGGAGATGAGAGGGAAGGTGGGATGAAAAAGAGGACTATGCTATATAACCTTACCTGAAGAAGATAAATTATGGATCACCTGAAGATCAGCCACGTGCGTGCGGGGTGGCTGATGTTCAGGTGAGACAGTCTGGGGTGGCTGATCTTCAGGTGAGAGAGGCTGGGCTGGCTGTTCTTCAGGTGGTCACTGTGGTGTGTCACTGCAGAATTAGGTTCATGTTATGTATCTCTGGAGTGAATGTATTGGAGAAACAACACCAAGTCGTCAAGTAAACCTATCTGAGAAGACTACGATTGACTACTACAGTTTCTTTAGGGAAACATGTGCTTCGTGCTTTCAAGCAAATCAAATTAAGCTAGGCGGACCTGGGATTACTGTAGAAATCGACGAATCTTGTTTTCTCATAAGTCAAAGCATTACACTCCTATTTGTCATTGTTGATTAAAGCACGGAATCAGCAGCTGGATACATGGAAATAGCCTTGGAGAGAGATGCTGCTGCCACCCTTCTTCCAATTCTATTCAACCACATTCTATCAATCGCAGTGACGCGTGGAAAGCGTATCGTAACATCCAAGGTCCAGGGAATGAACACAAAACAATGAATCACTGAATTTTGTTGGAAGGGGCACTGGAGTACACACGCAAACTATTGTATCTTACTGGGATAGACACAAGAGTTATATAAAGGCAAAGCGTGGCTGCAAGAGAAACCTTTTCAACTCATGCCTACAGGAATTCATGTGGCGCGATCGCTTTTCACAAAATGCTTTTGAAAAGTTATGTAAGCATATTAATTGTTGCACAGTATCAAATTTAAGTGTGAAAACTGTTTAATTACTTATTTGCGCCTTTTAATGAATCTCATACTTATTTAGTCTGCCTTTTATCCATTGTTTTAATGACGCTCACATTTTTTTTTTATCATGTGTTTAATCAGATGTTTTAATAAAGTTCGAACTATCACCTGAAGATCAGCCACCCCAGCTATGGTGTGGCTGATGTTCTGGTAAGAGTCTGGGGTGGCGGATCTTCAGGTGAGAGAGTCTGGGGTGGCGGATCTTCAGGTGAGAGTCTGGGGTGGCGGATCTTCAGGTGAGAGAGTCTGGGGTGGCGGATCTTCAGGTGAGAGTCTGGGGTGGCGGATCTTCAGGTGAGAGAGTCTGGGGTGGCGGATCTTCAGGTGAGAGAGTCTGGGGTGGCGGATCTTCAGGTGAGAGAGTCTGGGGTGGCGGATCTTCAGGTGAGAGTCTGGGGTGGCGGATCTTCAGGTGAGAGAGTCTGGGGTGGCGGATCTTCAGGTGAGAGTCTGGGGTGGCGGATCTTCAGGTGAGAGTCTGGGGTGGCGGATCTTCAGGTGAGAGAGGTTTGGCGAGTCTGGGGTGGCTGATCTTCAGGTGAGAGTCTGGGGTGGCGGATCTTCAGGTGAGAGTCTGGGGTGGCGGATCTTCAGGTGAGAGTCTGGGGTGGTGGATCTTCAGGTGAGAGTCTGGGGTGGTGGATCTTCAGGTGAGAGTCTGGGGTGGCGGATCTTCAGGTGAGAGTCTGGGGTGGTGGATCTTCAGGTGAGAGTCTGGGGTGGCGGATCTTCAGGTGAGAGTCTGGGGTGGCTGATCTTCAGGTGATCCAATAAACTATTATAAGACTAGGGCAGCAGATACAGAAGAGTAATAGTTTAAAATAGCCCATCGCTAAAAGGTGGTGACGCGAGAGAAAACGCAGCGGGTGTTGGGCTGACTGGCGGAAATGTGGGTTCACAGCCAGAGGCCTGCTGACCATTGCACCTCGGAGGCGATAGTTTTTAAAAGTTCATTTATATATTTAACGTTATGGAAGAAAATTTCGCAGTAAGTTTGCTGAGTTGAAAATGTGTTTATTGAGAAAGGTGATGTTCATGTGTGTATTTTTTTGTTACTATAAGTTATTGGGTTTAGTTAGGATAATGATGATATATATATATATATATATATATATATATTTTTATATATATATATAGATATATATATATTTTTATATATATATATATAAATATACACAGAGAGAGAGAGAGAGAGAGAGAGAGAGAGAGAGAGAGAGAGAGAGAGAGAGAGAGAGAGAGAGAGAGAGAGAGAGAGAGAGGAAACACTTCCTCTGCAGCAGGGTTGGAATAATTAGGCAGCGGTCACTGTCACAATCGTGACTCCCCGGGGGTCCTGGCTCTTCCCACTGTCGGGCCACACGCCGACAGTTTAGGAAATTTCAAAACAATCGGGGCCCTCCCCGACATGTCACCCGTTGGGAATAAGCAACGACCGTCGGATGTCCATTTCAACAACGTCGTAACAACGTCGTTTCGACATCGGCAATGGTCGGCACTCAAGGGGATCTACTTACGATGGTCGTAACGTACGTCTGGCAGCGCGACATTCCAAAACTGTCGGCGCGTGGTCCGACGTCGGGAGGGCGCCGGGAGTCATGATCGTGACTGTGTGACCGGGGCCTTACACTTGAAGAAAATAATTACAATTACAATTTTTTTTTTTACGTCTTCGCCTGTAGCGCCTTCTTCAGGGGCCTGGTGGTCGGTCTAGGCCCGTCATGGCGCAGGCAATTTTTATAGTGGCGCCATTAATGCTTGGCTCATGCTGCCCCCCGGAACTCATTCTTGATTCAATTGGACGGTTTCTTCTAGAGTCCGGTTGATAGGTGGTCTTCAGGACAGCATGTGGGTAGTCTTAGGACACTCGGCGGTGACTGAAAAATCCCAGGTGGTAGCGAGCGGATTCGAACCGACGTTGCCCATGGCGCGGTGAATGCGGGGTCCGCACGCTAACTACTCAGCCATCGCCTACCCTATGCTCTCAGAAACTCTGAATTACAATTATAATTATGATTACATTTAGAAATAGCAATTACATTGCAATTACAATTACTTCAAAACAAATTCAATTATAATTACAGTTACAATTACAGATACAAAGGGCAGTATAAGCAAAAGACCGTCTGTTTCTCGTTTATTATAATGCACGTTAGCTACAGGGCGCGGCCAGGAACTGGACGTGCCAATCACGCACTCTACTGCTCCTAGTGGCGGAGAGGCCGCCTCCGACTTCTTGACTGTCACCAGCAAGTTTAAATCTTATAAGCAACCCATCACTCTTAATGGAGCTCGACCAGAACCACCTCCATTTTATAATTACAATTAAATTACAAATTACGTCATCATTTAATTAATGAAATTTACAATTACTTACTATAATTGCATTTTCATTTATAATTACAATTACAATAACACTGTAATTAATTACATTTTAATTCATTACAATTACAATTACTCCAACCCTGATCTGCAGGTCCTCATCTTATTCCTTTTCCTCCAGCTCCTCCTCCTCCTCCTCCTCCTGATAGAGGTTTATAAATGGGTTTAATAAAGGGGATGTAATAGGGGTTTCGTTGTAAAAGAGCCAGGTAGAATACGTATCAACGGTTATTAGATAAATTCCGATTCAACAAAGACACAGGCATTGGTTTACCAATAGGGTGGTGAATGAGTGGAACAGGCTTGGCAGTCATGTTGTGGGTACCAATACCATAGATACATTCAAGAGGAGGGATAACTTCATGGATAGTGAGGTTAGATGGGGCTAGGCCTACAGGAGCTGCCTTGTAGGCCAACCGGCCTTTTGCAGACTCCTTACATTCTTATGTTCTTATCATCATCACCACGATCATCGTCATCAGGGCTGGATCAACCATCAAGCAAAATCAGCACACACCCAGTCATCAAGGGAAGGGCCACCACAGGAATTTTCCATGTAGGGACTTATCGTGGACCATGTGGTACAAAACTGCAAATGGTGCCCCCTCAATAAATCACACACACACACACACACACACACACACACACACACACACATATATATATATAGATATATATATTTATTTCTAGATATTTATATTTATATATATATATATATATATTTATATATTTATATTTATATATATATACACACACACACACACACACACACACACACACACACACACACACACACACACACACACACACACACACACACACAATGTATTTATAGTATTGATGAAATTTTAATGATTGAGGTTAATGATTTACATTAATGTTGGGAATACAACATAATTAGAATCTTGGAGTAAAAAGTTACCGTCAACTCGCTGGCGTTCCTTGACAACTTCAACACATGTGCCGTCCCGTCCAGGGGTCCGCGGGGAGAGTGGCGTGGCGACCTATTAGGCTAAGTCTATAGAGGTTTTGCAGTGACGTCATGAAATGGCGTCGTCTGCACCTTGTGCGTCGTCTGCAAACCCGCTGGTGGTCACCTCCCCAGCAGAGTGAGCAGACACACCACGTGTGCCCCATCCCCAAGTCACTACCCGCGGTTAAATGGCAGGACCTTCAGCATCATTTGTGTTAAGTGATTACGCGAGATCGCTTGAGAATGCTGCGAAGCTAAGATACATCGAAAAAAATCAGTGCTTTTGGAGGAGAAGACTGGTAGACTGGCTGTCTAGCTGGCTGGCTGGCTGGTTGATTGGTGGGTTGACTGGTTACCTGGTGGGTTGATTGGCTGGCTGATTGGTAAACTGACTGTCTGTCTAACTGCCCGACTGGATGGCTGACGGGTTGATTGTATAACTGACTGGTTGGTTGACTGACTGGGTAATTGGTTGGCTGGGTGGCTGGTTGACTGGCTGATTGGTTGTTTGGCTGACTGTCTGGCTGGTCGGTTGACTGGCTGTCCCTCTGCCTGGCCGACCATCTGTTGCTGACCAGTGATGCCTTGGTAGGTAGTACAGGCAGGCAAACAGGTGAGAGCAAGTGACGACAGGTGAGGGCAGGTGACGGCAAGTCACTTTACACTACGCACTCTTGGTCACTTCCCTGCGTACACTTATATACTCCACCCAGCACTGAGCTCTGTCCCTCTGTGCACTTTCCCCCCACTGAATTTCCTTTCCTATTATCTTCCCCTGCTTGAGCGCCGCCATACGTGTTTACCTCCATCAGCTCATGTAAATCCCGTTCCGGAGTAAACCCCCGCCACACAGTAATGTAGGGGACTCGGGGCAATACCTAAATGAATGTTACCTCATGTAATAATTTGATCAGTCTTGCCTGTAATATTTACCTCTGACAAAATAAGCAGTGCAGAGTCGAGCTGAAGCAGACGGCCGCCAGTTTTCCCTCCCCACAGCTGCTATCCTCTTTCCCCGCTCTTCTGGATTCGCTGGAAGTCTATAAAATGACACAGCATCTCTCCCGTGTCGGTTAGAACATCCAACCGCACAACATACGTATCCCATGACGAACACACAGAGCACTTGTGCAGCCGCCACCAAGGTTTGCTTTGATATGTGACCACCACCAATGACCACCAAGATGGCCGTGCAGGCCCGCGCTACCCCCGCACCGCCACTAATGACGTCAGCTGCAAAACCTCTATATATACCAAGTCAAGTCACTCTGCTTCAGAACTGCGACCGGTACGCGCAGGAGGCGGTTTTGGGGCGGAGCAGCGGGATGACGTCACTTTGAGCCAAAAAAAAAAAAATACCCGCCAGTTTAGGGGTGACTAAAGTTGGGGCCGTATGTGCACTATGGATGTGTATTCTTGCCTTCTTTCACAGCGCGTTCAGGCAAGCCACTGACGAAAAAATGTCTTTTTATTGTGCTATTGCGTGACTGTAATTTCAATGACTACAAACGGCGGTGTGGGGTGTGAAGGAGGGCATGTTGAAGTAATTGATTTAAACTAGTACACCTTTCCTCGTTTTCTCTAAATCCCTGTTTCTTCATTCTCTAGTTTGGCTCCAAGCAATGTCACGGATAAACCACGCTTCGGCCGTGTCTCCTCCCACAAACCTGCGTATGACTTGACTTGGTGTTTATAGACTTAGCTATTAGGAGGGAATCCCGGATATGTTATCATAGGGATATCTTATCATTGGGAAGAAAAAAAACAGAATATCGTTCACTTGGAAATTAGACTGTAATTTGGCATGTAGCCCCTCTTGACAATGTAGTTTGACCAACTCGAAGAATTATTTGTTAGCTCGATTCCAAGTTCGTCGTTGAGCCGTCACAAAATCGCTTGTTTTTCGGCCCTTTTGCTGCGATTTGGACACGTCTTAGTTTTTTTGCTTATAACTTTTTTTATTTATCTAATGTTTCCAATTTATTTTCTGATTATTAATCTGTATTAAGAGAGCTTTCATTTGCCACCAAGCATGCCTTTCTAGCTTCAGTAGTTTTCGCTCGAGCTTGACCAGAATTCGCGACGAACATTCGCCGAATCTGACTCATTTCACACGCCTGGACGAAAAATCTTCCTGATGCCACAAAAATTCATATATCTGCATAAAAAAATCATATATGAACACTTCAGTATGTTGACTATCTTGTATTAAAGCCATTTTCAGATATCAATATAAAAGGTTACTATTTTTATATAATCATTTCACTATATAAATCAACCTTTATTAAGTGCCTTATTATACATGTTATTTCTTTTTTTTTTTTTAGTATTCAGACATATTTCTTCCCATTTATGAATAATACATTTAATATATATATATATATATATATATATATATATATATATATATATATATATATATATATATATATATATATATATATATATATATATATATATATATATATATATATATATATATATATATATATATATATATATATATATATATATATATATATATATATATATATATATATATATATATATATATATATATATATATATATATATATATATATATATATATATATATATACAGACATATATATATATATATATATATATATATATATATATATATATATATATATATATATATATATATATATATATATATATATATATGGATAATATTCAGGAGGTATGGGCTCTCTCTACCGCCGTTAATACTCACGTTTTCTGCATTATTTCTGTATCAGTATATAGTGTAGACCCTGTTCACTTCCGGAAACCATAAAAAATATAAAAAATAAATACATAAAAAAAAATTATTCCTGGACCCCGAGAGACATACACCCTCCCTTTATCACATACCGCGCATGACTGATTGTCGCAGAAGCAGTGCCACGGCCTCGGGCTGGTTTGCCGTTAAGCAGTACGTAAGTAGGATAGGTTAGGTTAGGTTAGGTTAGGTTAGGTTAGGATAGGTTAGGTTAGGTTAGGATAGGTTAGGTTGGGATGGGTTGGGTTAGGTTGGGTTAGGACAGGTTAGGTTGGGTTAGGTTAGGTTGGGTTAGGTTAGGTTAGGTTGGGTTAGGACAGGTTGGGTTAGGTTGGGTTAGGGTTAGGACAGGTTGGGATGGGTTAGGTTAGGTTGGGTTAGGACAGGTTGGGATGGGTTAGGTTAGGTTGGGTTAGGTTAGGTTGGGTTGGGTTAGGTTAGGTTAGGCACAAACTAGTTTTTTCTGGGTAATTTGTGGTGTTTTTTTCATGTGGAGATATTAGCATTGTGACTTGATCAAGAAAATTGAAATAGCCCCTTTCCTAATAGTTTCCGGAAAAAAAGACTATCTCCACTTGAAAAAGCACCACATTTTACCTAGAAAAATAGTTTGTGCCTGGAAATTGAGAGCCCACATCTCCTGAATTATATATATATATATATATATATATATATATATATATATATATATATATATATATATATATATATATATATATATATATATATATATATATATATATATATATATATATATATATATATATATATATATATATATATATATATATATATATATATATATATATATATATATATATATATATATATATATATATATATATATATATATATATATATATATATATATATATATATATATATATATATATATATATATATATATATATATATATATATATATATAGATATATATATATATATGGTATCAAAAGAAAACAAATTAAATGTATTATTCATAAATGAGAAGGTATATAGTTGAATACTAAAAGAAAAATAGAAATAACATGTATACTAAGGCTTAATATAGGTTGATTTGTATAATGAAATGATTATATAAAAATTGTAATTTTTATAAAGATATCTGAAAATGGCTTTAATACAAAATAGTCAACATATTGAAGTGTTCATATATGATTTTTTATGCAGATTTATTATTTTTTTTATGGCGTCAGGAAGGTTTTTCGTTCCGGCGCGTGAAATGAGTCAGATTCGGCGAATGTTCCTCGCGAATTCTGGTCGAGCTCGAGCGAAAACTACTGAAGCTAGGAAGGTGTGCTTGGTGGCAAATTAAAGCTCTTTCAATACAGATTATTAATCAGAAAAAAAATTTGGAAAGTATTAAATAGATAATATATAGCATTATAATTTTCTTTATCAATATTCTCGAGAAAGAAAATTGGACAAAATGTACATAAAAGGTCAATGACCTTTAGCCGCCCAGTGAGAGCTCCCACTCCCCTGCTCCTCCTTTTCTTTGGAAGGTGGGGAGGGGGTATAGTGACACCCATCCTTCTAGATCAGTTTCAAAACAGTTATCTCACATTTGAATTAAAGCAGACAAGCTTTAATTGCGAAAATCATGCATTCTATATGTATTTTTGTGATAAAATTGTGAATTTTGACCTTTGACTCCATTTAAAAGGTCAAGATTAGTCCCTGGAATCTGCTCCCGGTTTTTATTAATTTCTCAGAAGATTTCAAGCATCAAATGTCCAATGATATGCATGTTCTGTATCTTTTTTCATAAAGACAACTTTATTGGTATTTTTAGAAAAGGTCATTGAACTTTGACCCCTGAATAAGTTTTTCCCCAACCTCTACATGCCCCATCTTTTTTTTTTGTTTTGGTAAATGTTGACCCCCTTGGCTATTGAAGTCAGTTGAAAAAACTTTTCATATATTTTTTTCCCAGACCGGAGGTAACATAGGGATACTATGAGCAGAGAGACCTCAGTCGGAGAGGGAGATATGCGGAGTAACATGCATTAAAAAGAGAGATGGGAGGAGCCACAGAAAAGTACGGAGAGCAAAGGAGGGAGAGAGATGGGAAGGAGGAAGATGTGAGGAAAAGAATGCAGAGAAAGGAAATGGAAGGGATGGAGAGGATAGATACAACAATGTTAGAAGGACAAAGGAGAGAGGTAAGAGGAGGGAAGGTTATGAAAAGGAGGGAGATGGATAGTAGGATAGTAAGGGGAGGGGGGGGGGGAGAGGGTCATGGTGACACGGCGCCTCTGTCACGCCACGACCTAGGAGCTGTTGGGTGGTTCTCGTCAGGCACTCGCCAGCATCCCACCAACAACACTACATCATTGCTGTTACAGTCACAGTTGCAGATGCTCTGAAATGATTTATAGCATGCATAAAAAAATGTGATTAGTGTGTGTGTGTGTGTGTGTGTGTGTGTGTGTGTGTGTGTGTGTGTGTGTGTGTTTAGGTTCTGCCTACGTCGCCGGTAGGCTTTCTTGAGGGTCCTCTTGGACGACCCCAGCCTGTTAGTGGCGCAGGTGAATTTTATTTTTAGTGGCTGCCGTGATATATGACTCTTGTGACCTGACTCCATCCTGCTCCTGTAATTTCTCTAATTTCATCTCTCTACCTGGGGTTCTGTCTGCCCTGACTTCTATCATCCTTGGTTACCACTGTTACTTTGGTTGTCCATCTGCTCTCAGTTTAACGCATGTAACCTGCCTAAGTCCATTTTTTCTTCATAATCTTTATTGAAATTTCTTCAACTTTTGTCTGCCTCCTAACCTATAATCTATAATCTACCTGTCTTTCCATGTTATACGCACCAATTAATTATCTGTCCTTATGAGGCGACGAGTTTCTGAGCCTGTGTTAGGCAGGCAGGGTGCAGTGATAGTACGTCTATCTCTTTAGGAAGAGTGGCAGGTTGGTATCTATAACATTACTCTGTTTACCAAAAGCTCTCCATCACATTTCTATTATCTTTCCCTTTTTTTTTTTTTTTTTCGTAGCTGGGTTTGCACACGTGGGTTAAGATTTACTTTATGCATCATCCCATATCTCTACTCTTATATAACCAACTGGTCTTTTGTTGTCTTAATTGTCTTCTACCAAGCTTCAAGCCTCCTGGAAAGCCACAGGAAAATCTGCATAAATCAAAACAAGTGAAAATAGCCATGGAATACCGAGAGGTTTGAATGCTGGTAGAAAATATGTAGGTCAACAGAAGAGCAGTTGGGTAAGTAGGTAATGAGATTTACAAAGATTTACATAGAAAATCAGACCACACAGACCCCATGGTCCAGACTAGGTGGTCTGTCCTTAAACCTAAGTGATTGTACATTAATCAGATGGCTCCAAAACGTTGCATTTCAACTTTAGTTAATATTAAGTTCAAAGATATGACGGTCGAGCTTATTTTTAAAGGGGTCAGTCGTGTTACACTGGACCACTGACGGTGGGAGCTTATTCCATGCTCGCACTACAACGTTGGTGAAGAAAAATTTGGTGCAGTCTGAATTTACTTGTCTACATTTGAGTTTTATGCCATTGTTCCTCGTTCGCAAAGTGTCATCGATCATAAACAATTTTGTTCTCTCTACATTCGTGAAACCATTAAGTATTTTAAAACATTCGATCAGTTTTCCTCGGAGGCGACGTTTCTCAAGAGAGAACATGTTAAGGGTGGAAACCCTTTCTTGTTTCTTCGTAGGATTTGTTGCGCAAGGAAGGGATCATTTTTGTTGCCCGACGCTGAACACCTTCTAATTTATTAATGTCCTTTGCATGGTGAGGAGACCAAAACTGTACCGCATATTCTAAGTGGGGTCTGACTAAACTATTGTAAAGCGGAAATATTACATCTTTATTCTTGAATAAAAAGTTTCTTTTAATAAAGCCCAACATTCTGTTCGCTTTATTTGCTGCATCGATGCATTGATGTGACAATTTGAGGTTTGACGCGATTTTGACCCCCAGGTCCTTAACGCATTGAACGCTTGTGAGTTTAACGCCGCGCATTTCGTAATCGATCGTCTTATTTCTTGTTCCAACTTGAAGGACCTGGCACTTGTCTACGTTAAAGGGCATCTCCCATGTATCCGACCAAGCTGAAATTTTGTGCAAATCCTCTTGGAGGCTTTGTCTGTCTTCGTCAGTGAGAACCGAGTTCTTTGTGTCGTCTGCAAATTTACTAATGCGATTATTGAGTCCAGCATCCATGTCGTTGATGTAAATACTGAAGAGCACTGGGCCAAGAACCGAGCCCTGAGGGACGCCACTAGTGACCGGCGCCCACTCTGAGTTAAATCCGTCAATCACCACTCATTGCTGTCTGTTGCTCAACCAATTCGCGATCCATTGGTTTACTTGACCGTCAATACCTATTTGCTTTAATTTATAAAGTAATTTATGATGTGGGACTTTATCAAACGCTTTCTGAAAATGAAGATAGACTACGTCCAATGATTTGGTTACGTCATAAACTGAGAAGGGGTCGTTATAAAAGGTCAATAGGTTTGATAGGCAGGATCTTTTGTTACGGAAGCCATGTTGTGAATCCCCAATTAATGAATGGCTTTCGAGGTAACTCACAATTTTGTCTCTAATTATGTTCTCAAGTGGCTTACCTACAATTGAAGTTAGACTAATGGGTCGGTAGTTACATGGTATTTTTTTGTCTCCTTTCTTAAAAATCGGTGTCACGTTAGCCTTTTTCCAATCCGAAGGGACGATGCCTTATATATATATAGATATATATATATATATATATATATATATATATATATATATATATCTATATATATATATATATATATATATATATATATATATATATATATATATATATATATATATATATATATATATATATATATATATGTATATATATATATATATATATATATATATATATATATATATATATATATATATTTATATATATATATATGTATATATATATATATATATATATAGTGTGTGTGTGTGTGTGTGTGTGTGTGTGTGTGTGTGTGTGTTTCTTCATATACTTCTTGTAAAGGGTCCAGCCATTTGAAGAGCTGAGCACTCCCAGTATCTTTGCCCATCCCTTTCTAGCGTGCTACTTAGAGATAATGCAACCATGTCCACAAATATACAACAATAAAGAGTAGTTTTTATCCTTTGAGTATCAAAAAGACTTTATGAGCGACTGATAGCTTAAAATCCGGCGCAATGTGAAGTCACATTTTCCCCCATCATGACCGATGCGCGTGCAGTACAGGCTGCAGACGAGACGGTAACATCACACCGAAACTAATTTTTAGGAATATTATAAGTGTGACATTTATTCTATTCTCATTTAGTTATAAAAAAAAAAGATTCTTCACATGTATCAAGTGGATGGCTGAGGATGTCCAGTATCTTCGCCAGACCTCCTTTACCGTTGTCAGGGCGAGGAGTCAGCCTTGGCCATCTAAAAGGGTATGGTTCGGCGCCCCCAAACTCGGCTCTGGTGATCAGGATGCCAGATTTAGCTCAAGCACCGTCGTTCTTGGCCTGCGCCTCGCCATGCCGCCCGGGGGGCTGGATTTATTAATATTCTTCCCCGTTGGCCACCGGTTGCCCTACCTGTTGTCAGGAGGCTCACACTCTACCACAACCTCAAACCTGATAAGCGTCGATCCTGCGCGGGTGAATCTTCGAAATCGTTCACATTTATCAAGGGAATGGCTTTGTACCTTTCCGTTATCTTTCAGTATCTCCCGCTCTCGTGTTGGAGGAGCATAGCGGGTCTCTCGTAGTACGTACTAGTGTTGTTGTAAAGGGATTAGCGCCGTTTTTTCTCTTCTCGGCTCCGCGCCGCGCCTTGCCAGTTCCCGCCCTGACGTTGAATGTGAGGGTCTTCGGTGTCGCTCTGCTCGTCGCTGCTTTGGCTGCCACACGTGCGTGCCTCGCCCGTCTTCCGTAGGTGAAGTTGTGTATCACTGTGTCCTGCGTCGGCGTTAGATATGTTAATAAAGTATCCACAAGGCCTAGAAATGTGTGTAGAAGGATTATAAAGTGCTGTGATTTAGACTACAGGGTTTGAATATACCAATTAATACAGTTCCGAGACTTTGATACCTTGACGAAACTTGAGGTTGAAAGTAATAGTTAATGATATCAATTAATAGTTATCCTTCTTTTCCCGATCTTGCTGCTGTTGTTCTTGTCCTTGTTCATCTTTTCCCATTAGTTTTGCTTTTCCTTCCATTAAGTAATAAGATGGTAGATTCGGTTGTTATTTCTTCAGTTCAGTTAAGGGAAGGCGGTGGCCGAGTGGTCAGCTTGGGCCAGCGTGGAGCCCGTGGACCTACGTTGAGTCCCACAAAAGCACGCTGATTTTTTAAACCATCGCCGAGTGGCAAAAGATTACCCACATGCTGCCCAGATCTTTAATCAACAGTAACTTCAGCGACCTCGTTTCAAGTAGAACATCGGGGGGCAGCATGGGTCAAGCAAGAGTCATACATCACGGCAGCCACTATAAATAAAATTCGCCTGCGCCACTAAAAGGTTAGGGCCGTCCAAGAGGCCCCTCAAGAGAGCCTACCGGCGCTACAGGCAGCACCTAGAAAAAAAAAGTTCTGCGGAGGATGTGGTAGGACCAGGTAGGTGGTGTTGATGTGTTGCTGTGTTGCTCTCGTAGGTATGTGTTGGTGCGGGTCCAAGATACAGGCATTCCAGGGGTCGTGTTGGCGTATGGTGTGCGTGTGTTTGTTGATCTTGTTTGCATGGGATAGACGATTAAGGGTGATAGCTGCCGGCGGTGCGTGTTTGTCTGACGTGTGTTTGATGATCTGATAATCTTTCACGTCATGTCTTTGTCATGCTATCATTTTCGAACTGATATGGCCTTTATTCGTTTATTCTTTCTTGACTTGGATATTTGTCTTTTTATTTTAATTTTCGAGTTCAACGCTGTTTCCAATTTCATTTTGTAGAAAGAAGGGATAGCTAAGTATAATAACGGTGATGGTTATAATGATAGTAGTGATGATAGTGAAAATGATAATGAAAATAATGGTAGTAATGATGATAATAATAACAGGCCGCGCCCTTTCATCCTAGTTACAGGAGTTACAAAAGAGCCTCAAGATGGGGAAGAGCCTGACCTTCTTCAGCTGCCTGCGCCTGGGTAAGCATAAATAGGTTTATGGTCTTTTCGCCTACACGTCAATTCGCCCACAAGACTTTTTGTCCACATTCCAGAGTCAGTTCACCCACACGCTCCATGTCACATCCACATTGTTGGAGTATAATATACCAAGTAAGTGGTGTGTAGTTCGAGAGGCCACCACCAGGGCAGTGCAGCAGTAGAGGGCTTGTGGGGGCTTTTTATCGAGTGGTAAATAAAGAATTTATAAAAAAAGCTATCTAAGTTTGTTAAATCCATGTGCCAAATATATATATAGAATAACCTTTAAAACTTACTTATTTACTAAAAAATATGTACAAAAAAAAATATATTCACGCAAGATTTAGCTGCACATGCGGCCATTGAGATGAATGCAAGCTTTCAGCAGTTGATATGATAACCTCTCGCCCCTCACATACTCATCCCACAGAACGAATATTCTACCCTGCAAATTCCTATTATTTTTCGCTGGATCCTTCGTAACTATTATTCAGATACTAGCCTTATGGAGACAGATGTTAATTTAGATGTTATTTTCCCAATTAAAACACGCGGTAAACAAGTGGGAGGTAAATTAATCACCAGTAACTTTGGGCGAAATTCCTCCATAATGAGGGCAAAATGACGCCATAGTGTGGGCGAACTGACTCCTTATTAATGTCGCGTAATGGCATGTGGGCGAAATAACCAGATACTCATAAACACACACACACACACACACACACACACACACACACACACACACACATACACACACACACATTCCCAAAACTATTTAATGCGTCTGTTACTATAATTTGTGGTTCCATTTAAACATGATTAACACTTGAAAACACTTGAAAAAATATATCCACACGATACTTCTCTCTCTCTCTCTCTCTCTCTCTCTCTCTCTCTCTCTCTCTCTCTCATAAAGTTCGGTAAAGCGGTACTGGCGGTACCGTTTAGTGTTCCGGGACCTTAATGAAACCGCAGTACCGATTTGTAATGAGTCTACTCGGCACTCGGTACCGGTACCGAGTGCCGAATAAAATCGATTCCACTCAGCACTCGGTACCGGAACCGAGTGCCGAGTAGACTCATTAAAAATCGGTACTGCGGTTCCGTTAAGGTACCAGAACACTAAACGGTACCAGTTTACCGCCAATGCCGCTTGCTGGAGCTTTGTGAGACGGAGTGTGGGAACAAGTTAAGCCTTGCTGTGCTGAGTCAAACGGTCTGCCCGCCATTTTGTCCTGCGCGCGTTGTTGTTTTCATTCTCCCTCTCGCCTCCATTATTTCATTAATTTATATATTAGATAATTCTTCATGTCCGATTCTTTTTTAAAGGTTTAAGGTAATATATACTGTTATTGTTATTAGACTTTGAGTCCATCCATAATAACTATATATATGCTATTTTTTTCGAAAAAATAAATATTCACTTCATACAGGGGAGAGAGAGAGAGAGAGAGAGAGAGAGAGAGAGAGAGAGAGAGAGAGAGAGAGAGAGAGAGAGAGAGAGAGAGAGAATATCCATATCACAGAGATATCTTAAGCACGCTGTCTCAGCCTGTCACTCGTGTGAGAAAGAAATGAGGGACATCGACCATGAGCGACCATGGTCAGTATCGGTATCGGTACCGAGCAGTCTGGTACCGGTACTGTATTGGCACAGCAGTAGAGGGCTTGTGGGTGCTTATATCGAGTGGTAAATAAAGAATTAAAAAAAAAAAAAAAGCTATCCAAGTGTATTAAATCCATGTGCCGAATATAAATATAAAGTAACCTTTACAACTTACTTAAATAACCTTTACTAAAAAATATGTTCATGCAAGATTTAGCTGCACATGCGGCCATTGAGATGAATGCAAGCTTTCAGCAGTTGATATGATAACCTCTCGCCCCTCACATACTCATCCCACAGAACGGATATTCTACCCTGCAAATTCCTATTATTTTTCGCTGGATCCTTCGTAACTATTATTCAGATACTAGCCTTATGTAGACAGATGTTAATTTAGATGTTATTTTCCCAATTAAAACACGCAGTAAACAAGTGGGAGGTAAATTAATCACCAGTAACTTTGGGCGAAATTCCTCCATAATGAGGGCAAAATGACGCCATAGTGTGGGCGAACTGACTCCTTATTAATGTCGCGTAATGGCATGTGGGCGAAATAACCAGATACTCATAAACACACACACACACACACACACACACACACACACACACACACACACACACACACATTCCCAAAACTATTTAATGCGTCTGTTACTATAATTTGTTGATCCATATAAAGATGATTAAACACTTGAAAACACTTGAAAACACTTAACACGAAGTAATGGGTTTAAACTGGATTAATTCAGATTCAACAGGGACATAGGCAAAAATTGGTTTTCAAACAGGGTGGTGGATGAGTGGAATAAGCTTAGCAGTCATGTGGTGAGTGCCAATACAATTATCACATTCAAAAATAGATTAGATAAATTCATGGACAGCGATATTAGGTGGGGTTAGATACACGTGAGCTACACGGGAGCTTAGGCTCAGAGGAGCTGCCTCGTACAGGCCTACCGGCCTCTTGCAGACTCCTATGTTCTTATGTTCTTATGAGTAGGGGACAGATTGCCATACATTGACCATTTTTGGTTGTGGGAAAAATGGTCGACTTAACGGCAATGTCGTTTTACGGGGTTGTTTACAGCGGAAATCGGGAATGGAAATCGGGAACGAATAACCGGACGTAGGGTATGTTAGACGGGAAATCGGGTATGAATGAGTGTTCGTAGGGTATGTTAGACCGGAAATCGGGTACGTAGAGGTCGTGAACCAGTTATTACCGGAAATGCGGTACGAATGACTGGATGAAAGCGGAAGTGACAAGGTGGTATCGATATGGCATTCTCGTTTTACCGGGTGGTTGTGTTTACGGCGGAAATCGGGTACGAATGGCCGGATGAAAGTGTTGTTTGGGTACGAAGAGGTTGCGAACCAGTTGTACCGGAAATACAGTACGAATGACTGTGTTGTTTGGGTACGAAGAGGTTGCGAAAACGGGCGGACATACAGTACGAACGTTTGGGATGTGTTAGGGTCCGAATGAGGTGATTGACCGGAAGTATAAGTGTTGTTGTGACCGGAAGTAAGGTACGAAGAGGTGAGTAATGTATTTGCGAAGGACCGGAAAGTCAATGACCCGCTTTGGGTAAGATTGGAATGTGGTTCGGCCTTGTCCAAGGTTGAAGCGAGAGAGAGGTGGAAAGGAGAGAGAGAGAGAAAGAGAGGATGAAAGGAGAGAGAGAGAAAGAGAGGAGGAAAGGAGAGGAAGAGAAAAGAGAAAAGGAGAGGAAGAGAGAAGAGAAAAGGAGAAAGAGAGGAGAAAAGGAGAGGAAGAGAAGAAAAGGAGAGAGAGAAAGAGAGGAGAAAAGGAGAGGAAGAGAGAAGAGAAAAGGAGAAAGAGAAGAGAAAAGGAGAAAGAGAGGAGAAAAGGAGAGAGAGAAAGAGAGGAGAAAAGGAGAGAGAGAAAGAGAGGAGAAAAGGAGAGGAAGAGAAAAGAGAAAAGGAGAGGAAGAGAGAAGAGAAAAGGAGAGGAAGAGAAGAAAAGGAGAGAGAGAAAAAGAGGAGAAAAGGAGAGGAAGAGAGAAGAGAAAAGGAGAAAGAGAAGAGAAAAGGAGAAAGAGAGGAGAAAAGGAGAGAGAGAAAGAGAGGAGAAAAGGAGAGGAAGAGAAAAGAGAAAAGGAGAGGAAGAGAGAGGAGAAAAGGAGAGAGAGAAAGAGAGGAGAAAAGGAGAGGAAGAGAAAAGAGAGAAGGAGAGGAAGAGAGAGAGAAAGAGAGGGGAAAAGGAGAGAGAGAAAGGGAGGAGAAAAGGAGAGAGAGAAAGGGAGGAGAAAAGGAGAGGAAGAGAAAAGAGAGAAGGAGAGGAAGAGAGGAGAAAAGGAGAGGAAGAAAAAGAAAAGGAGAGAAAGAGAGAGAGAGAGAGAGAGAGAGAGAGAGAGAGAGAGAGAGAGAGAGAGAGAGAGAGAGAGTGCTCTGGCACTAGACATTGAGGGCGCATTTGACCGAGTGTGGCACACCGCCCTATTAGAAAAAATGAGAGCAGCCGGATTGGAGGGAAAGCTTCTGTGCCTGATGGAAAATTACTTAGAGGAACGCCACCTTCAAGTGGTCCTGAATGGGCACAAGTCCTCCCCACAACGGATCCACGCCGGCGTGCCACAAGGCAGCGTCATCGGGCCACTTCTATGGAACATATACATAAATGACCTCCTCCATCTTGTTCCTAGTGCCAAAGCGTTCGCCGATGACATCACTTTGACTCACAAAATAGAGCCAGGAGGAGAGGCCCAGGCAGCACGCCAACTAAGAGCCACACTCCGGCTCCGACTCTCTCTCTTCCTCCTTCTTCACAGGCCAGTGTGCCTCTCGAGTGGAAAAAGGTCAATATTACCCCGATCTTTAAAAAAGGAGATAAAAAACAAGCCAGTAATTATCGTCCTATCAGCCTTACGTCTGTCCTAATTAAACTATTCGAAAAAATAATCAGGGATAAAATGATCATTTTCCTTGAATCAAATGAATTGATAACTGATAGTCAGCATGGATTTCGTAGTAATCGGTCTTCCCTTACCAACCTATTAGCTTTTTTCAACGATGTTTATACATGTTGGGACGCCCGAAGCCCATATGACGTAATTTATCTAGATTTTCAGAAAGCGTTTGATAAAGTTCCTCACGTTAGGCTTATTTCTAAGCTGCGTTCCCACGGTATTAACGACCATCTATGTGCGTGGATTCATGACTGGCTCACCAACAGAGAACAACGTGTAGCTCTTAATGGTGAAGCATCGGATTGGCAACCCGTCACCAGTGGCGTGCCCCAAGGTTCGGTCCTGGGGCCAACACTATTCATAATTTACGTGAACGACTTAGAAACTGATATTCTATCAAAAGTAGCCAAATTCTCCGACGACACCAAATTAGGAGGTACGGTAATGAACAGTCAAAGTTGCGAGACTATTCAATCAGACTTAATAATACTTGCCGACTGGAGCGAAAAATGGCAAATGAGTTTTAACGTAGATAAATGTAAAGTAATGCACATAGGTGAAAAAAATCCTAACTTTAAATATCAGATTCAAGGACATGAGCTAGCGAAGTAAAACAAGAAAAAGATCTTGGTGTCATTATCAGTAACACTCTTAAAATGAGTGATCAATGTTCTGCAGCGAGTAAAAAAGCCAATATGATGTTAGGATTAATATCAAGAAACTTTGATTATAAATCACCCGAACTTATGAAGAGATTATATTTAGCATTTGTAAGACCACACCTAGAATACGCCGTTCAGTTCTGGTCACCGAACTATATCAAAGATCAAGTTTTGCTAGAAAGGATACAGCGACGAGCAACCAAACAAATTCCAGCGCTCCGAAACTTGCCATATGACGAGCGTTTAAAGCGTTTAGATATGTTTTCCCTAAAAAAGCGAAGGATAAGAGGGGACTTAATTGAAGTGCTCAAAACCCTTAATAGATTCGACAACATTAAACCAGATAGTCTATTTCAGAGAGACACCAACACAAGAACACGCAGCAACGGTATGAAGTTAAAGAGAAACCGATGTAACACATTGGTGCGCAGAAGTTTTTTCAATAATAGAGTCGTCGATCACTGGAATAGACTCCCACCGTCAGTAGTTAGCGCGTAGAGTATCAATAGCTTCAAGTCTTCATTGGATAAGTACTTCAGGGATATAAGATTATACTGACCCTTCCTCGCATGTTTTCAGACAGATTGCAGCAAGACGTCAACCTAAATCCATATTATTCTCCCCCACAACCTAGATTGCAAGTGGCGTAAGTTAACAATAGAGTAAGGCAACAGTTAATGTCCGCATGACAGGTGGAGTGAGGTGTGGGTGCAGTAAGGTGACAGGTTACTGGTGCCGTGCCTAGTACCGCCGGTAAAACGAGGATCAAGCCTCCACCTATGCCCCTGAAACTACACCTCACCCATCGTGAGTATTAGGGGGGATCCTGAGGCTGCCCTGTGTAGGCCACTCGGCCTCTTCCAGTCTCATTGTGTTTCTGTGTTCTTATGTTCTTATGTAATGAAGTCATTTTCCCCCACAGCTTAGGTTACCAGTAGTGTTAGTTAAGGGTAGTAATTTCCTCTTATTTCTCTCTTTACTGTAAAATTTCCATGGCCCTTTCTTCCTTAAAGGTACATGGTGTTCTCTTCTAACTATTTCCTGCCGGCATGTTGCCGGAGGGAGAGTTGGGTGGGGAGGAGCCTTCATCTATTCTGTCCTGTCCTACCACACGTAGATTACTAGTAGTAGCGGTAGTAAACAGACACCCTCGTCATAGACCGATAGGTGTTCTGGTGTCTGTTCTTCCTATGTATTCCTATGTATTCCTCCTCCTCCTTCTCCTCTCTCTCTCTCTCTCTCTCTCTCTCTCTCTCTCTCTCTCTCTCTCTCTCACACACACACACACACACACACACAGAATGGCTCCCAGCACGCGGCTCCCTGGCTCTCCTCATCATGCTTGGGCTCATCAACGCTCTCATGGTCCGCGTCAACCTCTCCGTCGCTATCGTGGCCATGGTCCGTCAACCCAACACCAGCGGGGCCAACCACACCAGCCTCAGCGGACAGTGCCACACCACCACCACCACCACCACCACCAACATGACCATCGCCACCACCACCACCGCCGTCCCCGCCACCAGCACCATAGCCATCATAACCACAGGCATTCAGTGTAAGGCAGAGTGTAGATAAATGTGTCAATGGAGATGGATAAGTACGTCTTCATGGAAGGTCACTAAGAGAGAGAGAGAGAGAGAGAGAGAGAGAGAGAGAGAGAGAGAGAGAGAGAGACGTCGGGTGGGGTCACGCACGCGCGCTGTTTTTTTTTTCGTGATTTCCGTTGATATTTAGTGACGGTTAGAGCTCCGCGCTGCAAGGCTTCACGGCTAAACAGGCGGCGGTTCGAGCCCCGCTCAAGCCGGATTCTTTCCGTTGACTAAGAGTGGTTACTGTCCCCACTTGAGCAAGGGGGATGGGGTGTGTGGTGTGTGAGGTCCTGGCAGTACCCAGAGATCGATGCTATTGAGCGCTTGCTCACGTCGGTGTGGCCTGTATATCTCCCACAATTCCGTTGTGTAATACTTCTATTTTACATCTTTACTGCCTACAAAACCATTTCTGCAACATCATCTTATCTTATTATATGCTCCTCACTCATTATGGGAGGCGCTCTTGGGTTGTATACTCGAAATAAAGTCGGAGGAGATGCTGAGTGTAACCGCGTGAGAGCTGGACGCGGGTGTCGTCTGCTACAACCCACCTCGGCCTCTGGATCAGGCAGATCAGGATCAGGATCACCCAGATCATGAGAATCCAGATCTCGGTGGTAAATAGAACACGGGTTCTCCGGCCAGATCAGTGACCTAAAACGGATCCTTGTAAACCTACCCTCTTCCCCCTACTGGATAACTATCTACGTCACAGGTCTGCGTAGATGGATTAAAGGGGTCTAAGCCTGGAGTACCCTATATCCCTCCCGTCTCCTTGACCCAGAACCTTTCACACCAGCCTCCCCCCAACAGCTCCTCCCCTACCAGTCTCCCGCCACCCAGATCCTCCCCTACCAGTCTCCCGCCACCCAGATCCTCCCCTACCAGTCTCCCGCCACCCAGATCCTCCCCTACCAGTCTCCCGCCACCCAGATCCTCCCCCACCAGCCTCCTACCTCCCAGATCCTTCCACACCACCCTCCCACCTCCCAAATTCTTTCACACCACCCTCCCACCACCCAAATTCTTTCACACCACCCTCCCACCACCCAAATCCTCCCACACCACCCTCCTACCATCCGTATCCTCCCACACCACCCTCCCACCACCCAAATCCTCCCACACCACCCTCCTACCATCCGTATCCTCCCACACCACTCTCCCACCATCCAAATCCTCCCACACCACCCTCCCACCATCCGTATCCTCCCACACCATCCTCCCACCATCCAAATCCTCCCACACCACCCTCCTACCATCCGTATCCTCCCACACCATCCTCCCACCATCCAAATCCTCCCACACCACCCTCCTACCATCCGTATCCTCCCACACCACTCTCCCACCATCCAAATCCTCCCACACCACCCTCCCACCATCCGTATCCTCCCACACCATCCTCCCACCACCCAAATCCTCCCACACCACCCTCCCACCATCCGTATCCTCCCACACCATCCTCCCACCACCCAAATCCTCCCACACCACCCTCCCACCATCCGTATCCTCCCACACCAATCCTCCCACACCACCCTCCCACCATCCGTATCCTCCCACACCACCCTCCCACCATCCGTATCCTCCCACACCACCCTCCCACCATCCGTATCCTCCCAGACCACCCTCCCACCATCCGTATCCTCCCACACCACCCTCCCACCATCCGTATCCTCCCACACCACCCTCCCACCATCCGTATCCTCCCACACCACCCTCCCACCATCCGTATCCTCCCACACCACCCTCCCACCATCCGTATCCTCCCACACCACCCTCCCACCATCCGTATCCTCCCAGACCACCCTCCGGCCACAGTCCTACCCCTACCTCTGCAACTGTACCCGCTCTCCCACAGCAACCCACTCCCCTCCCACCCCCCAATCCATCCAGCTCCTCGTCTCAACTTCAAGCACCTGCACCGGAAGGGACGAGACGGCAACCCCCCGGGCCCCGAAACAAGTGGAGGAAGAGAGGCTCAGGATCGCCCAGAATCCTTCGCGCCTTGCGGGAAATCAGCCACATGTGGCAACACGCCAGGAACCTCAGCGACAAAGCGGGTGTGATTACTGCCAGAGGCGCTCGCACACCGCCTCTACCTACAGTGTGAGACTTGCTGACCGGAGGCAGCAAGAACTCATTCAGGCAGAGCAGCCAGGAAACACTGATTGTCCTCAGAAGTGTAGCCTGGAACCCACAGCAGCACCACTCCAGCGTTCAGCAACAGCTGATTGGGCCCCCAGTGACGAACCCTTATCAGCTACCACCCGCCCTACCTGCAAGTCTTGCCACCCACGCACCCAGCTCACCATAGCGCCGCCTACCGGTACTTGCCGCCGGGACCACAGTGCAGTGCTTAGTGAACTTAAAATTGTGTCGGCCAACCTCAGGGGGCTCTACACCAACATCGGGGAGCTAACCCACAGTGTGTAAACAACGTGTGGATGTGGTTTTCCCTCTGGGCGAGGAAGGACCGCTCCACCCAGGGCGACAGTTCCTGAACACCTACGTCGGCTTGTGGAACACGCTCCTTGCCTCGCAGCAGAACCTTGAGGGCGTGACTGCAAAGCTTCAAGGAGTGTGCGCACCAGTGTGTATTGGCAGGTCGACGTGGGTGAAAGGACACAGGGCAGGCCTTAACAGCTGTAAAGAAGCTGCCTTTGGCCTGTAGTGCGCTGTGAACTTAATTGATTATGTAGCACTCCTTTATTATGTAGCGGTGTAAATACAAGAGAGAGAGAGAGAGAGAGAGAGAGAGAGAGAGAGAGAGAGAGAGAGAGAGAGAGAGAGAGAGAGAGAGAGAGAGACTGAGACTGAGACTGAGACTGTTTTACAGGTGGTGCTTCAAGGTTCATTCATCGGAGCAGCGTCTAGAGGGCTTTTTTGTTGTTGTTTTTATTTTTCACCCTTGAGCTGCCTCCCTTGCTGAAAAAAAGGTGAACGAGGAATTCTTGGAGGCGTGAGGGCGTGACTTGGCAAGGGTTCAGCTGTTCGTCATCCTGTCTCTTAATACTGTTTCAGCCGATGAGGGGCCATTGTCCACCACACCGGGAGAGGCGGCAGGCAAAGAGTACCCATTGGTGTCACCGGCGCTGCTGGCTGACCCGGGCAAAGAGGGAACGGTGAGAGAGGAGAAAAGGAGAAGGAAGAGGGACTTAGCTGGACGTGCAGAAAGAGTGTATGAAAGATTGAAGCAGACTAATATAATGGAAACTGACAAGAAAGTAAGAGAAAGCAAGACAGACAGACAGGCGGACAAACATATAAGAAGATATACAAATGGACAGACACAGTGACGTCACACGATTAGAGAGACAGACAAAAGGATACATTAAAAGAAGGGAAAAGACAGTTAGAATGAACTACGTAGACGAACAGACAAGTAAACAGAATCATATAGACATTAACTGAAACAAAATAATAGACTGAAAAGGAGATATAAATAGATTGACAAACATAACCAGACAAGCAGGTGCGCAGAAATCAGACATACACAGATAAGTATACAAGAAATCACAGAAAAACAAGCAGACATACAAGCAGAAGACAGACAGACAAGCCAAATAATACAGGCGAGCAGTTTGACAAATAAAAACAATTAGACGAACAGGTACTAACAATACAGGTAGGCAGACGAACAAAAGAACTCACTAATAAACGAGAGGTAATAGGAGAAGGGAGAAGAACAACAAAGAATGAAGGCGTGAACAAAGATAACAAGCCATTCATAGGGGAGAAGGGAGGACTGGAGATAAAGGAGGAAAAGAGAGACTGAGAGAAAGGGGAAGGGCCGAGTGAATCAAGCAAAGGTAACATAAATTAGAGAAGGTGTACGTATGGAAAATTGAAAGGCTACTGAAGGGGGAGGAGCAGATTTAAATGGAAGGAGAGGGAGAGAAAAGGAAAGAAGGAGAGAGAGTGTAAGAAGAAGACTTTTTAGGCGGAAAACAGATTTAAAAGAAACTTAATTAGTGGAGTTTCTAATAGGCTACTACTGATATTACGACAACTACTACTAATAATACTAATCATGATATTACTGCAGCTACTACTAATACTAATACAACTACTATCCTTCGTCTGTATTTCCAACTTCCTATGACTTGAACTCTTTCAGGAGAGGAATCCTATGACTTGATATATACTATATTATATATATATATATATATATATATATATATATATATATATATATATATATATATATATATATATATATATATATATATATATATATATATATATATATATATATATATATATATATATATATATATATATATATATATATATATATATATATATATATATATATATATATATATATATATATATATATATATGTGTGTGTGTGTGTGTGTGTGTGTGTGTGTGTATTTTCAAATTGTCTTACACTGACTTTTTGGGTATATGGGTTCTCTGAAGGGTTTTTTAATAGTTTTTTTTCTTGACTGCTTCCTCTGGTTCAAAACAAACAAACAATAAAAAAAATTATTACTGCTGCTTCTACCACCACAGCCACCACTAACATTCTTTAATCGACCGCTTCCTCATCGCGTTACATGCCTCGTTAAGCAAAGCCAAACTCTCCCAAACATCTGCTATCGATTCGCCTTCCCTCGCTTCTCTCTCACCTTATCTCCTCCAATCCTTCCTTATCTTTCCTTTTCTCTCACTTCTCATCTCTCCTTTCTCCTTTGACTAACCTAATATTGTGTCATGAGTATATTCTTTCCATACGTATATTTTTTTTTGTTTTCCTCTCCTCTAATTTTCTCTCTCATTACCTTCCTCTTCATTTTGCCTTTGATTTATCCAAGATTATGGCGTAAGTGTTCTACCTACGTTTATTTATTTTTGCTGTTCTTCCCTGATTTTCCTTCTTACTTCATCGTCTTCCCTCCTGTTTATGTCCTGTTCTTCCCCTATGTTTATTTTTTTGTTCTTCTTTCCTGCTTTTCTCTTTCACTTCATCATTCTTCTGCTTTTAACTAACCCAATAGTATCTCATGAGTTTTCTATCTACGTTTATTTTTTTTTTCATTCCGTACATCCAAGGAAGGGAAGGAAGGTGAAGAGGAGGAGGAGGAGGAGGAGGAGGAGGAGGAGGACGACGGCCTGCTGGATTGGGACGAGTGGGTGCAAGGCCTCGTGCTCGGCTCCTTCTTCAACACCTATTGGATTAGCCAGGTTAGTTCCCCCTCCAATGTCTCCACGTGGCAAGAATAGAAAATGGGGTTGGGTTAATATCTTGCGTCATTGCCTTTTTTTTTTTTTGTCATAACCGTTTTTTTTTATCTTCGTGTCCCTTTCAAGATTAGAGAAACGGCTTTTTTTTATTTTTAATGTTTCTGCTTGTATTTATTAACTTGAAATTACTAAAAGAAAAGAAAAATATTATTGACGTGTTTTTTTCTGTAATGCTTTTGCCATTAAGTTAAATGATACTAGATATAAAGGGTTTGGGTTATATCATTCACATAAAGATATATGTTACGTTAATCTATTGATCTGTGTGTGCGTGCGTGTGTATCGGTCGATCCATCTATTTGCTTTCATAATTGCACCCCTTATCTCTCTCTCTCTCTCTCTCTCTCTCTCTCTCTCTCTCTCTCTCTCTCTCTCTCTCTCTCTCCAGGTGGGCGGCGGGCGGCTCGCTGAGGTGTACGGGACGAAGCTTGTCTTGGGCGTGGTGGTGTTGTCGGGAGGCGTGGGGGCCCTCCTCACGCCACTGGCCGCGCGTACCCACTACATCGCCCTTATCGCCCTCAGGATGCTGCAAGGGTTCTTCCAGGTGAATTTTGAGCGTTGTGTTGTTATCGGTGTTTGGGGAATGCGTGTAAGGGGGTGTTAGTTCCGTGAGAAGGGTGGAGAATGAATGTAAAGGGTAGAAAGGGGAGTTAAGTTGCGTGGAGAGGGTGGAGAGTGAGTGGAAATGAATGGTTAGTTGGGTGTAGAGTTAATGGTAAATGAGAAGAGTGGGTAGGAAGGGAGGGGAATGCGTGGAAAGGGTGGAGAGTGCGTGAATAGGGTGTTTGAGAATGCTTGGAAAGGGTGTTTACTTTGGAGAGTGCGTGGGAAGGTGTGTTTGCATGCCATTCTGTTTTTTTGTTTTTTTTCAGTAAATGTGACGAACTGTAAGCTATTGAGAAAGAAGTTAATCCCTGTCGTGTGTGTGTGTGTGTGTGTGTGTGTGTGTGTGTGTGTGTGTGTGTGTGTGTGTGTGTGTGTGTGTGTTCATGCAGTCTTCCTACCAAATTCCACTTCCCACGCAGTCTGTCTCTCTCCTGTGACATTATATTATCTTCCGCTCCTCATTTGTTTTCCGTCGAGGTGCTCCGTTTGCTCTATCTCCCCCAGGGCGCGGCCTTCCCCTGCATATTCCCGCTGATGGTTCGCTGGATTCCGCGCTTCGAACGGGCCAGGTTTATCGCCTACGTTCTCTTCTGTGAGTGATACCGTGGGCGTGTGTGCGTGCGTGTGTGCAAGTGTCATCATTCTCTCACTCCATCTCCTCCGCTCCTCCTCCTCCTCTCTCTCTCTCTCTCTCTCTCTCTCTCTCTCTCTCTCTCTCTCTCTCTCTCTCTCTCGTACTTCATTTTTATTTTATTTTTTAGCTTTTTTCTCTAGTTTTCATTCTTTTTGCTTTGATTTGGTAACTTTTCATCTTTATATATAGTTATCTTTAATTCTCTCTCTCTCTCTCTCTCTCTCTCTCTCTCTCTCTCTCTCTCTCTCTCTCTCTCTCTCTCTCTCTCTCTCTCTCTCTCTCTCTCTCTCTCTCTCTCTCTCTCTCTCTCTCTCTCTAACATTTTTATTACTTTTTCTGTACATTTTCAACATTTTTTCATTCTTATTCATTTCCGTTCTGTCTATCTATTTATCTTTTTATTTCTCTATCATTCTGTTTATCTATGTATGTATGTATGTATGTATCTGTCTATCTTACTGCTTTTCCTCCTCCTCTTCCTCTTCCTTCTCGTTGTCATCTTGTTGTCATCTCATCTCTTCTCATCTCATCTCATCTCTTTTTCATCTCACCACTTCCTCCACCTCGTCCTTTCCTCATTTCATTCTTCACCATTTCACTGTCATACTTATCTTCTCCCACTCACCATCATACCGCCACCACCACCACGCACCCACACTTTATTTTTCTCCCTGTACTTCCTTCCTCATTTTTTCCCTTTTTGTTTCGACGCCCCAACATTTTCCTCCTCTTATCTACTATCCCTTTTTCACCCCCTTTCTCTTCTTCTTCATCTCCCCTTCGTTTTTTTCTCATTCACCCTCCTTCTACCCTTTCAGTACCCTTTCTATTCACTCCTCCTCGTCTTCCAGTTTTTATTCACCTCTACCCTTTTATTATCCTCTGTATTAATTCTTTATTCTCTCCTTCCTTCTCATGTTTTCTCGTGTCTGCCCTTTTTCCTCTTTCATATTTTCTACAACTTTTTATTCACCCTTATTCCATGTTTTCATTATTTATTCTCTTCATTCTGCCTCCTCTCCTTTCATATTTTCTACAACTTTTTATTCACCCTTATTCCATGCTTTCATTATTCATTCTCTTCATGCTGCCTTCTGTCCTTTCCTCTCTTTTTCACTCCTCCATCACCTCCTTTTCTCTCCTCCTTTATCTCTTTCACACCTTTATGCTTTACCTTTCCTAATTATACTTCCTTCACTTCTTCGCCAGGTAACATCACCACCATCATCCTTTTCTTCTCTTTCTTAATCTCCCTTACACATCAGCATCACTTTTTCTCTTCTCCTTCATCTCCATCATACCTCACCTTTCCTAATCAGCCCTTCATCACCCCTTCGGCAGGCAACAACATCAGCATCACCCTCACCATGCCCTTCTGCGGTGTGATAATCGATGCTCTGGGGTGGGAGGCGGCCTTCTACGTGACGGGCGTGTTGTCCCTCCTCTGGTGCCTTCTGTGTTACACCTGCATGTATGAAAGGCCCCAGGAACACCCAAGGTAAACGGCCATCTATTAAACTGTTTCACATTACGATTATCCCAAGAAGACTAACCGGGTTTTGATGGGTGTTTATCCCGTACAAGATGCAGATATCGTTTAAAACTATCAATAGGATCACAGAGCAACCCATTAAAATCCCAACAACTTCTTCAACAGGCGAATTGAGATGCCGATGCGTTCAGAAATATGTGCTTGCGTCCCTTGAACTTAAAATCCCTCAAAACTAGACCCCTTAAGAACTAGAATCACTTAAATATATCTGTTTGAGTCGGTTCCGTATTCTTATCCATTCAATTCCCTTAAATCTCATCCTAAATTGATTCCCTTTAACATAAAATCCCTTAAAAACTTGACCACTTTTAAAGACTAGAATCACCTAAATATATCTGTTTGAATCGGTTCCGTATTCTTGTCTATTCAATTCCCTTAAATCTCATCCTAAATTGAATCCCTTTAACATAACATTCCTTAAGATTTTACCACTTAAGAACTACAACCGCTTAAGTATATCCATTTGGTTCGACTCTTCGTCCTTATCCACTCAATTCCCTTTAACTCCATCCAGGATCACACAAGAGGAACTGAACTTCATACTCCAGGAGGTTCGCCCGGATTATGACGATGACTCACCCTTGCACACGGTCTCAGCTCCTTCCGAACCTTCGCCCTCACATACATCACCCTTGTCATCGGTACCATCAAAGGAGGAGATTAGCCAGAAATCCCACAAATCATCCTCCTTGTACTGTGCCTCCTCTCCTTCATCCTCCTCCTCATCTGCATCGCCTTCTTCATCTTCTCCATCGTGCTCGCCCTCGTCGGTGCCGTGGCGGTCGCTGGCTGGCTCCCTTCCCATGTGGGCCATTATGGTGTGCGAGGCGGGGAACTCCTTCGGCTTCAGTGTGTACTTCTCTTACCTGCCCACCTACCTGAAGACCGTGCTGGGCGTCAACATCAGCGAGGTGAGAGGAAGAGGTAGTTGAAATGGGAGTGATAGTGGTAGTAGAAGTGGAAAAAGGAGAAGGTGAGGGAGAGGGAGAAGGAGAAAGGGAGATAAAGGAAGAGGAAGAGGGACAGAGGGAAAGAGGGGTAGAAAGGAAGGGAAGGTGGGAGAGGGGGAGGGAAAGGGGAGAGAGGGAATGAAATGAAGAGAGGGAGGGAAGTGGGAGAAGGAGAAGGAGAGGAAGAGGAAGACAAACTGAGTGAGTGAGTTTGAGAGTGTGTGTGTGTGTGTGTGTGTATGTGTGAGAGAGAGAGAGAGAGAGAGAGAGAGAGAGAGAGAGAGAGAGAGAGAGAGAGAGAGAGAGAGAGAGAGAGAGAGAGAGAGAGAGAGAGAGAGAGAGAGAGAGAGAGAGAGAGAGAGTTTCGTATTTTGATATGTTAAGAGGAAAAATTTAGTAATGGCCTCCAGGATCTATTACAAATTATGTGCATGTATAAATTTTCGTTTTCATTCATTTTCCTGCACTTATTTCAACTTTTCTGCCTCCTCCTTCTTTCTTTATTATCAACAACATTTTTTTCTTCCTCTGCTATATCTGCTGCTGCAATTACAACGCTTTCAATTCCCGAACCTCCTCGTCCTCAGAGATAGATAAATAGATGGATAGATATATAGATAGAAAGCAAGAGAGAGATGGTGTCGTGTTTTTTATTTTATTTTATTTTTTTATATTTTTTTTACAACAAAGGAGACAGCTCAAGGGCACAAAAAAAGGAAACAATAATAAAAAAAGCCCGCTACTCGCTGCTCCTATAAAAAGAATCAAAAGAGGTGGCCGAAAGAGAGGTCAATTTCGGGAGGAGAGGTGTTAAATAGGTAAAGTAAGTAATGTGGGTATATTACAAATTATGTGCATGTAAAATACTGTAGTTTTTTCTCCTCCGCTTGCTTTCATCGTTTCTTCCTCCTCATCCTTCTCCCTTTCTTCACTATCATCACCAGCATTGTCTTTTTTTACTCCTGTCGCTTCTTCTGCTGTACTTTCCATTTCTTCTCAACTATTACGTTAAGTTTTTCTTCCTCCTCCTCCTCCATTCTTTCTTCATTATCATCACGTCTCTTTTCTTTCTCTATGCCTGCTGCTGCTCCGTCTACTGTGCTGAAATTCCTCCTCAACCGTCACCTCTTTTACTTCTTCCTCGCCTTCCTTCTCTTCGTCATCCTCTTTAACCCTCACTTCTACCTCTTCCTTCTCAACCATCACCTTCACTACTTCTCCTCCCCCTCCACATCTCCTTCAAGCCTCTTCACTACCTCCATAGAACCAAGAATAAAAAGAGAGTATTCTTCCTATATCCTTGCACAGAACGGTCTCCTCTCCGCCCTGCCCTTCCTAGCGCGGTACATGGGCGGGGTGCTGTTCTCCACGCTGGGCGACTGGCTTCTGAGGCGACGGTACCTCTCCATGCTGACCGTGCGGCGGCTCTTCAGCGTCGTGGGTGAGAGAGAGAGAGAGAGAGAGAGAGAGAGAGAGGGAGAAGGAGGGGGAATTATCATGTATTTTGGTCATTTCCTTACTTTAGTGACCATATTTAAAACCTTGTGGCAGCTGAGAGAGAGAGAGAGAGAGAGAGAGAGAGAGAGAGAGAGAGAGAGAGAGCGGGAGAGGGAGGAAGGTAGTTAGTAAATGAGAGAACAAAATTAACTGGAATTATCATGTATTTTGGTAAATTCCTTACTTTAGTGACCATATTTAATACCTCGTTGTGGCAGCTGCGAGAGAGAGAGAGAGAGAGAGAGAGAGAGAGAGAGAGAGAGAGATTTTTTAAATGTGATAGATATTATGTAATCCTGTGGTTAATAAGGCTATTCATCTATCTCTATCTATCTATCTATCCATATCTATTTATCCATCTATCTATCCATCTGACTAACTAACTAACTATCTGCCTATCTGTGTATGTAGCTAACTAAACAAATAACTATATAACTATGTCTATCTCTATCTATCTATCGATCTATCTCTCTGTAGCCATGCTTGGCCCCGCGGCGACCATGCTGGCGGTGGCTGAGACTGGGTGCATCCCCGGGACCCTGGCCGTGGTGCTGCTCTGCCTCGGGTTCTTCTTCAACGGCGCCGTCACCGTGAGCCTCTTTCCCAACAAGGCGGACCTGTCGCCTAACTTTGCAGGTGTGTGTGTGTGTGTGTGTGTGTGTGTGTGTGTAATCGTAAGGTTGTGGTTATGAAAAGTTCGTGCTCTTGTCCAAAACTATGTATTTCTTGAAAGCACAACTGGAACGATATGTACAAGCCGCGAACATGAGAGGCGTGCCAGCCTGTATCTGGCTGCGGCTGCCGTGAGAAATGCACGTTACAAAATCGTATTGTCACGTGATTCGTGAGTGATTGGAAGATACCGTGCATAACATGTATGTGTGTATGTGTTTGTGTGTGTGTCTGTGTGTGTGTGTGTGTGTGTAGCTTTTTTTTTTTTTTCCTCTGACGTGTTTTGCTTTGGTATGTAAGAGTATTTATCCATGAGAGAGAGAGAGAGAGAGAGAGAGAAACTTCCTCGCCGTGTGTTAATAAGCATTACATTTATTTACTCTCTCTCTCTCTCTCTCTCTCTCTCTCTCTCTCTCTCTCCCGTATTTCACCGCCATTGCTTCTATTACATCAGTTATCTTTTATTCTCTGGAATAATAATAAAAAAGGAAACAAAGAAGAGGGAGAAAGAGATTATGTAAGAAAATAACCCAAACTAATTATTATCTTCAGGTCATTCAGATTAACACTCGTAAATAACAAACCTTAATCTGCACCATTTTAAGACAACTGATTACATATATTTTATTATTTATATTTTTGTATAATTTATAGAATTCTCTCTTTTCTCTCTTACCAAACGACGTGATTCATATTATTGACTTACTGATGTGTTCCTTTTCTATTCCACGTGTGTGTGTGTGTGTGTGTGTGTGTGTGTGTGTGTGTGTGTGTGTGTACAGGCACGGTGAGTGGGCTGGGCAACACCTGCGCCAACCTTATCTCCTTCATCGCTCCTCTAGTGGTGGCCAGCATCATCCAGAACCAGGTGAGATAGATAGAAAGATCGAAAGATATATATATATATATATATATATATATATATATATATATATATATATATAGAGAGAGAGAGAGAGAGAGAGAGAGAGAGAGAGAGAGAGAGAGAGAGAGAGAGAGAGAGAGAGAGAGAGAGAGAGAGAGAGAGAGAGAGAGAGAGAGAGAGAGAGAGAGAGAGAGAGAGAGAGAGAGAGTATAAGTAAAAAACAAATAAAAGATAACCATATGGGTGATAAATTACCGGATTAAGCTGAAATAAAGCCATGGTCAGTGTGTGTGTGTGTGTGTGTGTGTGTGTGTGTGTGTGTGTCCCATCTAACCCCTCCACGTCCACGCCCCGCAGCAAACAGTTGAGCAGTGGCGGAAGGTGTTCTTGGTGTGCGTCCCCGTGTACGCGCTGTGCGAGGTCTTCTATCTCTTCTTCGCCTCGAGCTCCATCCAGCCTTGGGATCTGCACCGCGGCGGCCGGGAGGAAGGGGCGAAGGAGGCGGAAAAGGAGGAGGAAGAGGGTGATGCGTTAATTCTTGAAGGGAGACAAGGAAGTTTATAGTGTTATGACCTAGGCTGGGATTACGTTAGGTAGGATTTGCTACAAGTAACGTAGCCAGTTAATAACCCAGTATGTGATAGACAAGAATATGCTACCTTGGGCAAGCCATAGGCCGACTTTCACTCACTTTGTGCTTGGAGGAGGGTTAATCAAAGTCACAGTTACAAAAATAACATTAGTATTTAGAATTAGAGAGATACAGTTTCCACTTTACATAAATAACACCTTATCTCCTCAAGTTACATTAACATTCACTCTCCATTTCTCTTTCTATCTTCTATCGATATTTTCACTCTGACTGCTCTTCTGAACTTGCTAACTGCATGCCTCCCCCCTCCCGGGTCCTCACCACACACGACTTTCTACTCAAGCTCATCCCTTTACTGTCCAAATCCATTACGCAAGAGTTAACCAGCATCTTCACTCTTTCATCCCTCACGCTGGCAAACTCTGGAACAATCTTCCTTCATCTGTATTTCCTCCTGCCTACGACTTGAACTCTTTCAAGAGGAGGGTATCAGGACACCTCTCCTCCCGAAACTGACCTCTCTTTCGGTCACTCCTCTGTACTCTTTTTAGGAGCAGTGAGTAGCGTTTTTTTTTATTATTGTTTTCTTTTTTTATGCCCTTGAACTGTCTTCTTTGCTGTAAAAAAAAAAAAAAAAGTGAAGAATGGGGAGGAGGATACAAACAAGGGAAATGCGTAAAAGGGTAAGAAAATATTAATATTAGAGATGGAGATAAGACAGGAAGAAGGGAAAGCACAAAGTAAAGGTGAAAATGGGCATAGCAATTATTGAAAGGTAAACTCTTGAATCATAACCCGACAATATTGCTGTGAAAGTCCTCCACTGCAATCGGAGATGAAAACCGAAACTTTAAGGTATTGAAGCTCACTGAGGATGCTTGTTAAATATTTTTTTTTTTTTACAACAAAGGAGGCAGCTCAAGGGCACACAAAAAAAGAAAACAATAATAAAAAAAAGCCCGCTACTCGCTGCTCCTAGAAAAGAAACAAAAGAGGTGGCCGAAAGCAAGATCAAATACGGGAGGAGAGGTGTCCTGATACCCTCCTCTTGAAAGAGTTCAAGTCGTAGGCAGGAGGAAATACAGATGAAGGAAGATTGTTCCAGAGTTTACCAGCGTGAGGGATGAAAGAGTGAAGATGCTGGTTAACTCTTGCATAAGGGGTTTGGACAGTATAGGGATGAGCATGAGTAGAAAGTCGAGTGCAGCGGGGCCGCGGGAGGGGGGGAGGCATGCAGTTAGCAAGTTCAGAAGAGCAGTCAGCGTGGAAATATCGATAGAAGATAGAAAGAGAGGCAACATTGCGGCGAAATTTAAGAGGTAGAAGACTATCAGTATGAGGAGGAGAGCTGATGAGACGAAGAGCCTTAGCCTCCACTCTGTCCAGAAGAGCTGTGTGAGTGGAGCCCCCCCACACATGAGATGCATACTCCATACGAGGGCGGACAAGGCCCCTGTATATGGACAGCAACTGTGCAGGGGAGAAGAACTGGCGGAGACGGTACAGAACGCCCAGCCTCGAGGAAGCTGATTTAGTAAGAGATGAGATATGACGTTTCCAGTTGAGATTTTGAGTTAAGGATAGACCGAGGATGTTTAGTGTTGAGGAAGGTGATAGCTGGGTGTTGTCAAAGAATAGGGGATAGTTGTTTGGAAGATTGTGTCGAGTGGATAGGTGGAGAAACTGTGTTTTTGAGGCGTTGAAGGACACCAGGTTCTTCTTGCCCCAATCGGAAATAATAGTAAGGTCTGAGGCTAAGCGTTCTGCAGCCTCCAGCCTTGAGTCGTTAAGTTCCTGTAGGGTGGGTCTTCTATTAAAAAAAGTTGAGTAATGCAGAGTGGAATCATCGGCGTAGGAATGGATAGGACAGTTCGTTTTGGAAAGAAGATCATCAATGAACAACAGAAAAAGAGTGGGAGATAGGACAGAACCCTGTGGGACACCACTGTTAATAGATTTAGGGGAAGAACACTGACAATCACTGACAATCTGACCGTCTACCACGGCAGAAATAGAACGGCCAGAAAGGAAACTGGAGATAAAGGTACAGAGAGAAGGATAGAAACCGTAGGAGGGTACTTTGGAAAGCAAAGATTTGTGCCAGACCCTATCAAAAGCTTTCGATATGTCCAGCGCAATAGCAAAAGTTTCACCGAAATGGCTAAGAGAGGATGACCAAGAGTCAGTTAAGAAGGCTAGGAGATCACCAGTAGAACGCCCCTTGCGGAACCCATACTGGCGATCAGATAGAAGGTCAGAAGTGGAAAGGTGCTTTTGAATCTTCCGGTTAAGGATTGATTCAAAAGCTTTAGATAGACAAGAAAGTAAAGCTATAGGACGGTAGTTTGAGGGATTGGAGCGGTCACCCTTCTTAGGCACAGGCTGTATGAAGGCATACTTCCAGCAAGAAGGAAAGGTAGATGTTGACAGGCAGAGGCGAAAGAGTTTGACCAGGCAGGGTGACAGCACGGAGGCACAGTTTTTAAGGACAATAGGAGGCACTCCATTTGCTTTAAGTCTACACGTGGTTGTGTTTGGAAACTATTCTTATTATAGATATTCAAGTAGATATGTTTTGTATTTATGATTGTGTTCCAAATTCATAGTAGTTGGTATTATGACATATTACTTGTAGTTAAAGTAATCGATGTTACTATAGTTGTAAGTGTTAAGTATGATGGCTCGGTTTATTCTTAGGTAATTAAGCAATAATGTATACCTGTTTTTTTTAATGTTATTACTCTCGTTTTGGAATTATTGTTTCACTCTCTAAACCAGCGTATATTTAAGCTCAGGCTATAAGCTCAGGATTTAGGCATTCCAACACCTTCTGTAGTTAGATTTGGGTTCAGAACATTTTTTTTTTTTCGTTTTTTTTTTTTACGTCGTTGCCTGTTGCGCCGGTGGGTATCTTCCTGGTGGGACCTGATGGTCGGCCCAAGGCTTCTTCCAGGTGGGGCCTGATGGTCGGCCCAGCCCGTTCTGGCGCAGGCGAGTGTTTATAGTGGCGCCATCTTGCATTGGCTCATGCTGTCCCCCGGAACTCGTTCTTGATTCGCTTGGACGGCTTCCTCTGGAATCCGGGTTGATGGGTGGTCTTCAGGACAGCATGTGGGTAGTTTTAAGCCACTCGGCGATGACTGAAAAATCCGAGTGGTAGCGTGGGGATTCGAACCCGCGTCGTCCATCACGCGGTGAATGTGGGCCCAGTACGCTACCAGTTCGGCCACCGCCTACCCAACAAGACACCCTACCCTACAAGACTAAGGACAACTGAATATATTGTTTGATGATTTACTACATTTATTTTCTAAGTATAGTTCTAAAAAAAAAAAAAAAATGCCATAAGTAAGCAAAAACATTAAATTTTGCATTACTCAACTTCTTTCAACAGAAGACCCTCCCACCATGAATTACAAGACTCCAGGCTGGAGGTTGCAGAACGCTTAACCTCAGACTTTGCTATCATTTCTGACTGGGGTAAGAGGAACCTTGTGTCTTTTAATGCCTCAAAAACTCAATTTCTTCACCTATCAACTCGACACTATCTTCCAGACACCTATATCCTATTCTTCGACAACACTCAGCTGTCACCTTCTTCTACATTAAACATCCTCGGTCTATCCTTAACTCAAAATCTTAACTGGAAACTTCATATGTCTCTTAACTGAGCAGCTTCCTCGAGGTTGGGCGTTCTGTATCGTCTCCGCCAGTTCTTCTCCCCCGCACAGATATTGTCCATATTCAGGGGAACATCCCTAGGAACACACACAACTGGGAAGGAACACACACAGCTCTATTTGGACAGTCTAAGGCTCTTCTCCTCTTACTGACAGTCTCTTACCTCTTAAACTCCGCCGCAGAGTTGCATCTCTTGAAATGCCACGAGATTTGATTTTTTCTTTTCTACTATTCTCTCGGCCCCACACGTCCTCTGCGTGTATCGAAACACACGATAAATTAATCAAGACAAGGAGAGGGTATTCGCCGGTGCCGGGGATCGAACCCGCGACCAGCGAGACGGGAGAGCCACTCCTTAACCTGTCGGCTAAAGAGGTACCCCCCTCGCAAAGGGAGTTATGGGAGGCTCGCCCAGAAAACTTAGTCACCGCATTACACTCTGTCCATTACCGATATTTTCATGCTGACTGCTCTTCTGAACTTGCTAACTGCATGCCTCCCCCCCTCACGTGGCCCCGCTGCACTCGACTTTCTACTCTTGCTCACCCCTATACTGTCTAAATCACTTATGCAAGAGTTAACCAGCACCTTCATTCTTTTATCCCTTCCGCTGGTAAACTCTGGAACAGCCTTTGTTTGTATTTCCTCCTGCCTATGACTTGACTTCTTTCAAGAGAGGAGTGTCAAGACACCTCTTCTTCAGAAATTGACCTCTTTTGGCATCTCATTTTATTTCAGTTATTGGAGCAGCGCCTAGCTGGCTTTTTTGTTGACTTTTCGTTTTGTGTCCTCGAGCTGTCTTCCTTGTCGTTAAAAAAAAAATCAGGAAAATAATATAATAAATCGGGTATTTATTGAGGGAAGTCGCGATTGCAGTATCGGTTTTTCTTTACCCTAATTTTCCTAAGGTTTTATTTTACACTTGGCTGCAATCCATTCCCATGCAGCTCGCCTCAAGGTTAACTGCAACGCCCTATGTTAATAAGACGCCCCAAGCCGTCTCTTCTCCAGCAAGAGGCACAAGTCCCCCCATCAGCCCTCCGTTTTCCTTCACGGCTCCAAAAAGCAAAGGCCAAGGACGCTCAACTTCGTCTCCTCGCCTCAAAAAGGGAATCACAAAATAACGCAACGAGGCAAATGACATATTACCTTCCGGCCCTCCTCCTCTCCTTCCCTGCTGCCCTTCCCTCTCTCCCTCGGGCTCTCATCTCCTTTCCTCTCCTCCTCCGTCCCCTTCATTTATTTTCCTCTACCCCTTTCCTCCTCCCAGACTTCCTTCGTCTCCTTTCCTCCTTTCTTTCCCTCTCCTTTCTTTCCTCCTGTCTTCTTCCATTCCTTTCCTCCTGCCAGACCTTCCCTCCTCTCTCCTCCTTTACTTCCCTTTCTCTTTGCTCCTTTTCTTCCCTCCTGTCTCTCCTTTTACCCTCCAGCGTTCCTCACTTTACTCTCTCCTTCCTCTTGTTCCTCCTTCTTTCCGTCTCCTTCTCTCCCTCCATCTTTTCTGAGCTTCCTTTCCTTCCTCCTTCCTCTTGTTCCTACTCCTTCCCTCTCCTTCTCTCCCTCCACTCTTTCTCCCTCCTTCCTCTTCCTACTGCCTTCCCTCTAATTCCCTCCCTCCTCACCCTTCTTTCTTCCTTCCCTCTCCCTCTTCCCTCTTCTCCCCCGAGTTTTAAAGATTGAATTGAATCCCTCTTGCCGTGGCCGATCCATTTGTCGCTCACTGTGACGACTCGACCCCGAAATTGAAGCCCTTTGGCGGAAAGAAAGGAGGAGGGAGGAGGAGGAGGAGGAAGAAGAAGGTGGTGGTGGTGGAGGAGAGCAAAAGAAGATGGAGGAAGGAGTGGAAGGACAAGGCTGATACGGTAAGATTTTATGAGGTAAGAAAAGAGTATCCCAGTAACCATGAGAGAGAGAGAGAGAGAGAGAGAGAGAGAGAGAGAGAGAATCACCCCTGTCTTGCCTTTACTTCCCCCGTATACCTTTCATAACATACCTGCCTAAATTTTGAAATACTACCACCAAGGCCTAAGTAAAAACCTCGACGTATCCTTTATCTTAAGATGTATAGCAAATTCGGTCAAGCCATTAAGAAATTACACGTAACTACCTCTTTATACCACTTGTTATAATCATGTGGTGAGCAAACGAGCGATTGACTAGGCTAGCGATGAGAAGATAGGGGAGGTGAGGGGGAGAGAAGGGGGGAGGCACCACTGTGGAGAGAGGGTTACCCATTTTTTTATTAGAATAGTTATGTTACACTTTTTTTTTTTTCACTTCCTGGGCTGTGGTTGTTACTTGTTACGTGTATTACAATAGGTACTGTTCTTCTGTACGTAATCTAGATCATACATGTACCAATATGCAGGAGGTACGTGAGTAGGATGATTTCAGAGTGTGGTTGGCTGCCGTGGACACTTGCCTAGTTTCACCATCACACGCCGACACTGAAGTGGCTTATATCTAGTCTAATTAAGCTTTCTCAGCCTCACACGCCGAGATACAGACAGCAGACATCCTATATTATTAAGGTTTTGACCATTCATTCATTAATGTACTCAGATTACACAGTTTCAGCCATTAGTTTGCCACATAAAAAAAGGGAAGGGCTCTCAGCCAATCAGAGGCAGCCTAGAAGGAGGACCAATGGGAAGCCTCGTATCAGAAAGAAAACGGGGGATGGGAACGGTCAAAGGGTCAGATACTCTCAAACGTTGGTAGGAGAGTGGATGTTCGATTTTTCTGTGGTTGTGACTTATTTTGTGTGCTTATGACGAGGCGGCTTGTGGAGGACTGGCGGCAGGACGAGGAGGAGAAGTGAAGGAGATAAAGGTAAATAAGCAGGCCCAAAATTAGTATGAATCAATTTGTTCCTGTACTGTATTTCCACGTCTCTGCCCTCTCTCTCTCTCTCTCTCTCTCTCTCTCGACAAATTTATCTCCCCACAGCATAAAGAGCCGTGAATATAAAAATAAGTAGCAAAGCTCATCCATTCTTTCGAAGACCGCCAGATCAGTATTTGATTAAAAGCCGTTGGGTCCCCGTCCTTTGAAGTTTTGCTTTTATTCTTTTAATGACCTATATCCAGTTTATTCGGTCTTTATTTAGTGATTTTAGGACTTATGCAATGAATTAATTTAGATGAGGTATATTTTATTGTCCTTTTCCCTTCCCGTTCCTCTAATACCCGATGTTCCAATAATACATGATGTTGCACCTTCTGAAATGGGCCGAGCTGTAGCCTAACATTTTAATGTACTAGTTATTGATTAAGGGCTTGCAACCTAATCTCTGTGAACTCAGCCTTTTTTTTCTCTTATTTTGTGTGATCCTTGACGGCTTGAGAAGGGGACCTTACTTTTAGGTTCGTTCGTTCGTTCGTTCCAAGCTTCGAACCAGTGAGTAAGTGGTTGACCTGCTCGGCTGGAGACAAGTAGGCGGTGGGTGAGTGGTTAGCATTCACCGCGTGCTGGACGACGCAGGTTCGAATCCCCACGCTACCACCTGGGATTTTCAGATTGTCCATCTTGTTGTTGGTGCTGTTGTTCTTTTCAAGTTGTTTTCCTGGCTTACCCATGCATTGTAGACATGACATTGTATAACAACATTTGTTAGCCATGATGAACCCTACAACATGGCATTATAAACAGTCAGCTGTATTTATTTATTTTTATTTTTTTATTTTTTTACGTCTTGGCCTGTGGCGCCGGTAGGCCTTCATAGTAGGGCTTGATGGTCGGCCCCAGCCCGTTGTGGCGCAGGGAAGTGTTTATAGTGGCGCCATCTTTACTTTACAGCATTTTGCATTTTAGACCCCTAGTTGCATAATATAAATTGTTGGGGGGGTGTTGGAGGGTCATGCGACGCCGATCTAGCACAGTTTTTGTGCTATTAACACTTGTTCAGTCACCGCCGAGTGGCCTAAGACAACCCACATTCTGTCCTGAAGATCAACCATCAACCCGGACTCTAGAAGAAATCGTCCAAGTGAATCAAGAATTAGTTCCGGGGAGCAACATGAGCCAAAAATAAATGGCGCCACTATAAAAAAAATTGCCGGCGCCATGACGGGCTTGGGTCGACCACCAGACCCGTGAAGAAAGCCTACCGGCGCTATAGGCGAACACTTAAAAAACAAATAAAAAAAAAACAAATGAATTGCTGATTTACCCATAACTACCGTCAACCATTACCAAAGGACTTGTTTGAATATGTAACTAGGAATTATGTTGCCTAAAGTAGGAAAGTAATTCGCGTTTTTTTTTTTTTTGTTCAACCTGTAGCATCTGTAGGTAATGACACACCCTTATATAAGTTTTAGCATATCAGCAGATGCAGCATTCCCTGGCATTGCAGTTCCGTGTGGTCTAGACCAGTGTTTCTTAAAGTGTGGTCCGCGGACCCCCAGGGGTCCGTGGAATGTTCCAAGGGGTCCGCAGGATAATTTTTAATATCGATTTCAGTCAAATTAAGCAAAATATAAACATTTATTTTGAAGATAAGCCATTAATAAATAATTCAGTTGTAATTTCAGTATATTATGACGAGGAAGCGTTGCTGTTTAAGTTCATGAAAAATTGTATGCAAAATTATCAATGTTGTGGAAATTATGTTAAGCAAAATATAAACATTTATTTTGAAGATAAGCCAGTAATAAATAATTCAGTTGTAATTTCAGTATATTATGACCTGCAAACACTTTCAAACTCAAGAGGAAAATTATAATAATAAAGGGTCCGCTACATGAGTAATTTTAATAAAAGGGGTCCGCTGCACAAAAAAGTTTAAGAAACACTGGTCTAGACGATAAGTTAACCAGTGCAGCTGCGGCGCCATAAATTTAGTCTAATTAATCAAGTGTGGTCTCTGGGAGTAATATTAAATGCACTCATTTGTGTAACCACCGACTTGCCGTTGAGTGGTTACAACATCAACACAGTTATTAAGGTACTGCAAGGTATTTAGCATCATTAGTTGGTTTTCGTCTATAACTCTACATGCTAACTTGCTTCCCAAAAGTCGAACTGCTCTGTTAGTAGTAGTAGTAGTAGTTGTCGTAACAGTAGTAGTAGTAGTTGTCGTCGTAACAGTAGTAGTAGTAGTTGTCGTCGTAACAGTAGTAGTAGTAGTAGCGTGTTTATGGTTAGCGGCGGTTTGATGAGCAGACAACCCGTGGCGGCGCGTGGTTGGCGGGGGCGGGGCGGCGCACGTGCATCCGCCTGACCCATCCGTAGGCAGCAACGAGTTGCGGTGCTTGACAGTGAAAGAAAACGAGTGCTTGGAGCGTTTGAAGGCCAACTAGCATAGATCTTGTTAGCTATGGCATGATGTTTCTGGTGACTAAAGTGTGTATACTACTGCTTACCTTACCTTACCCAACCTAACTTTACCTGGCTTATCCTAGGCTAGCCTAGCTGGAAAGGTTACCAATTCAAGCCCACATAGCAATGATCCTTGTGTCTGCCCATGCATGAAAACTGAAGTCTGCCGGGCGTGCAGTGGTGGACAAGGTCATGAGGTCATCAAAAGTTGGCCCCCCATAGCATTTATTTTATTGACGTTGGTCCTGATCTGAACATCACGATAGAGACGTCAGGATGGTCGCAAATGACTCCAATGGAAAAGACAAACAACTTATATTCCCACAAAATTTGGCTAATGTTAACTGTTTGGTCTGTAAAAATGGTCATAGTTATCTAATTGCCATAAAAAGATGCCATTTGCACCATATTTCTGAACTACGACCATTTTTACAGACCAAACGGTTAACATTAGCCTAAAGTTGTCGGAATATAAGTTGTTTGTCTTGTTCATTGGAGTCATTTGCGACCATCCTGACGTCTCTATCGTGATGTTCAGATCAAGACCAACGTCAGGGTCTTAATAAATTCTATGGGGCTACAACTTTGACATGACCTCATGACCTTGTCCACCACTGCACGCCCGGCAGACTTCAGTTTTTATGCATGGGCAGACACAAGGCCCATTGCTATGTGGGCTTGAATTGGTAACCTTTCCAGCTAGGCTGACCCCCCCCCCCCCATGGCTCCCGGTCTATAACCTAACCTAACCTAACCTCCCTCACCACTACTACTACTACTACTACTACTACTACTACTACTACTACTACTACTACTACTATTGCTACTACTACAGCTGTCTTGTTAAGGAGCTGCCTCGTATAACCCAACCGGCCTCTTGCAGACTCCTTACGTTCTTATGTTCTTATATACTACTACTACTACTACTACTACTACTACTACTACTACTACTATCTACCATCTACCAGCTACCTAACCAAACCTTACCTAGCCTAAGCTAACCTAACCTAACCACCATCCCCAATACCATCCCTACTACTACTACTACTACTACTACTACTACTACTACTACTACTACTACTACTACTACTACTACTACTACTACTACTACTACTTCTACTATCACTACCTATATTGCACTTTTCCCTACGGGCTCAGGTAATTGCATTTATATTTAGTCGGACGTGACACAGCGTTTTGCAAAGTTGCCTCGTTAGCAGTGTTGGCTGGGAAGGAAGCAAAGTTATTTTTTTCCGGATAGGCTGAGTTTCGTGTCACCTGTTTGGCCGCTCACCTGTGCACACCTTGATGGGAACTATTTACCTGCCGCCCTTGTAGCATATATAGAGAGGGTCAGAAAGGAGAAATAGTTTGGTTAATTTTTCTTATTTGTCTTCCATTTCTTCCTCTTTTAGCCTAAACGTCTTCCTTCTCGTGTATTATTTTCTTCCTTCTCCTCCTCCTCCTCCTCCAGTTCTTCCTTATAATATTGTCTCCACTTGTTCTTCCTTTAAACGTACGCTTCCCCTCCTCTCATACTATTTTCCTCCTCCTCTTCCTCCAGTTCTTCCTTATCTTTGTCTTCCAGTTCCTCCTTCAAACTTTTCTTTCCTTCTTAAGTATAATTTTCCACCTCCTTCTCTTCCACGTCTTTATTACCTTTGTTTTCAGTTCTTCCTCCTCTAATCTTTTTCTTTCCTCTATTATTTTCCTCCTCTTCCTCCTCCAGCTCATTATTCAAACTATTTTTTCTCTCCTTTTTGTTAAGATGTTTCTCTCCTCATTCGTCTTCCTTTCTTTCAGCTCTTCCTGCTTCAATCTCTTCCTTTCCTTTTTAGTTAATGGATATTCCTTCTCTTTCATCTCCTCTTCCTTCTGCTCTTTCTATTTTAAGCTCATATTTCCTCGCTGCTAATAATATTTGGATCATGATTTCGTTCTTCCAGTTCTTTCTTCTTTAAGCTAATGTGCCTCCCTTTTTGTTACCTTGTGTTTTGTGGTGTGGAAAAGGTGAGGTCTTGTCCATGCATTCAGTAAAACTATCTTCTCTCTATTCAGTCAATGCATCTTCAGCAACTATTAATCTATCTTTGATCCCCTATACATTTTTTTTTATCATACTGCCATTTTTTTGCATCGGAAATTTCACTTCTATTAATTTCAACACATCCATCTACCAACGCTACACATTTTGCACTCCTTCGGTCCGGATATTTCTGTTCCCTGCACTCTACTGTCTTTATTGTACGATAGACGCTTCACGCCAGTTCACAAGCCTGACCTTTTCTGCTGATCCACACAAACTGCATTTCGTCCACACAGCAGGGTTGGCACAAAGGTCCTCATGAATATTTCTTTTGGTACTACTATTACTCCTCCTCTTCTTTCTACTACTACAAGTCTACTACTATTACTACTAACACTAATAACGCTCCCACTGTAAAAAAAAAGTACCTCTGTCATTATTCCTGGCGTCTGAAAAGTGTATAAAGAGCAGTCGTGAATATGCGATCGTGTCTACAAAATTGTGAAAGTTATGGTGTAGTTGTGTGCGTGGGAACCGTTGTTAACGCCGGCGATAAGGCGATTAACGGGTGTGTGTGTGGGAGAGAGGGAGAGGGAGAGAGGGAGAGAGAGCGAGAGACAACAGCAGAAGCGATAGAGCAGTGTCAAGGGAGTGAATATTACTTAGTCAAGGAAATGTTTGTGTTGAGTTTTGTTCCTTCTGTCGTTCTCCTCCTCCTCTTCCTCCTTTTACTCCTACTCCTACTTCTCCTACCACCACCACTACTACTACTACATGCTCATTTTCATTTATGTATATATCTTTCAGTAATATTAACACAGAACGAAGCATGTATCAAGACACCTCTCTACTCGAAACTGGTCTCCCTTTTGACCTCTCGTTCGTTTTGCTTTTGTTTTGAGCAGCGTCTAGAGGGCTTATGACGTGTGTGTGTGTGTGTGTGTGTGTGTGTGTGTGTGTGTGTGTGTGTGTGTGTGTTCTTGCCCTTGAGCTGCCTCCTTTACTGAAGTCAAACAAAACAAAACAAAACGAAGAGTAAGGGTAGTATATTTTTCTCACTCTTTGCCACAGTATCGGTGAAGAATATTAAGAAGCGCGCTGATATCCGCCTTTTCGTGTCAGAGTCGGTTTGTTTAATGGAGGTGAGACCGAATGTTTTATCCTCTGCTGTGTTGGTGTTGCGCTCATTGCTTGCTGGCTAATTACCGCGCCACTCAGGTGATCTCATTTACCTGTTCACATTAAAGGTTACGAAGTGCCGCTTTAATTGCTGCCATCCCTTGCCGCTCCTGCCCTTCCTTCCTTTCCCCCGCCCTTACTTGCTTGCTTGGTCTCGCCTCGCGCCTGGCTTTCTGGAGTGTCCCCTTCTCTCCCTTTCTCTTTCTTTCATCCTCGCTCTTCCTTGCTTTCCTTCCTTCCTTCCTTCATTCATTCATTTACTCTTTTTTATTTTTTATTTCTTTGTTTCTTAGTTTCTTTGTTTTGTTTTTCTTTTCTTTCTTTCCTTCTCTTTGTTTTTCTCTTTTTTCATTTATTCTTTTTCTTTTTCCTTTTTCATTCTTTTCTTATTTTCATTCTTTTTTTCTCTCTCTCTCTCTCTCTCTCTCTCTCTCTCTCTCTCTCTCTCTCTCTCTCTCTCTCTCTCTCTCCACACATATTTTAGTCTATCTGTACACTTTTTTTCATATTTATTTACTTATTTTTTTCTATTTGGCTTTCTACTTGTTTTAAAAGTAAGAGAAGGGAAGAAAAAAATATGAGGAAGCAGAAGAGGGAAAGGCATTGCTAAAGGAGGAGGAGGAGGAGGAGGAGGATTTCAGGGATTGTGATGGAAAATCGCATGTTTCTTTTATAATATTCCTGAGAATTTACTTGGGAATGACTTTTGAGTTTTTGGGCTTTTCATTCTCTTAAGTAAAATTTACATAAGCCTTCCTGAGTTTTCGAGGGAGGAGAAGAATATTAAGTAAACCATTTCAAGATATAAATAATGTTGGTTGATTAATAATTATATACTTAGGTACAAACTGGTGAAAATATAGGTAGAGATAAGGAGTCATGGAGAACGTCGATGGCTTTTTCCTTTCATTCGACTTTCTTTTCGTTTTCCTGGTGTTTGTGTTTTCATTTATTCTTTACTGTAAAAAAAAAAAATGTAATGGTCATGAAATCTGCACATAACGTTAATAATAGCTGATGATAATGACAGTAATGATGATGCTAATAGTAATGATAAGTGATGTTAATGGCAATAATAAGTGAAAGTGAAAATTAATATTAATACAAAAAATAATAATGATGGATGATATCAATCATCAAAAAATTTAGCTCAGATGGAATTTTAATGTTCTTGCAGCAACGCGAGAGAACGGGAAGAAAGGAAGAGTTTGGCAAAGGAGAGAGAGAGAGAGAGAGAGAGAGAGAGAGAGAGAGAGTGTGTTATGTGCGCCCATTCATCGGGGGAAACAAACAATTTTCGCCCAATATTTAGTCTCTCTCTCTCTCTCTCTCTCTCTCTCTCTCTCTCTCTCTCTCTCTCTCCCCCCCAAGGGTCAGAGTGGTAAAGGTCACGTTTGTTGACAATGAAAATAATTTTAGCCTAACAATATCACGTTCGCTTCAAAGGCCTTTTTTCGCATTTCCTTTTATTTTCTATTTACTTTATTTCATCGGATGCAAGAAATTGATTTGTATCCGCCGAAAAAATATATTCAGGTTCAGCAAACAGGCCTCAAAAAATAAAATAAAACTGGTTATTATTTGTTATACCTTCAAAAGCTTCCCTTGGCTTAGATCAACAGGAAACAGACGCTCACGAGGACAGATTTCAACAACCAATAGGAAGTGAGGACGATAAGTTTAGGCGACCAATCAGTTCTCAGCGATGACGTCACCAAGAAAATGGGTGTAGAAGACCTAATGGCAGATATTATAGTTCCTAGTCGAATATTGTAGCTCTCAATATGCGTGGAATTACTAAGAAAACAGTGGTATGGTATCAGTGCTAAGAAGAATCGCTGGTACATTGTTCTTTTCTGGTATATGAAGACCTAATGGCAGATATTATAGTTCCTAATCGAATATTGTAGCTCTCAATATGCGTGGAATTACTAAGAAAACAGTGGTATGGTATCAGTGCTAAGGGGAATCGCTGGTACATTGTTTTTTTTCTGGTATATGTCTCGAATTTTGATCTGGCTTTACTTAAGAACCTCGGTATGGTAACAATGCTCAAGGGGATCGTTCAGTCATAGATAACCCAAGGGAGTGATGCTGCCTCTACCCTTTGCCTGATGAAGTAACGCAGGAGTTTGTGGAAGTGATGTGACGAGGAGGAGGTGTGTGAGGTATTGTTTGAGAGAGAGAGAGAGAGAGAGAGAGAGAGAGAGAGAGAGAGAGAGAGAGAGAGAGAGAGAGGCTCTGGCTGTCAGATGATTGAAGTGTTTGGAGTGGGTATTGTTTGTTTCCTCCGATGAATGGGCGCACATAACACTCATTCTCTCTCTCTCTCTCTCGACGTCCATAACTAATAAATTGTATGTACCACCTTTACTACTACTACTACTACTACTTCTACTTCTACTACTACTACTACTACTACTACTACTACTACTACTACTACTACTACTACTATAATAATAATAATAATAATTTCTTCCTGTGCTGTTGTTACCTCTCTTCCTTATAATCCACTTCCTCCTTCCTTTCTCCTCCTCCTCCTCCTCCTCCTCCTTTGCAGCACGCCTCTGCAGGTTGTGTGCGCCGCCTGCTGGCTAATGACGTTACTAAGGGGATTGGGGAGATGCGTCCTTATTAGGCGCTTTAATCTTAACCTCGGAGTACATAATGATTAACCCGGGAACCTGCTTCTCGGCTATGTATTTCGTCCCCTCTTACTGCTCTCGTTTTTTCCCCTTTTTTCTTTGGGTTTTTTACTTCTTTTCATCTGTGGTGTAAAGTGTTCGTGTTTCTTTTATGTGTTTTTCCTGTTTCTTGTTGTTGTCCGCTGTTTCTTTTGTTTATGATATCTTTTATTGGGTATTACTGTGGCTCTGTTTCTTTTGGTGTTATTTTTATACGTATTACTCCACTTCCTGCTTCTGCTTCTTGTTGTTCTTCTCCACATGCTCCTCCTAGTCGTCGTCTTCCTCCTCCTCCTCCTCCTCCTCTTTTCCTCCTCAGTATAAACATCGTCAGGAATTATTACTCGAGCACAATCATCCGCCACTGGAATAAACTTCTTGCAAAATTAGTTAATGCGAACACAACATCCTTTTTAAGAATAGCATTGGTAGTCACTTTGTTGCATCAGGAGTGAATAATCTCTATGAATATCCCCGCGTGTACCCATAAGAAGTGCTTTAATATGTTCTGCAGGTCATTGAAGTGCGGGAAGAATTGTTTAAATGGCAAAGCAGGCAGCCTCGTAATAAATATAAGAAGAACATAGGGAAACTGCAAGAGGCCGAGTGACCTACACAGGGCAGCTCCAGAATCCCTCCCACTCCTCACGATGGGTGAGGTGTAGTTTGAGGGGTTACAGGTAGAGGCTTGATCCTCGTTTACCTTCGGTACGGGCGTACGCTCCAGTACCCTGTCTCCTTACTGCACCCACACCTCACTGCCACCTGTCGTCCTCGTCCATGTAGCTATCCAGTCTACTCTTAAAACCAGCTATCGTCCCTGCACTAACTATGTGATTGCTGAGTCTATTCCATTCCCCCACCACCCTATTACTAAACCAATGCTTGCCTATATCCCTCCTAAATCTATACTTTTCTAATTTAAATCCATTACTGCGTGTTCTATCCTGCTGGCTAATTCTCAATACTTTACTTATATCGCCTTTCTTGTAACCCTTGACCCATTTGAATACTTCTATCAGATCTCCCCGCACTCTTCGTTTTTCTAGTGAATGTAAGTTTAGATGTTTCAGCCTATCTTGATATGGGAGGTTCCTGTCGCTAATCCACGCCTTAATCCAATCAATACCTTCCCTCTTATCCCATGAGCCCTGACTTAAGTTGCCTGCTCTTCCATGCTTCTCTGCTTCTCCACTTCACCAACCTCATTTTTTTCCACCTCCTTTACATCATCGTTCTCCTCCTCCCCTCCCTTTCTTTTCTCCTTCCCACCTCATCAGTCTCTTCTTTACACACACACACACACACACACACACACACACACAGAGCACGGTAATTGCAGCTCGCGAAAACAGTAATACCGAGCGAGGAGGAGCCAGGAAGGAGCGTGCGAGAGGCAGGTCGTGAAGGGAGGAAGGATGGAGAGAGAGAGAGAATGAGTGTTGTTCTGGCGCTTCCTTGTGTTGCGTTGTGTTGCCCTTGTGTTACTGGGCCGCGGGATCCTAGAGGGCCATAAAAGAAGCATTAGGAGTGTGTGTTAGTGTGTTGGTGTACATTACGGTGAGTTAAAGTGTGCTAGCGGGGAGACTGAGAGGGAGAGGATGCTGCAGGGCGCCAGAAGTCCGGAGGAGGAGGAGGAGGAGGAGTGAAGGAGTGGGTTGGTGGGTGAAGGAAAGGAGGAGTCTGAAAAAGGGAAGATAATAAGGAAGAAGGTTATGAATGAGTAGAAGAGTTAAGAAAGAAAAACTGTGTGTGTGTGTGTGTGTGTGTGTGTGTGTGTGTGTGTGTGTGTGTGTGTGTGTGTGTGTGTGTGAAGAAAGGTATTTTGGGAGGCTTTTTTATTTGTATTTTGGGTAGTTTTCCATTTTTTTTGTCTAGTTTTCGTCGGTCTAAAGTGAAATGTATCAAAACGCTTTCTATATTTGTTTGCTAAGTCCGTTTTTATATTCCTGTTCCCCCCTCAAAAAAGAAAGAAATATATGTATACACACAAATATGAATGGAAAATATACACACAAATATGGAAGGAATACGTGTTTGGTATTTATCACGAGGTCGTTTTGTATTGTTTTGTTGTTCTGGTGTTTGAATGTTTATTTATTTATAGCTAATGTCTCTTGTTTGATATCGCCCAACACTCCACTTTGAAATAGTTTGTGTGTATCCTTCTAAATGAGAGAGAGAGAGAGAGAGAGAGAGAGAGAGAGAGAGAGAGAGAGAGAGAGAGAGAGAGAGAGAGAGAGATGGTGCAAAGTTACCATACCGTCAATTGCCGTATAACCACGTAAAGGTAAACGAGAGAAAATGGTTCCAGGTGGGACTATAGAGAAAGGGGCAGGAGTAACTAGGTTTGCCTGCGCTCTCTCTCTCTCTCTCTCTCTCTCTCTCTCTCTCTCTCTCTCTCTCTCTCTCTCTTTTCCCTTCCTTTCTTTAATTTCCTTTCCTTTTCTTTTCATTACTCTCCCTTCCTCTTTTCTTCTCCTCTGCAACATCATTCACCTCCTCCTCCTCCTCCTCCTCCTCCTCCTTTTACTACTACTATATTACACCACTTGTGAATGCAACCACCATCCCCCCCTCCCCAACACCACCACCATCGCCACCACCACCACCACCTTCATCATCATCTTCATCACCAGAGTCTCCCAAGTTTACAAGAGGAACCTCAAGCGTGGAATGCGGATATTAACACAAGCAATACGCCAGCGATCTGCAGGAGCCGGATTTCTTTCCCCGAACTTATGATATTTACATACGAGACGAGGTCGAGGCAGCAGACGGAAGGAAAGAGGGAAGGAAGTTGAGGAAGGGAATGGAGAGGAAGATGAAGGACAAAGGCATAAGGAAGATAGGATGAGAAAGGAGCATGCAAAGAGAAGAGAATTAAGGAAGGGAAGAGCGAGAAAGAGGAAGGATGAAGGTATTGGTACGATAAGAGGAGAGAGGAAAAGGCAAAGGCGAGGAGAGAGGAAGAGTGAAAGTATAAGTGAGAATAGGATTAGAGAGAAGGAAGCAGAGGCGAGAAGAAGGAATATAAGTAAAAAGTGAATGAAGCTGAGGAAAGGAAGGAAGAAGGGCAAAGGTATAGATAAAATAGAAGAGAGGAGGAGACAAAAGAGAGGTGAAATAAGATCGAAAAATAAAGCTATATATAGAGACCCTGGAAAAGAGTCCGAATCTGTCTCCCTGCCCGTTCCCTTGCGTCTGTAGATCTGATGGAGGGTTGAATCCCTTGTGGTGAGGAGTGTCAGGGAGGAAGAAGAGAGGGAAGAAGGGATAGGAGTGTCGCTTCATTCCCACGACATTGATACTTGCTTTTACAATTTCTTTTTGCAGTAAAGAACCGGCTCAGGGGCAAAAAAAAGAAAAAAAAAGAAGAAAAAAAAAGAAGCCCGCTATAACAATCACTAACCCAATAAAAAAAAGAGTTAGAAGAGTGGTCAAAAGAGAGGTCAATTTCAGGTGGTGGTATAACTCTCTTCCCTCCTCTATCATGGCTTTCGTCTTTCAGTTTTGGTACGAATATCAATGCTGTTTTTAATTTTCCAGGATGCAACAGGGAAGTGGATATGCGGGTTTATGGTGTGTCCTTGTCCATTTATTACTTTTGGTTCAGTATTTGTGTATCGCGTCTCATTTCCCGTGTTTGTTTTACTCAGGTGTGTGATCATAAGCGAAGAAGGGGAGAGGACGAATGTAAATAAGTATAAATGAAATAATGGCCGGTCTCCTCTTCCCGGTGTTTATTCAGCGATTAGCTTTTGTTTTGTTTTGCTGGCGATTTGTTATCAGTGACTGGTGTGTCGTGCCTGGCGCTCGACGGCTCCACGAAACGGGATCACAGGAAGAATACAATTAGCTTATGCAAACGAGATGAAATAATCCAAATGCGAAGATATAATATTAGAGACAACATATGATGAAAATTAAGGAAATTAACATAAATAAAAGTGGTGAGTAAAAGAGACGAATTTATTTATATGAAAAGCAAACCATGGGGACTAAAAGGAACGTGTCAGTAAACGAAATAGAGAGAGAAAAAAGTTGAAAAAGAGAATGGCATCACGCTTCACAGGCAGTTAACTTAAACGACAGAAATAAAATAAAAATAGCTGATAGATTTTTATTAGACGATATTTAACTCGGAAAACAAACAAAAAAATAAATAAAAAGTAAGCCAAGAGAATGCGTTAAATTTTTTTAGCATCAAAACAAGAATTCGTGGACATTACAAACAAGTGGATAAAACAAAGAATATAAGTTTTATCAATACGAAAATCAAAACAGGATAATACGAAACACAGTCAGAGTGTCCGTCAGAGAGAGAGTAGAATACAACTTTTCTCTTAATTGTTCAAAGCTTTTCTCGAGGGGTCACCCACAAAAACTAACCAGCCGCGACCTTCGTACACTGAGAGAAGCAAAAAATGTACACAAGTTTCCTTTTCAAGTTCCCCTTTCGTAAACTCGTTTTCTTTCATTACGAAGTTAGGAAAGTTTACAGGGTGGAGAGAGAGAGAGAGAGAGAGAGAGAGAGAGAGAGAGAGAGAGAGAGAGAGAGAGAGAGAGGCCTATATTTATTTACAGTGATCTTATTGGTTTTCTTGTTCCCTCCCCTTTCTCTCTCTCTCTCTCTCTCTCTCTCTCTCTCTCTTTCTCTTTCTCTTTCTCTTTCTCTTTCTCTTTCTCTTTTTCTTTTTCTTTCTCTCTTTTTCTCTCTCTATGAACTAACTATTTTTTCCGAGTTAAAGTGAAATAGTGTTATGGGACCTTCTTTTTGTTAGTTGAGGAAGGAGAAAAGTATGGAGGAAAGGGAGAGAAGGAGGGAGAAGAGGAGAGAGGGAAGGGGGTAAATTTAGAAGGAAAGGGAGAGTAGGAAAGCATGGGAAGATAAGTGATTAGAGAATGGGGAGATAAAGTATTGGGCGGAAGGATTGAGAGTAAAGGGAAGGGGAAAGAAGCAGAGTGGGAATGGGTGAATTAATGAAGAAGAGTATGAGGAGGAAAGCATGGGAAGACAGGTGATGAGAGGATGGGAAGATAAAGTAATGGACGGAAGGGTGGGAAGATAAAGGGGAAAGGGGAAGAGGAACGTAAAGGAAGGGAAAGGAAGAAGATAGGGAAGGGGGAAGTTTGGAAGAAGAGGGAGAGGAGGAGAGCATGTGAGAAAGATGATGAGGGAATGGGAAGATAAAGCAATGGACGAAAGGATGGAAAGAAAAGGGGAAGAATAAAGTGGAGAAAGGGAGAGGAAGAAAAGAAGAAAAGAAAGAGGTATTTGTAGGAAAGAAGATACGTAGTGGAAGAGAATAAAACAAGAGAGAAGATTATTATAAAATGGATGTGAAATCTATTCTAATTATGTTCTTAACGTCGTTTTATAATATTCTCTTATGTAATTTCTCAGTATTAATTTTTATCTTACGTTCTTTGTTTCTAGTCTTTTACATTTTGACTTTTCATATACCGTACAGATTTCACTTCCTGCTTTAATATTCTCTCTCTCTCTCTCTCTCTCTCTCTCTCTCTCTCTCTCTCTCTCTCTCTCTCTCTCTCTCTCTCTCTCTCTCTCTCTCTCTCTCTCTCTCTCTCTCTCTCTCTCTCTCCCAATCTTTATTTTTTCCTTTTTTTCTTTTTTCCTTCTTTCATTTCGTTCTTTTTTTGTTCTTCCTTACATTTTTAAATTTATTCCTTTCTCTCTCTCTCTCTCTCTCTCTCTCTCTCTCTCTCTCTCTCTCTCTCTCTCTCTCTCTCTCTCTCTCTCTCTCTCTCTCTCTCTCTCTCTCTCTCTCTCTCTCTCTCTCTCTCTTACTCTTCATAATTACTAATACCTTCCCTTCTTACCTTCCTTCGTTCCTACCTCATTTGCTGTCCTCCTCGCTTCCTTCCTCCTTTGCTCCCTTCCTTCCTTCCTCCGTCTCCGCCTTCCCTGTCCGGCACACCTGTCTCAAGGGTTAATTAATTTCACCTGAAGACTATATTAGTTTCCTCAATTAGCAGGTGCGCAGGTGCTTGTGTACGCTTATGACCTCCTGTGTGTGTGTGTGTGTGTGTGTGTGTGTGTGTGTGCGTGTGTGTGTGTGAGAGGTAGGTATACAAAGAAACACTATTCTAAAACCATTTATTTTATTGGACACAAGAAACGATGCTTTTACTAAATATGGTGAATGTGTGTGTATGAATATTTATTGATGTATTTATTTATATTTTTTTACATAAACTATAGATATATACTCTTGTTTTCTCTTTTGCTTTTTCTCTCTTTGGCGGCGGAAGCGAGCGGCGTCTTTTTCGAGTACAAACAGCCAGTGAAACATTCAGTGATAAACATTTACACGAAGCAAACATGGCGGGTGATGGAAAGAAAAGAGAGAAAAAAAGTATAACGGAAAAAAACGGATAAATAAAAATGGAAATGGTGTTTTTTTTTTATATATATTTACAAGTGTTGATTGGATTCTCCGTCTGTTGTTTTGACGTCTGTGTTGTTTGTTTGTTTCGCGCGTGTGTTTGGCGTGTGACTATTTTTTTTTTTTTGCTTTTAATCCACTTTATTGACCTTTTTTTGTCGTTTTAACGCTTTTTTTCGGGGATTTCCTTCATTCTTCCGTGCTTCATTAACCTTTATTTACTCCTTTTATTTATTGTACTTTTTCCCCAGTCTCGTCTCCGTGTTTCATTAATGTGTTTTTATCGGTTCTCGTGTCTTCTTTTATTCCCCATCCGTTTCGTGTTTCGTTTGTGTTTTTATTTTTGTGCTTTGCGTATTATCATTTTGGTCCACCTGTTTCGATCTGTGCTAATTTATGTTCGGTGAATGTGTGTGTGTGTGTGTGTGTGTGTGTGTGTGTGTGTGTGTGTGTGTGTGTGTGTGAAATTTCAGCTTTTTTTTTTGGTTATTTTACCAGTAATTTTGTATCAGAGAGAGAGAGAGAGAGAGAGAGAGAGAGAGAGAGAGAGAGAGAGAGAGAGAGAGAGAGAGAGAGACCAACAACAGAATAGCAGGCTTCCTTTGGACCAGAGTGTATTGCTCCCAAACCTGCCTTCTCTATCTCCTCCTCCCTTTCTTCCCTCCCTCCTCCTCCATTCCTCCTCTCTACCCCTCCTCCCATCCTCCCCTCGCCTCCTCCTTCATTCCCTCCCTTCCCTCCCTCCTTTCCTCCAATTAACACCTAACCCTCAAGAAGGATGGAGTGACGCTGGGAGGAATATCAGAAATGGTGGCGGAGATTGGAGGAGGAGGATAAAGGGAATAAGGAGGAGGAGGAAGAAGCAAAGGAAGAAGAAGAAGAGGAGGAGGAGGAGGAGGAGGAGGAGGAATAAAGAGGAGTGTTGGTGATGGTGAGCTCAAGCGCGAGGAATCGTTTGTGGAGATAACTGTTTGGAGAGAGAGAGAGAGAGAGTATACTTGAGATAGGTATTAAATCAGCTCTTCTTTTTGTTTCTTTCCTTCCTGATGTAGGTAAGGAGGAGGAGGAGGAGAAATAAGAATAAAGGAAGAGAAGAAAAAATATGAATGATTGAAAAAGAAAAGGACACGAAAGATGATGATGAGGAGGAAGAGAATACGAAGAACCGGAAAGATGAAGAAAACCAGTCATATGATTCAGTCGAAAGAAGAGGCGAAGTCAGAGGAGGCGGAAGACGAAAAGAGGAGCCGAGAATGAAAGACATCAAGAAACATTAGAAGTCGAGGCTTTGGAATACACGACGGAGGAACTGAAGGCGAAGCTCTGGTAGTGTCGGCGGTGGTGGTGGTTGTTGTGGTGATGGTGATGATGATGGTGTTGTTGTTAGCGGGGCATCGACGTGGTGGAGGGCCATCATCTGAGGGTCAGGCTGATGAGTGCCAGGGCCAAGGGGAGGGCCACACACCCCTCCCCGCCGCCCCCCCTCACCGCTGCGTCGTGGTGCATGGCTCGTGGCTCCTCGTCTGTCCGGGAGAGAGAGAGAGAGAGAGAGAGAGAGAGATTAATGGTCTTCATTATTTCTTATTTCTAGTTTGGGCAATTAAGACAGTTACTCCTACACACCTCCGAGATGGCGAGGTGCGCGCCCACACACACACACACACACACACACACACACACACACACACACACACACACACACACACGTTTTTTCCTGATAGCTTTATTTCATCTGTGTATTTTATGACATGTTTGATTTTCTCGGTTGCTCTCGTTTTGCGCATATTTCTCTTCACCTGACTTTCCTTTAAATATTTCTTTCATATTCATTTTTCTACCTATTCACCTTTTTTCAGATGCAAAGACCCATTAGTGTTTTCATACAGCTTTATCACGCACTCTTTTCTTATTCTCTTTCTCCGCTTAGGTACTTTCTCACTTCTCCCTTCATTCACACCCTCTCTTGTTCTATTAATTATTCTTCGTTGTTTTTATACAGATTTATCACCCACTGCTTCGTTATTCTCTTTCGCTGCTCATGTACTTCTTCTTTATCCCTTCATTCACTCGCTTTCTTCTTCTTTTAATTATTCCTCTTTGTTTTTATACAGATTTATCAACCACTGCTTCGTTATTCTCTTTCGCTGCTCATGTACTTCTTCTTTCTCCCTTCATTCACTCGCTTTCTTCTTCTTTTGATTATTCATCTTTGTTTTTTATACGGATTTATCACTCGCTGTTTCGTTATTCTCTTTCTCTCACTTTTTTATTATTCTCTTTCTCCACACATGTACTTGTTCCCTTCAATCACTCTCTTTCTTGTTCTTTTAATTATCCATCATTGTTTTCGGCAGGAGGGGAAGGCGTGCGTAATATTTTGAGCTCTCGCGGTGAAAGGAACCAGTACCTCGTCTATGCATATATCTTTGGCGCGCTGATAACGGGTTGCATATGTATGAACAACACCTGCGTAATGTTAGTGTGTGTGCGTGTGTGTGTGCGTGTGTGCGTGTGTGTGTGTGTGTGTGTGTGTGTGTGTTAATTAATTCTGACGCATGTTGATAAATGTTTCCTTGATGAATATCAAGAGTGAGCAACTGGACGAGGAGGAGGAGGAGGAGGAGGAGGAGGAAACATGGAAACATGGACTAGCAGGCAGCAGAAAGCCTGTTGGCTCATTACTAGGCTGCCTGCGTTCAGTGATTTAATCAATCCGTTTGCCATGGGAGTGGCTTGCTGGGAAGGATTAAAGCACTTGTGTATCTGTCTACTCTTGGATACGTTCAGTTCACTCCCGTTGCAGCAAAGTGGCGATCAATGCGTTTCTTGAAGGAGTTGATGGTCTCTGCGCTAACCACTTCTGCAGGAAGGCTGTTCCAGTGGCGAACCACTCTATTCGAGAAATAACTCCTGCCGATGTCGGTATTGCATCGCTTTGCTTGAATTGTTTTTCCGTTGTTTCTTGTTCTCAGGCTAGTTCGTAGTGTGAAAAGTTTGGAGTGATCAACGTTGCTGAGCTTGTTCAGGTACTTAAAGACTTGTATCATGTCTCCCCGCAGTCGTCTCTTTTCCAACGTGAAGAGGTTGAGTCGCTCGAGTCGCTCTTCATAGGGCTTCGTCCTCAGTGATGGTATCATCTTCGTGGCGCGGCGCTGTACTCTCTCAAGTAATTCAATGTCTCTCCTGTTATTTGGAGACCAGAATTGCACGGCGTATTCCAGGTGGGGCCCTACCAGCGAATTATACAAGGATAACATAACTCCCGGCGTCTTGTATTCGAAGTTCCTCGATATGAACCCAAGGATTGTATTGGCTTTCTTACAGGCGGACTTGCAATGGGCTTTCTTACAGGCGGACTTGCAGTGTTTTGTTTATTTCAAGTCACTGCTGATGGTGACCCCGAGGTCTCTTTCCTCTTGCACAACATGTAGTGGTTCGCCACCCATGTGGTATGTGTGGTTGCTGTTTTTGGATCCGATATGCATTACTTTACATTTGGTAGTGTTGAAGGACATCTGCCATTTTTCCGACCACCGAGTGATCTGGTTCAGGTCTCTCTGGATAATTTCGCAGTCTGCCGTCGTGAGGGCCTTCCCACCCACCTTTGTGTCGTCGGCAAATTTTGAAAGATTGGATTTTAATCCTAGTTCTAGGTCGTTGATAAATATGATGAAGAGTATGGGTCCCAGCACTGACCCCTGTGGCACTCCACTTGTGACCGCGAGCCACTCGGAGGCCTGTCCGTTGAGTACAGCTCGTTGTTTTCTTCCAGTGAGCCAGTCTTTGATCCTCGCTGCCAGATTGTCGCCTAACCCCGCCGACTTGTTTCTTGAGGAGTCTTTCGTGTGGCACTTTGTCAAAGTCTTTTTGAAAGTCTAGATATATAACATCACTTGGGATATGATTATCCCAGTTTTCATAGATACCTTGGAAGAAGTCCAGTAAGTCCTGAAACCGTGCTGAGCATCGGAAATGATGATGTTGTCTTCAAGGAACCTAACGAGTTTGTCTCTGATGATGATCTCTAGGATTTTTCCCCGCCACTGAGGTCAAGCTGATTGGTCTGTAGTTTAGGGCCACGCTTTTGTCTCCCTTTTTGAAAATCGGTGTTACGTTCGCTTATTTCCAGTCTTTCGGGACTTTGTTTTGCTGTAGTGACAGATTGTAGATAGCGGTGAGGAGGAGGAGGAGGAGGAGGTGCACGAATATGAGAAGGAGGAGGATAAGGAGAAAGAGAATTAAAATGGAGAGAATGAAGAGAAGGAAACGGAGGAGGACGAAGAAGAGGAGGAGGGTGAGAGAGAAAAAGAGGAACAGATCGAAAAAGTAAAAAAAATGAGAAAAGGAAAGAAAGAAGAAAGAGGATGAGGAAGAAGAAGAGGAGGAGGAAGATGATAGTATAGTTTAGAAGAATAGGTTACTTAAATATGTTCTCAGTAACGGAACAGAATCCAACCTTTTCATTTATTCCCTAACGCATATTCTAACCAGGTATTTAAGAGGATGGGAGGAGATGGCCTCATTGTAGGATTTTAGGTGTATTAGGATAGAGTTAAACATTCTCTCTCTCTCTCTCTCTCTCTCTCTCTCTCTCTCTCTCTCTCTCTCTCTCTCTCTCTCTCGTACACAGGTGAGTTTCGGCTCACAAGTGTTAGAGAGGCGGTACAGGTGTTAAGTTCGCGCGGCCCAGCGGAGCGAACGGCCTAACTTCACCAAAACTTGACAGGGCTTAGTTGGTATCACTGTGTGTGTGTGTGTGTGTGTGTGTGTGTGTGTGTGTGTGTGTGTGTGTGAGTGTGTGTGTGTGTGTGTGTAAATGAGTGAAGGCTAGGGTAGTTGTGAGTGATTGATAGTAACTGATAGAGATTGATAGTGAGATTAATAGTGACATAGTGATTGATAGTAACTGATAGTGAGATTGAATGTGAGATTGATAGTGAGATTGATAGTGAGATTAATAGTGAGATTAATAGTGAGATTAATAGTGACATAGTGATTGATAGTAACTGATAGTGAGATTGATAGTGAGATTAATAGTGACATAGTGATTGATAGTAACTGATAGTGAGATTGATAGTGAGACTGATAGTGAGATTGATTGCGAAAATGAGATAGTGATATTGAGATAGTGATATTGAGATAGTGATATTGAGATAGTGATATTGAGATAGAGATATTGAGATAGAGAGAGAGAGAGAGAGAGAGAGAGTTAGTCTGTTAAAGCGGCGCCCTGGTCGTCCTCTTTAACAAGGGACACTTTCTCTCGGCTCGTTGGAAAACCTTTTACTGGAGGGACGTTTATGGGCTGCCGAGAAGGATTAGCTTATAAGAGAGTTTTACCCGCTTTACTGATACCTCACAAACTGATCTTTTTGCCCTTTATTATTAGCATTTTTTTGTTGTTTATTTTGACTGTTTTCGGTGTTGTTTTATTTGTGTTATTTTTGTTGTCATTATTTTTAATCTAGTTTGGTGTCGTATTTATCATCAGTTTGTTTCTCCTTGATCATGTTTTTGTTCTTCCTCTGATTCGTATTCATGTTTTTGTTAATTTTGTTTTTCCTCTCATTCGAATTCATGTTCTTATTCGCGATCATGTTCTATTTCCTTTTTGTTTTTTGCTCTTTAATCTGTTATGGTAATCGTAGCCTTTACATTGCCATAGTTATTGTACTAATCTTTTCTGCCATCTCCACCACCTGCGTCACCGCCATCACCATCACATCCCCCCACCACCACACTCACCACCACCACCACCACCATCACCATCACCAGTAACAACAGCATCAACATTTCCAATAACAATTAGCCCAGTTTCCCCTGCTCACTCGTGTCCCCGCATCTTGTTTTGGGTCAGCAGTAGTCGCGTTTAGGTGATCAGATCCAATCGTCTTTGTGTCGCATTGGATCCTCTTACGAATAGGATCTGATACTCTATGCCACTCCGGTCCGCCACATAATTATATAAACGGAGATGCACTGCCACTAAATTAACGCGCCTTGATTCAATAATTAGAGAGGATGTGATAGCTAAATTGCGCTGAATAAATGTCACTGTTGAAAGATTTATGATGATGGTATTCGTTTCTAATTTAAATGATCTGACAGTAATTAATCATTTTGTAGTGGATTTATTTTTTTACGACCTGTGTGTGTGTGTGTGTGTGTGTGTGTGTGTAGTCCCTTTTATAATGCAGAATTCGATCGCCACATAAATGAAAGAATTATTTTGTTATATTCTGAATCCACGAAAATGAAACCATGTGAACTAATACTGTTTTGCTCTCTCTCTCTCTCTCTCTCTCTCTCTCTCTCTCTCTCTCTCTCTCTCTCTCTCTCTCTCTCGCTCTCGCTCTCGCTCTCTCTCTCTCTCTCCTAGCTATTCTCACTTTCATCTCTTCATTAATTCTTTTCAGTTCACCTTAATAACATTTTCCCATTCATCAACTTTCTTTGTGGTTCCCTTCAGATTCTAATTTAGTTTCTGTCGCTCGCCGGTAACCATTTCTCTTCTTTTTCTCGCCTCCTTGCCTCTTTTTCCCATTCCTCTTTACTCTCTTTTCCTGGTTCGTCTTCATGCATTCCTTTTCCTTCCAACATTCTCGCCTTTCTTCTTCCTTTCCTCTAGTGTATATTTTTTCACCCTTGTATTCTTCCTTCTTTATTTTTTTGTTTCTTTTTCTTGTGTCTGCATTCTCCTTTTCTTTCCCGTTATTTCATTTAACAACTTCCTTAATTTCTTGTTTTTTTTTTCCTTTCAAGTATTCAGTTCACTCTCCTGCTCCTCTCTTTTCTATCATCTTTATTTTCCTGTCTTTGTCCATGTTTCCTTCTGTCCACTGTCTTTTCTTCCCTCAACTACCTCTTCCTTCCCTTATTATATTCTTCTCTTAAATCCTCTCTCCTTTCTTTCTCTCCGTTTCTCCTCTCCGTCTTTTCTTCCTTTTTTATCTTCGTGCTTCCTTCCTCCCTATCTTTTCGTTCCTCTTTCTTTATCCCCTGCTTGCCTCCTTTCCTCCATCTCGCCTCTACTTGCTTTCTCCTATTCCCTATTTCACATTCTAAGATTTTTCTCTATACTATTACCATCTTTCTTTCCATACTAACTTCAAGTCCTTCCGGAGATTCCTTTTGCTCTCTCTTTCCCTGCAACCTTTTTTCTTGTCTTTCCCTTTCTTGTCCATACGTTTCCATTCTCTCCTTTTCTTCTTGTATCTTCTTTTTTCCATTCATCTCTTTGTTCATCGCTCCCTCCATCCTAACTTAATTCTTTTCTTTCATTCCTTTTTATCTTCACCTTCCTTCCAACCCCACCATCCCATCTCTTCACTTCCCTTACTCAATCGTCTCTTCCATTCCTCCTCACCTGTTCTCTATCCTCATTATCTATTCCGATTATCTATTAATATTATCTTCCTGTTGGCCATCGTTTCCATTCCTCCCTTAATCACGTAGTCTCATTCCTCCCTCCTTCCCTTCAATCCCAGCGTTCCTCCCACTCTACCTTAATCACGCCCTTTCATTCTTCTCTCCCTCCCCCCTTCAGTCTCACCCTCTCTCCCTCCCTTCTCCCTCCCCCCTCACGCCTTCTCTTGGGCCGTTGGACGCGGGTTCATTACTGGGCGTCACAGGAGGGAGACACCTGCGCCTCACCTGGACTCCCTCGTTAATTACCTCACCTGAGAGAGAGAGAGAGAGAGAGAGGGAGAGGGAGAGTATGTATATTGTGTTCCGCCTTTCATGTTTTCATCGCCCTCGTTGTCATCGTCCTCGTCATCATTGTGTTTGTAAAGTTTCGGTTTATTATTGTTTTTGAAGAGACTTTAAGGTCGTAAAAATGTGGAGAGATGAAGAGGAGCTGGAGGAGGAGGAGATGTTATTCAAGAAGGAGGGGGACGAGAAGGAAGAGGATAAAGATAAAGAGAGCTGTGAGAGAAAAGTTGCGAGAGGAGGAGGAGGAGGAGGAGGAGGAGGAGATCCACTACCAGAGGAAAGACATAAAACCTTCTCATGAGCCTGAAATATCCGCAAATTGAATTAGTCTCCTTGAATGATGACAAGAGGAGGAGGAGGAGGAGGAGGAGGGGGAGGAGAAGGAGTAGGAGTAGGAGTAGGAGAAGGAGAAAGAGAAGGAGAAAGTGGAGGAGGAGGAGGAGGAGGAGGAGGAGGAGGAGGAGAAGGAGGAGGAGGAGAAGAAGAGGAAAAACAAAATTATCCTTACATTCATCACTTACAGAATCGGACACTTTTAAAATCGCATATCTGCTCTTCTATTTTTCATATTTACTCACTTTATTTAACCACAAACCTTATCTCTACTCTTTGATAATTTTTCTTTGTGTTTAGTAAATGGCAATGATTCTTTTTCATTTCCTTATTGGGGCAGTATGTATCCCCTTTTGTCTGTTTTCTTTACTAAAAATAAAGTAAAAACGTCTACAATATTTGACCTTCAGCTTCCCATTCTCCTTTCACTCCACTAATAAAACGCACCTTTCAGTATCTCGTTTTCTATCGGGGTCGGCGTGGGAACCTTTTAAGGGGGACGCATCCAGGCTTAGAGTCAAGGCTGAGTATTACTAGGCTCGGAGTGGCGTGCTCGGCGGGCGGGCGGGCAGCGGTGCAATGACGGGTAAATGTTTTGGGTGCGGGCAAACGTTTCCTGCTTAAATTAAAGTGTTTCCTGCTTGTGTTTAATTGATTTGCGCGTGATGAACGCTGGCGAAGTATGGCTGTGATGTTAGCTGTGGTATGGTGGTGATGTAGTAGTAGTAGTAGTAGTAGTAGTAGTAGTAATGGCAACAGTAGTAGTGAAAGAGGAGGAGATGAAAGAGAAGAGTAAGAGTGGAAGACGAGTAGGCTATGCACGAAACAGTAACAGTAGAAGTAGCAGTTGCATTCGTTTACGTTGACGACTTGCTCTAAACTTATATGAAAAAAACTTCCACCACAATCATCACCACTGTTACCATAATCATCACCACCACCACCCACCATAATTATCCGCGCGAGGGAGGTGGAGGTAAATGCTTCTAATTACCACGTTTTTACTGTTGCCCTTTTCGTCGCCGCTAAGTGGTCAATTCCGTCGCGAGTTTAGCTGTTGAAGGAAAACAAAACCCCTCGGCTTGTTTATTGTTCCGCGCCGCCGCCAGCATTATCTACCATCGGGTCTGGTTTACGGACTGCGATAAGCATTTTTTTTTATCAGTGCCTGCGTGAGGAGAATAAATAAGTACGCGAGGAATACAGAAATAGGAAAATAGGGAGCCGTCCGTGTCCTGGCAAATACAGAAAACGAGAGTCGTGATTTAAAGGCTCCGTGTCAA